>NC_134462.1:29577139-30185055 GCF_047948215.1 Lycorma delicatula
GCCCAATGAGAAAAGGTTGATATGAATGACATGTAAATGAAATGTTGTCTTATACAGACTCAGGCTGTCCATTCTCGAGATGTGTGGTTAATTAACCGTCAACCTCCAAAGTATACTGATATCCACTGTCCGAATTTCTAGTATTCTGATCCATGTAAAAACTTACTTTTATTAGGATATGAATCTCAGAACCTTCAACTTCAAAAATCAACTGTTCAGTGGTTGATTTATGATGATGATTTTACCATTTGATCAATCCGGTTTTTTCTATTTAAATTGGGATGGAGTAGTCTTTTTACTATAATATTTCCTGAAAATCTTTATATAATGAATAACAATTATACACTAATTTAAATAAGTCTTGCCTGACTTGTCTAGCCAGATGGACCCCGACACATTTGTTATGCTCATGGTATTGATGATTTGAGAATATTAAATATTTTACAGGTATTCATTACAGAAAAAAGAATTAGTCATTTTACTTCATTATATTTTTGTTGCCATTTTGACAGATATATAATGAGGTAAAAGGATTCATTTTTGTTTCCTTAATGAACACCTTTAATATCTTAATCCCCAAGAGGGCTAGGCCCTTGATCTGTGTTTAAAACCTTTCCTGGGATAACATGAATATATGCTAAAAATTTGTAAGAACTCGGTCAGTTGGTCCTCATGTGATGCTGTTGGAAACAATCTTTGCAGATTCTCAAACTTTCGCATTTATATATACGATAAAAAAATTATTACTGAACCTACTAAAAAAAAAAGAAAAAAAAAGTTAGATGTATGTATCAGAGATATTACTTATTTTTTAATTTAAAAAAAATATATTGTAAAGATTTTCTGAAAGTATAATTTCCATATTTATAGTAAACGAATTGTTTGTAAATTTATTTTTACATAAATGTTTTAATTCTCATTTCTACATGTTGAATAATTAAAACACAAAAAAACAGGAATTGGAATTCTCTTTTACCTCAATACCTTTGGACATATTTATTAATATTCTTTTTCTAGTTACCTTAAGGCTCCCTGACATGTTAAAAATTTTTTTAATTCAGTATTAGTTTATGTTTTGCTGTCTTAATCAACTAAAATAATGTTTGCGAATTCTTTTTGTGTAGTTAAGTAAAACAGAATTTAATAGTTCAGTTGCATTATTGTTTTATGTTTACTTCGAATCAATTTCTGTCAGTTAGGTTGTTTTATAATTTATGAAAGGAAATACTCAGATAATTTTATGTACAAGTTATCGATTGTTACTCATTTTTTTTAACGGTGGTTGGTCATCATGAAAAAGTAAATAAATATATTGTAGTAGTTATGAGTTTTGGATTAACCATTTTCATGACCATTCATGGTTAGATTAACCATTTTCTCTTTGGAAAAAATGCCTTCCCAATGATAAAATAAATGTTTGATGACCACTTCATTTAGACAAAAGTTAAAAATAATTAATTGCTAAAAAGATCATTCTTTTATTTACAGATGAAAATACGTTTTAATTCATTCATAATTTCTGGATGAAAGTTTTGTTTAGAAGTATTTAAATTATTCTTTTTTTTTTTAAATTAGATGGCATTTAAAAAAAAAAATAATTATCTGTATAAGAATGTTTAAATTTATTATGTTTTCCTTTTAACCATCCTTTTTTATGAAAAAATTGAGTTTAAATTTTTTAATTTTAGGTTAACTATGTATGTATGTTCATCATATCAGCAAAAAATATTTTTCTAGAGAAAATTATAGGAAAGAAAAACCATCAAGAGTTAATTATAGAAAACAATCCTTTGATTAACATTTTTATTATTAAATCAACAGCATAGCTTTGTTCTTAATCGTGAACAGTACTAAAATTAATGAGTGTTAAAAGATATTTATTAATGAATAGTAATACAGAATTACACCTAGCCTGATTTGATTTCAATAAATGCTAGTTGCTTGTATCATTTGTATTTACATTGGTTTTAGTGTTTTCAATTTAATCAGATTTATTTTAAAAGTATATTTACATAGTACGTGAAGTGTATTTGTTCCAGAAAGATTTTTTTCTATTACCACATGAAAAAAATAATTTTGCTGTAAAAATTTCATTACCACGATTTGTTTTTTGTACTAAACTGTAGAATTAGTGTACAAAAGAGTTCTTATTACTATATTATCTTTAGTGAATGGCTTTAGCCCGACTGTGTTATTGCGATATTTAACTTGTATGTGCCATAACATAACAAATATAAACATATTTGGGGGAGACATGACGTGAGACTACTGCCCCAGTCCAAGCTGTGTTTTGTTACGGTGTGAAAGGGACAGGTGAGCTATGCAAATGTGTTACATATCATCGATGATAGTACTATTAGTATTACAGAAATTAATGTATGTTTGATTAACACCATATACAGCAGTATATTTCAATCAGTTAGTTGTAGTTAGTGTTACAGAAACAACTCTTAATAAAATATTATTAAAGTACACTCCCCTATTAAAGTACTGATACCTTGCATTCCTCCCAACTAATTCAGAGTTACTAGGGAAAGTGCATGAAGTAGTTTCGTATTACCTTATTCATTCAGCTTTAACGGTGTAAAAAACTGTATATTGAGCATTTAATTTGAAAAAAAAAGTAAGTTTACAAATCGTAAAACCAAAAATTAATTTGGTGTTGAATACAATACCTGAAATAATATGTGCATGAAATAAACAGCTCGCAGAATAAATATTATTTTTGTTTAGAATTTTGAACTAATTAATTTTTATTTTTTTTGTCGAAGGAAATGATAGTAGGTAATTATTAACTCGTGAGGAAATTCATTATTTTAACTAGATCATGGAACTGGAACATGTATCTGGCTTATTTATTCCTATTCATAACATGTAAAAGAACATTAACTTTTATATTCGGTCATGTTAATCTGCTTGTTTTATTTTTAAATTCAATTAATCTTAAGTATTTATGAAAAAAGAAAAAAAATTAGTGAAAGGATATTTTTTTGTCCCAATTATATTTGTCTCAGTAAGCATTCTTCTTAAGAAATATGATCTCTAGGAAAAAAGTACTTTTTTATTAATTTCTTCGCAGTATTAAAATAATTTAGCATTCTTTTGCATGAAATCAAATCTGTATACAGCCTACGTTATAAAAACTGTATGTCAACCAGAATTGGTGGTTGTAACTAAATGCACACTTTATTTCGCTAAATTATTGTGATGCACTTCTTAAAGTAGCTTTAAAGTCCTCATATGTATTTGATCTAATTTATTGAATGATTTTCAAATTTATTTTAATTATTTGTTATTGTATTGAATTGAATCGAATAAATCTTTTCTGTTGTACAAAATATGACATAAAAAATAATTACAATTTATAGTCAGGAAACATAATACCTGCAAAGGATAACCTGCTTAAAGGTATGAACCACTTAATATAATATTTCCAAAATGGGAATATAAAAATTAAAACTATTTTTAAAAAAATAATAAATAAGAGTTCTTACAAATAAAAACTTGATTTTTAAAGATTAATTGCATTATATTTTGATTATTTCTACTAAATTGTTTAATTTCATATAATAAATATATTTTTCTTTTTCTGTTTTTAAACTAAAATTAATTTTTTTGCCGACTGCTTTTGATTGTTATCCTTTCCTTCTTTAAACCTTTGCAGAAATCTTTTCTTTACAATGTTATTTAATATAATGTGAAATTACAAACACAATATTACAACTAAAAATCTAATAATTTTTGTTTTTAAAATTCAAGTTTTTATAATTAATGTTATGTGAAGTAAATAATTATAATTATAAAATATCATTGTTCCTGAGGCTGGATTATTAATCCAAAAGCGCTCGAATATACTATTAAAGATTGTTCATAAGTGGAACTTATATAAATAAATTATATATATAAATATAAATACAAACAGGCCATGATTAATAAAATCAATTTAAAGTAAAAATCTGTTTTTGTCATCGAAATAAAATGACTGTTATGCTGCTACTGCAATATGTTAGTAGATAATGAAATTATATATTTTTTGGATACTATAATTTAATTATACTAAATTTAATGTATACATTTTTTGAATAATTAAATTAAAATCAGTTATTTTCCTAAGGCAGTCATCATTATTCTTATCCATTAATTACATTTTTATTTGCTATTTTTTTAAAACTTGATTTTTTAACATGCGAGGGATTTAAATGTTTAGCTTTTGATTTCTGATAACGTAAATATTTTCTGCGCTGAAAGATATATGTTTATTTTACTTTCCCTGCATATGTAGTAGCTATGTTAAAAGGGAAAGTATGATGAATATGTCAAAACTGGGAAATCGGATTTTTTTGCAAATTTTTATGTTTTAGTATCAACTGGTTCATCTAGATAAGAAAAACATAAGAGTATGTATGTGTGTCGTACTGCATTTGACCTTATATTGTTTTAGGATTGATCGAATCAATTTTCTTCAAATTTGGCTCAAATATTTGTATGTATTGGGGTATGCATTGATCATATTAATTTTTTTTTTAATCAGTTAAGGGGTGGGATATATAGTGCAAAAAACCAATTTTGATTTTCTTCAGAGGTATTTTAAAGAAAACTTTATTAAGGAAATTTGTTACCTAACTTTTTTTTAAAAATCCAACCTCCACCTTTTAAAATCGAAATATATGGTTTTTGTTCTTTTTTTTGTCTCCCTTAAGTTTAAATATTTCTTTGGAAATTTATATTTCATATATAGAACTTTCTTTTTTTGTTTAGCCAACGGAACCTCTGTAAGATATTACTTTTGAGGATGAATGAGGATTATATGTATTGTGTATAAATGAAATGTAGACTTGTACAGACTCAGGTGGAGCATTTTTGAGATGTGTGGGTAATTGAAACCCAGTCACCAAATAACAACAGTATTCACGATCCAGTATTAAAATTCGTATAAAAGTAACTAACTGCCTTTATTAGGATTTGAACCTTAGAACTCTCGACTTCAAAATCAGCTGATTTGCGATGAGGAGTTCACTACTAGACCAACCCGGTGGATTTCATATATAGAGCTGTGAAAAAATATCTACAATCTGTTTTTACAATTTTATCCTTTTTAACTTTTATTATTAAAAAAAAAATTAGCAGGGAAAGTCATGTATTGCTTTGTTATTTCCTTACGTAATTAGATTTTTGTATGTTTGGTTTGTCTGAAAGTATTTTTTTTAATTTTTATGTCATTCCTGTTAGAATTTTTTTACGGTTTTACTTTCCATATTTTATTTTATAAACAACGGGTTTTATTATAAATTTTAGAATTAAATTTATTGTTAATTTTTTTAAATTTTTTGAGAAAGCTATTTTTGGTTGTATGGGTGCAAGTATAATTTTTTTATGTCGGTATAAAAAATGAAATATATTATTTTTTATTTCTAAATTGTGTACAATATTATTATTAAAACATTTTAAAATATAAGATTTATATTTTAGTAAAAATTCATTTATTTATTATATATTTCAGTGTCATCATCATATCATCTAATTAAAAATTTTATTTTGTAATTATTTAAAATACTGGTAATTATATCAACTTTCATGCACTGTAAGAATTCTTCTAGCATTGTAAGAGTTGTTCTTACGAGGTCTTCTTCTTATAATGAGTAATTGTCAGTAAAAGTAAATTAATTTTGACTTGTACAGTTTTAATAATTGTTTGGAAAATTGCTTTCTATTTTAGTATGGGTTTATTAGAATGTCGCTTTTGTTACTGAAAAAAGTCATTTAATATCTATTTTATTAAACTAGATTTTCCCTTGTGGAATTACTAGTTGGATTCAGATAAATAAATATACCATTCAAATATCGGGTAATTTAAAAAGGACTTCACAGTTCTAAAAGTATATAAAAATTTATTGAGATAATTTAAATAAAATTAAGATAACATTTAGATAACTAAGATTAAGATTCAGTTGAGGTGTTATTTCATGGTAAAATACATCAAGTTTTGACTCAGGTGTTCATTAGTACCGAATTTGGGCACCAGCGCTGTCACCAGTGTTGTTAAAAATTGATACATTTACTGGTGCGGAACGTGCTCGCTGTGTGTTTTGGTTTCACGATTTGCATTCGGGAACTTCAATTCAACGTAATTTTCGTATATTACGGTAGAAAGCTTCCTAGTAGGCATACTGTTTACTCTTGGCTCCAAACTTTCGTTGAGACAAGTTGTTCTTCCAGTAGGCAACCGTAAATGGTATCGTTTATCCGAGCGTGCTTAAAAATTTTCTAATTCCTCAGTTACACGATGATGACCAAGATGGACGCCATTATTATCAGCATGACGGGGGTACCACCTCATTACCTCCTAGAAGTCCGAGATTTTCTTTATACTCGATTTCCAGGTCGGTGGATTGGTAGTGAAGTTCCAATCGCGTTGCCATCTCGCTCCCCACATTTGACCCCGCTAGATTTTTTCTTGTGGGATTTCATTAAAGATCGGGTTTATCTACCACCTTTGCCTGCTGATCTTATTAACGCCGCAGCTGCAGAGGTAACGCCCGACTTGTTGGATACAGTCCAGAGTGAAGTCTAGACTTCTGGTGGAACGTACGTCGCATTACAAATATAAGCCATATCGAACCAAACTGGGTAGTGGGTGACAAACTTTTGTAATATTTTCTATGAATTGAGACCTCAACCGAATCTGTAAGTTATTTCAATAACGTTTTATATGCTTTTAAAGTTGTGAAGTCCTTTTTGAATCAACCGGTATAAATTACTACCTTAGTATTGGAGTAGACGTAAACATCTACAAAGTTTCTCATTTTCTGGTGTAAAAATTTTGGTAGTAAATTAAAAATTTTATTCATAATTCACGAGAAAGATTTCAAAATAAAATTAATTGCCGTTCAATATTAATAAATCCAACATTATGTATCGTAATCTAGTTTACGATTTGACGAGCCTTATAATAAAACATTTTTTACAATTACAAATGTGCTATATTTATTCCGGATAAGATATTAATTACCGGTATACATACACACATTCTTATAGGTATCGGTATAGCGTCGGCGTTATATGTGAATCATGCAATTGTATTATTTATTTGTTACTTGACCGATATGACTTCAGGTCACGCCTATGTGCCATCACATATGACATCCATTCTATTGTTTGACTTCAAACAAGAGGCATGCAAATTCCGAACTGAAACCGAGTTGAATATTGAATGAAACCGGGTCACTGGAAAAGACATTAAAAGAAATGTCATGCGATCTCCTTTTAATAATACAGTACTTAAATCCTACGTCCTTGAGAACAATTTATACTTATAAATCTTTCTTGGAATAATTATTAAAAAATTAGAAATTTTTTTTGAGTTTATATTTAAAACTGAAATATTTGTTTTTTTTTTACCTTTAATTTATCTGCATTTCTTGAAATACTAATAAAATATAGGTTACTGTACCGTAAATAACAAGTTTTTTTTAATGTTACCAAAATGATTATTTTTTTAAATCTGGGTACAGTAGTTAAGTATGTTGAACCATTAGTTTCTAACTATTCGAATTGTAATAGCTCAGTATGGAATTATTTTGTTAACTGTTATTAGAAAACTTGTCAGTAGAGTATATTAGTGTTAAAAAATGAATGTATGATCTGTTCGTGTTCATATTTTAATAATTTAGATTCCAAGAAATTCACGGCCATTCTTTTAATAGCTTGTGCGTGTGTGAAGATGTCAAAGTTTTAACAAATTACTATTATTGATTTTTCTCATAACTGTTAAATCCATTATGTTTAAAAAATCTGATGAGGATACCACACGACTTTCTTGTCCGCCTTATATATGCACATTTTTTTTTTTTAATGAAAAGTACATAAAATTTTATTTCATTAATAACTTTTGATATTTTTTCATATATATATATATATTTATTGTCATTATTGAATTATTATTTATTGTAAACATTTTTTTAATCAGAGGTTAATAATTATTAAAAAACAATATATTTAAATTTTAAAAAAAGTTAAAAAGGAGATGAAGTCGGATTCGAACCGACATATAATTTAAATTTTATTTGGCTATAACTCTGGAAACAATGAAAATAAGTACCACCTATGTTATATCGTTGAAAAGCTCTCAATGAGGGCTTATTATTGCAGTTAAGAAAAAGTCAAATATCCAAATTGTTTGGATTTTTTTTTGGACACTTTTGGTCCGGTCGATTGCAATCAAATGGGAAGGTGCACAACTAGATATTACAACAGTCCTAAATCCAAAATTTCAACATCCTACGGCTAATCGTTTTTGAGTTATGCGAGATACGTACGTACAGACGTCACGCCGAAACTAGTGAAAATGGATAATTCTGTTGAAATCTGAACACTGAAATTTTTTTCGATCATAATATTTCCTTTACTTCGTACAAGGAAGTAAAAAGCTAAGATATGTTTTTTTTTTAATTTTCCCATAATTTTATAACGTTTAAAATTGATTACTGAAGTTGAATATTATTTTTGTCGTTGTATCTTACAATCTTCTTTTCAAAATCTGTGTTCTTGCTTAATTTGAAAAACCTAATAAAAGTTTGCACAGATTTAATTCGTTTATTTTATCATAAGGAATCATAATTAGTAGCTGTTTCATAACATCTTAAATTACAACATTCTGGATTACACGAAAAAATGCTCACTTATAAATTAAAGCTTTACCGTTTGTCCCAGCAATATACTTTTAAAATGTTTTGTAACGTATTCCCGCACTGATACCGCCTTATATAAAAGTGAAAAATATTTTTTTGAAATGTAACGGTAGAATAAAACAGTAAAAAAATTTTTTTAACTGATAGAATTTCTATTTTTGATAAATTTGTTTTTGTAAACCTGGTCTCTTTAGGGGTGGTGATGAAAAATTTTCTTATAACGCATAATTTAGACAAGAATATAAAAAAAAAAAAAAAAAAAAAAAACATTGTAAGACCACAAAATTAAAAAATCAAAAGTATATAAAAACGGTGCTGGTGGGATGTTTTGTGTGTGTGTGCACGCGCATGGAAGTTGTTTCTTTGCCCTTCTAATTTTAGCGCCAAGTTATCCGATATAAAAAATTATCCCATTTAAAGGCAAATAACCGTATTTAATTTCATAATTATATTTTAAATCGTTCTTAATATATAAAAGAAAATAAAAAAAACACGTATGCAGAATTTTGCAACAAAGATTTTAATAGCTTTGAATTTATGAAATCTCAGTAACGAAGATAAATACAAAATTTGAGGGTAGTTATTAATTTTTAAAGTAGTATTTTTTCACTCCATCGTCCCTGCCGGGAAAGTAAAACGGTTAAATGTAAAAGTAATTATTATTATTAAACCGCATCGCTGTGGAAGTAGGTAGCTTGTGAATTGTTTTACTTAGAACAGAGATTTAATTGATCGTTCCTTTATACCGTTGGGATATATTTCTTTTAGTTTGTTTTTATGTTTTACATTCATTTTATCAGGGTTTTAGCTCCTATAGGAGAGATTTCGTGAGATCTTTTATTGTCAGATGTTCCTTTCTGATGGTAATTAATTAGAGTATTTCAACAGCTCTCAATTTAAATGTAGAATTTTATTAGTTATAAACATTTCTGTTTATAATTAATTACTTTTTTTATTTTGTATTTAATTTCATAATCGTTTATATTTAATTGTAGTTATTAATGGCATATATATATGTATATATATATAATAACATATTGCGAGTGATTCATAATGGCCAGCGAATGCTACTGAAGATAAATTGATGAAAATTTGTTTACAGTTTCTTTTTACGGTGTAAGTGAACATTAAGGATTCTTTTTTTTAAAATTCCGAGCGTAAACGGTTAAAATGAGGTAACAATGAAATTTATATATTTTTTTTAATTTCTCAATAAAAAATGAAGATACCTAATTGATTTTTAATGTGTGTTGTCTTCAAGGGAATATCTAAAAACCAATTTCGTGATTTTCTGAAATTTGACCTTGAAAGGCGAGAAGAATGGTAAAAACAATTTTGATCAATGATTGCAAATTTTCTCCATTTTCGACTACATTAAACGAGATATTCAATAGATTTGGGCTTACAAATACTTTCAGATAAATATCTAAAAACCTTTTTTGGATTTTTTAATTTCGATTTTTTAAGAGGTGCAACGTTGTACAGCACGGCGGCTTATCCAACAGAACTACTGTTACTGTCACTGTATATGCGACGCGACTGGCTGCACCTGTCTTACTTGATTAAAAAACATACAGTAAAAAAAATGACCGCAACGGGATACGCAAGTAACCATACAGAGCGGGCGTAGCTGCTACGGGGATGCTAGTGTGTGTGTGTGTATATATATATATATATATATATATACATTAACGAAAATGATTAAATTTAAAATTAATGGAACAGTTAGTCAAAACATTCTTTAGCCACTGTCGTGATCATTTTTTTAATTTTAACTACCATGAGTATTTTGACGTAACTGAAATTCGCGCGACAAGTTTCAATTTGATTTAATTTTTCATTAAAGATCTATTAAGTATAATTATTATCTATCTAATCGTGAGTTCTATTTCTGCCTCACTTTGTTCTTGATCAAAGTGAGCAGCATCAAAATAGATACAGTTATTCTGATTATTAGATATTTGTTCTAATTTTGAATACGGTTTTAACAATATTTTGTTACGAATTACCAACTAATTATTTCGATATAAACGATGTTTGTATATTTACGTAACGCATTATTACAAACGTATATCATCAACGTCAAAGAAACACCAGACTGTGTTTTTGTTTTTACTTCCTTGTACGAAGTATAGGAAGTATTTTAATCGCGAAAAATTACGGTTTTCAGATTTCAACGGAAATATCCATTTTGACCATCCCTGAATCCATTTTGACTAGTTTCGGCGTGACATCAGTACGTATTTTAATTCGTATCTTGCATATCTCAAAAACCATTAGCTGTAGGTTGTTGAAATTTTGGATTTAGGACTGTTGTAACATCTAGTTGTGCACCTCCCCTTTTGATTACAATCAACTGAACCAAAAGTGTCCAAAAAGCCCAAAATTCAAACAAATTTGGATTTTAGACTTTTTCTTAACTGCAGTAATAAGCCTTCATTGAGAGCTTTTCAACGATATAACGTAGGTGGTACTTATTTTCATTGGTTCCAGAGTTATAGCTAAATGGAATTTTAATAAATGAAATATTTGGATCTTATAAGGGGACGGCACATCGGTTCGAATCAGACTACATCTCTAATTTTTTTAAAATTTAAATCTAGATTTATTAATAATTGTTAACGTCGGATTGTAAATAAAATTACGATAAATAATAATTCAATAATAATAAAAAAAGAAGAAAAATATCAGAAATTATTAATGAAATAAAATTTTATGTACTTTTCATTTTAAAAAATTGTGTATATGTAATATAAATAGGCGTACAAGGAACTCATGTGGTGTGCACATCAGATTTATTTTATAATTTTTATTAAAAAAATTTAGATGAGATGAAAACGTAATTGGTTTTTATTTAAAAAAAAATCGTTTATGTAATTAAAATTTTTGGACTATAAAGATAAATTTGCTGATAAATGGAATTGTGATGTATCATAAAATAACCGAATTCGTTTTGCTTTAAAAAAAACCGTATTTTATAATCATAAAATATTTTAAATATATTTATTATTGCATCATTCATAGATTAACGTCAATATTTGTCTATTGCTGTAAATTATTTTATTACTCAAAATACGAAATTAAAAGCTAATAAAATGAACTGATCGATTAACTACATAGAATTCCTTTTAAAGAAAACGTTTTATGAGGATCGTATAATGGTCCTTTTTTTTTATTAAAAAGTTCCTGAATGTGCTGTCTATAAATATTTTATATTTCCTGTTTTAAATTTTAAGTATGCTCGTAGAATATTAAATAATATAGAAAAATAAATTTTAAAAAATTCGGTTTTCAACTATTTTAAAGAATTACATTTTTTAATTTATCGATAAAAAAATTTGATTTCTGATTTTTTTCAAGTATTGCTATATATATATATATATATTTTATACTATACCTATTGATAGGTATATTTACCTTTATAAGAATCAATTTTTTTTTAATAATTTTACTTTCAAAGCAGATGGTTCTGTTTATAAAATTACTCATTCGTTCCACTTTTTGCGAATCAATGTAACAATTTTTTTTCTAATAATAACGCTTCCGCATTTCATCACGCTGTAAGCTTACATTTTGTTTTATATATATATATATATATATATATATATATATATATATATATAGTTAATATATATATTGTTAAATAATTTAAATATTAGCATGTAACCAGTTTTCAACAGTTTATTTCTAAAAAAAAATAATATATATATATATAGCCAACATACTGAATTATATTCTTTCTTCTTTCTTTTTTAAAAATATTTTTAGTTACGGATAAGTTATGTTCAGATATTTACGTCTTTCGTAGTTTGCATTATTATTTTTTTCTTTTTAATGTTAGTTTTATTTCTATTTTGTTTTGGAATGTGTTATAATTTTTCAGTTTCCACTTCGCATACTAATGCTGCTTATCATTTAGAATTTCTACATTAAATTCGATTAAACGTAGATGTTAATATCTTTCATCCGGAAGGCTATGCTTTCGAATCCTGGTGGCATTTTTCATACGCAGAAAAATTCATATATCATGAAGTTACAATAATAGTAGGTTAGAATGTTATTATATGTTAGAGTAATATTAATGGCATGAAAACGCCTGTTAAGTTATAATCGTCCTTCAGTGGTGTTCCATTGAAACAGTTATTTTTTGTTCATATGGATACTCCACAAGAAAAAAAAGTGATTTTTGTGGTTTCTTATATTTTAGATTATCGACCTAAAAACCATTGATTAGTATTTTGCTGCTCCCGTCTAAGTTAAAAAACTCAAGTCTCATAAGTAAATTGTTCAACTCCTAAGAATTGAGCGGGACATAGGCTAAAGAATAAACAGATTAAATTTAAGAAGGAATAAATAGTACAGAGTAAATTAAAAAAATTTTTTTTCTTAATCTGTACGTTTCAATCTGCTTAACTAATGAACAATAAGCAACCCCGCTCCTCAATGCGCAAATGAGATGAGAATGATATGTATGAAATGTAAATGAAGTGTAATTTTGTACAGACTCGGGTGACTCCTGAGAGGTGTGGTTATTGAACCCTAACCATCAAAATACCATTATTTAAATAACCCTAACTATCTGGAGGTTCCGGGCTCGCATCCCGGTCAGACATGGCATTTTCACACGCTACAAAATTGTCATTTATCTTATCCACTGAAGTAATATCTAACAGTGGTCCCGGAGATAAAAAAAAACCACCAAAACAGCTCATCGTAGTGGTCTCGTGGTTAATTCGACATTGCAAATCAGCTAAGGTTCAAATCCTAGTAAAGGCAGTTACTTTTATACGGATTTGAGTACTAGATCGTGGATATCGATGTTCTCTGGTGGCTGGGTTTCAATTAACCACACTTCTCAGGAGTGGTCGACCTGAGACATTACAAGAGTATACTTCATTCACATTCATACATATCATTCTCATTCATCCTCTGAAGTAATACCTTATGGTGGTGACGGAGGCTAAACAGAAAAAAAGAGAAGAGAACCACCAAAATACACCGGTTTCCATTGTCTTGCATATAAATCCGTATAAAAGCAACTAGCTTTTTTACTAGCTTTTAACATATAAGACTCGAACCTCAAAACCGTCGACTTCGAAAATCAGCTGTTAAACATTTGATTTGTGACGACGAGTTAACTATTAGACCAGACCGGTGAGCTTCGATCATTTAAAATATTATTCTTTAGTTGAACAACTTAAAAATGTATTTATTTTTCTATTAAATTCTAATAATTCTTCGTGCTGAAGAATCTTCTCATAAAAATATTCGAGAAATTTATCAGAATTTACAATTTAGTGGATTAAAAATAAAAAGTTTTAATTTAAATGCTAGTGATCTTTTCATGTTGAAAAGTAAACAATACAGAATTAATAATTTTGACAAAGTTATCGGAACAATTCGTGGGACAAATATCTTCAAAAATTTGTCCCACGATGTCCTACTCCCGTGGGATTGTCCGATCAACACTACCTGAAATAAGGTTTAAACTTTCTCCGGGTAGAGGTTTTGTGGTTCTTGTGATAATCACATAATCCTTTTTCATCATCCACCTCATTTCTTGTTCGTTCATCTCCATCTCCATTTTTTTGATTCTTTAAATAAAGGTTGAACCCTTATAGCTTTATTCTGACGTTCCCAGGATATCAGAACTAGTAATACCATCTTGTATAATCTAACGGGTGGGAGATCTGTTGAGTCTGTTCCTTTTCTGTTACCTCCACAATAAACCTAATGTTTGGATTGTCTTTAAAAGTTAATTTATCAGATTTCTCTCCTAAAAAACCTAGCAAAAGGTTTTCTAAGTCTCTTTTTAAATTCTTAAGGCAACGTTTAAAGAATACAATTAATTCTAACTGGATATTGTATCATCTAAAAACCATAGTTGTTTTTCATCAAAGATTTATTCCAGTGTGACTGTTGATATTTTACTTAGATATGAGTACTTCACCTCCTAAAGAACGCAATTTTTTGAGTGTTCTACATAAAAATTCTAATTTATTTGGTCAAATTGTGCGTTTTTATAAGTAATAAAACCGGTTTAAAAGATTGAAGAAGATTTTAGAAGTGTATACATTTTTTTAAGCAAATTTGGTGAGGGTTAGAACCGGTGCTCCCTCCTTATTTGCTTTAAACCATCATACGAGTAAGATAAATTACTCTAAGTTCTACATCTGTTTTTTCCTTATCTTGTCGTGTGTTAAAGATCCGGGTTAGTGAGGGTGATTGTCTTTAAAAATTTTAGAAATTCATAGTGTAATGAATATACGAAATTAAATCGGTGTTTATTATTACGTAAATATATCGTTATATAATTTTTAATAAATTAAAAATTGTAACTTAATTTTACGTTTTTAATTCTCGGATTAAAATAATTTTAATTTTTTTAATGTTTTGTTTTAGGTCTGAGAAGATTCTATAAAATTAGCTGTAAAAAATTGTGAAAATTTTTAAAGTGAGGTAATTAAATTAAATATCCAGTTATATTATACTTAAAACAACTGTTGAAATGTATAATTTTTAATTTATTCTATCATTACACTTAGTTATTTTTTTTATCTGGTTATTAAAATTTATAATTTATATACTATTAATTATTATGTACGTATTTAACCAGAGCGACAGAATTCCTTTTGTACATTTACCATCTGTTTATTATAATTATTATTAGAATTATTTAGTTATTAACGGTAATTTAACCTATTTATTAAAAAAAAAAAAAAAATGTCAGCAGAAGTATGTTAATTAATTACATTTATTATAAAAGCAATTTTAATACAATTTATCATTATTCAACGGTTAGTTTACCAATATAGAACTACGTTAAAAAAATCAAATTAATTACTGGGAGCCTAAATTATATATTAAATTAATAAAAAAACTTCCTTTCGGCACGCTGGAAGGTGGAGGTAAATTTCACCGATGCTAAGTAGGGGATAAAAACGTTTTTCACCTTAAAGTTAAGGAAAACTTCAAATTTACTCAATACGACAATGGTTGCATGTGAAAAAAAAAGTTTCACATGTTTAGCATACGACAAGTCCCATCTTCTTACAATTCCAGCAAAATTTTGATCGTCATCCCTTGCCATAAGGGTTGGTCATATCGAAAATTGTTTCAGACAAAAGTTTTAGGTAATGCTTAGAGGACTAACGGCCACTTAACGATCGAAACCTATTCGATCGATACTGTGCCTATTAAGGGGGTATGATTTTTTTTCTTTGAAACCCCATTTTTTCCTTCCCGTGGGCCAATAAAAACATTTGTGATATACTTGGTGATATAAAAACATTTTACTTGGATAAGTTTTAGGCCCTTATCTAAAAAATAGTGAGAACTTTAAACGAATTCGATATTTTACTTAAAGAGCGTTATTTTACTTAAAGAAAGTTATATCGAAAAACTTGTTTTTTTCCGAAAAAGTTTTTTTCACTTCCATATAAAGCTACGCTCCAAACATATACTTTCAAAAATGTTTTCCTGTGTTTAAATTAATTTTTGATATAAGCAAATTATATTTCTAAATGAAAGTTTGTTTTGCCTGTGCTATTCGGCATTTTATATTGCTTCTGCTTCGTCCATCTTTAGTAATTCTACTTCCCAAATAACAAAATTCTTATGAAAACTTAACCAAAAGTGCATCTTAAATACAACTTTCTACCTCAACTCGATTTTACCCTGTGTGAAAAACACAAAAAAGATAAACGTGATTTGTATTTAAAAAAACTAAAATGTAATTAGTCTTTTTTTTTTTTTTACCTATTACTAATATTTTTTTATGGTCCTCCAATTTTTCCGTTTTTGGGCCAGCTTTTTTTTAATTATGGTAAATTTTTTATGTAATTAATTATCTCAATCAGAAATAGTTTTTTTTTATAAATTAAAAAAAAGAAGAAGATAATTAAACACAATTATATCATTGCGTATGAAATGATATCACTATAGTAAAACAAATGATAAAATGCTTTTTGAGCCATTGCGATCGATGTACCGTAATCTTCCCAAGAAAATTATTCATCAGTACCTTATCTTTTATACATTAGTCCATAACAGTAGCTATTTAGTTTTTTTAATTACGTAATTTTTAGAATATTTTCCTTCTGTAACAAGTGGTAAAATTAAACATTTAAAAAAATAAAAACCCACGAAGCCGTTTTAAAGAAACATATCTATTGCAGCGCCCTCTGACGGCTAATAACCGTAAAACTAATCTAAGAACCTGCTCTGAGGTGATACCTATGTAATGCAAAATACCGCATCAAAATTGGTCCAACCGTTTTAGAAAAACACATCTGCAGCGCCTCCTGGTGGCCTATAATCGTAAAGCATATTTAAGAACTTGCTCTGAAGTGATACGTATGTAATGCAAAAAACCGCATCGAAATCGTCCAGTAGTGTTTGAGGAAAATGGTAGCGCGCGCGCCCACACACACACACACACAACCTCTTACCCCAAATGCATATACTGTCTCTGTTCCGTCGTGGGTAAGAAATTACTATATACGGGGTTTTTCCAAATTTAAACTGCGATCTCGTCGTAGTAGAGGTTAATTTTAATTACTATTTATGCTTGTTATTCAGGTTATCAAAATGTTCGTTTATTTAATTAAAAATTTTTATTTTTTTAAAAATAATAATTTATTATTGAAATAGGTATTATTTGAAAATTTAGTCGTGAAAAATTTAACATATTTCTTCTTAAATGAAATAAATTATGTTTAAAGCTACAAATAATATTACGTACAATTCTAAATGGTATTTCAAGCATTATGATTTTTGTTGTAACTAATAAGAAGAGTAATAATAAATCGAATACGCTGCATAAAATAACTGTGTAATATTACGTAAAAATAACTCCTTTTTTATTGTACTCTGCATAATATTGTCTAGAACGTCTATTTATTTTCCTTTGGTTAACCTACATAAATAAAAAAGTATAACTGTTTATTTGTTATCTATATCCATTAATTCTGATAATATATCTGTACTTTATGCACGCATGCGTGAGTTTACTTACAATATATATTTACAGTTACTTTGATTTGTAGTCGCATATATTGAGATGTTACGAATAATTTATTTTTTTTCTATAAAATAAATTGTTTTTATATTTAAATAGGTTTCTTCGGTGTTGTAATATATGTTCCTATATTTTATTTAACGTTTTAAGTCCTTTTTTCTCTATCCAAAGAGGACATTTCCTGATATTGTATGAAGTTTAGATTTGATAGAATTATTTTTTAAAATCCTTGGTGGTTGCAGAAACGAAAATTATTTTGAAATTTTAAATAAATTTACATATTACGTAATAAAACAATACACAACTATTGTGGACTAATGTACATAATACAAGACTAATCATTTTCTTGCGAAAATTACGTTTCATAGCTCGCAGACTCAAAAAATATTTTGAAATTTTAATTTTTAGTTATCGAAAAGTGTGCGTTTCCAAAATCCTAAATTCTTTAAACTGGATCTTATTTTGTATTTAAGATATATTGGCATATAAGATATTTAAAAATATAAAATCAGGAACCTAATGTTTATAAGAATGTATATTTTTCAATGTAGAGCTTACCATCTTTCTTCACATACGCGTATGTTCCTAAATATAAGCTTCCGATAGCCTTTCTTTCAGTGCGCTGTTGTCACGTTGTGCAATTTTAAAATTTTGATTAAGAAAAGAGTAATCTTATAGAAAATTATTTCACCGATCTCTTTTTAGCCACTTTAAAAATTATTTTAAATAAAACAAGCAAGTCCGAAATTTGAATTCATTAAAACTGAAAAATTGTTGTGATTTCACAGTTAGAAAAACTGTGAAATCGCAGTTTTCAAAACGTGGATTTCCAAATCGTAAAACTTTTCACGATCTGATATAATTTTTTTTTCAGATAATACCGGTTTTATGGATACAATAAAGATAAAAAATTCTTGCGCAGTTCTGCGTAAGACCGACTTTTCGTTACTTTATTTTGTTTAATTTTTTGCACAAGAAATATAAAAAATGTGATGTGGACACCAACTTCCTTGTACGCCTATTAAACTACTAATACACATCTTTTTAAAATAAAAAGTACATAAAGTTTATTACTTTAATAACTTCTGGTAGTTTTTAATTTTTTTAATATTACTATTATTATTATTTATCGTAAAGGTTTTTTTACAATTAGACGTTAATAACTATTAATAAATCAGTATATTTAAATTAAAAAAGTTACGTACAATTCTAAATGGTATTTCAAGCATTATGATTTTTGTTGTAACTAATAAGAGTAATAATAAATCGAACATAAAAAACATAACAATAAAAAAAAAGAAGGAAGATGACATCTCTTTCGAACCAATATGCCTTCCCCTTATAAGATCCAAATATTTAATTAATTAAAATTTCATTTGGCTCTAACTTTGGAACCAATGAAAATAAGAACCACTTATGGATATCGTTGTAAAGCTCTCAATGAGGGCTTATTACTGCAGTTAAGAAGAAGTCCAAAATCCAGATTTTTGGGGCATTTTGGGCATTTTTGATTCAGTCGATTGCAATCAAAAGGGGAGGTGCGCAACTACATGTTACAACAGACTTAAATCCAAAATTTCAACATCCTACGGCTAATCGTTTTTTAGGTATACGAGATACATACGTATGTACAGACATCACGCCGAAACTAGTCAAAATGGATTCAGGGATGGTCAAAATGGATATTTCCGTTGAAATCTGAAAACCGAAATTTTTCGCAATCACAATACTTTCTTTACTTCGTAGAAGGAAGTAAAAACATAAATAAAATGAGGAAACTAAAAGAGGTATAAGTTTTTTATTTATTATTAATATATATTTTCTGTTTACAAGAAAATTAAATTATTATAACCGTAATTTGATGAAATAATTAAAAATAAAGAGTAAACCCTACTCACAAGTTTAAACTCATTCACCACTGTGACTCATCGTATAAGCGGGAATGAAAAATACACCAATACAAAGTTACTTAACAAATCACATGTCAAATATAAATTGGGCGTAACTGAAGAACGACTACACCAATATTCAACAAATTTTCACATGCACAACTTCAGACGCTTTAATACAGCATAATTAAATTTCAATGAAATTGATGTAATAGTTTTGGTGATTTTCGAGCCACAAAATTTTATATGTGAGTGACATTTTCGTAATCTTTTTACCTTAAAACGTAAAGAAAATTCATTTCTTCCCTAATTCCACCATACCACCGAAAAAGAAACTTCAAATTTATGTTATGTTGTCTGTTGTTGACTTTAAATTGTAAATGTAACTTTAAATTGAATGTAACTTAGGAAGGACTCCACCACTCTTCATCAAATTTTCACATGCACAACTTCAGATTTACTGTTACATCATATCTAAATTTCAGTGAAATTGGTGTAGTAGTTTTGGAAATTTTAGAGCCACAAATTTTAAACATATGCCTGTTATATAAGAAATTTACGTTTTAAGTGAATACTATTTTCGTTCTCCTCATACCTCAAAACGTAAAGAAAATTTAATTTCACTCTACCATATTTACCATCTGACCAAAAGTGAAAAAGTAATACCGTACTTTTCTTCGAAAACGGTAAAAACAGTTTTTTTTTTCGGCGAACCTCGTGAGTATTTTTATATTTTTGTAAGAATCAATTTCGATGATTCTTTTTCTCATTTTGGTAAAAGAAATTCCTCTGGTATCCTGTTGTTAGCATCTATCACATAGTTTGAATTAAAGATATTTTTATGTAAACAGTGAAAATGTAAAATTGTTGAATGTTTTTTCGGTGGATTATAATAAATTTAAAGTAAAAATTCAAGGATATTAGTTAAAAACTTGGGTCAGATATATATATATATATGCTGGCCTAAGTGGCGCGAATGGTAGCGTCTCGGCCTTTCATCCGGAGGTACTGGGTTCGAATCCCGGTCAGGCGTGGTATTTTCACACGCTACGTAATTGTCATTTCACTTCTCATACTCTGAAACAATGCCTAACTCCCGGAAGCTAAATATATATACCAGAATTCCAGAGAATCTTAGCTTACTTCTCTGTAGCAGCAGTATCTTTACGTAATTTCTTTGCATTCTTTTGCTTAATTTTATCAAGGTGCAGGTTTCAGCGTTCTATTACAGGTTTATCCATATTGAAACTTAAAATAAAGTATGCTTAAAAAATGAAACCAACTTTCTATAAAGGTAATTAAAAACGAAGTAGATATTCATTGTTTTATATTTCTAGTACTTTAAATCGGCACTGAATTGAGTGTTAAATTTTTTTGGTAGTTTTTTTAATCTATTGCCGAAAAACTCAAAATTTAAAGAATAATTTAAAAGGTTTATTTTTATTTTTTGAGTTTATGATGTGAGTTTTTACTTCCTTGTACGAAGTAAAGGAAGTATTGTGATCGCGAAAAATGTCGGGTTTTCAAATTTCAAGGGAAATATCCATTTTGACCATCCCTGAATCCATTTTGATAGTTTCGGCGTGACGTCTGAACATACGTATGTATTTTACATAACTCAAAAACGATTAGCTGTAGGATGTTGAAATTTTTGATTTAGGACTGTTGTTACTCTATTTGTGCACCTCCCCTTTGACCTTTCTCTCGAGGAAAAGATTATTTATCAATTTTCTTTTTTATTTGCACTTCAAATAAATGTAATTTTACTCTTGTTTGAATGCTAAAGCACTGGAACGAACAATGAATGTGTTTTTTATTTATTTAATTGCATTATTTTTTTCGGAAATAATATTAACCAAAGTAATAATTATATTGTTAAAAAATATTTTTTTTTTGCTGTGTAATGATAATTTTATTTGTTCATTTTTTGTTATATTAATATAATTATTTTATATTAATACAATTATTTTAGAAAAAAAGAAAGAAAATAAATAACTAATTGACGTTACAATGTGGTTATATTGAATTCTGTAGATAAAAAATAGAATATGATGTTTTTCCGCTTGATTTAACAAATAAATTTTGTTTTATTTTCATAGTTGCCTTTTCATCATGTGCTAGGAATTTTTTTTTCTTTTTACAATACACTAATTTCAGCCTAGTGCAGCGAAATATAATAATAGTAATAAAAAAAAACCGCAAGTCGCAAACTAAGCGAGCATTACTTCAATAGAGACAAAAGAACGATTTAGCAGTCAAGACGATTGTACAGTAGGCTATTATTGTGTATAGCAATGAAGATTGCACTCGTAACTTACAGTTCTCCATCTAAAATCAAGGTTAATTGGCATTCACAACAGTGCGGCACGATCCACGCTCTACAAATCATTACAAATGTCTTTCGCTCTTACTTTGATGTCAAACTATGTTTCTCTGTGTATTAGTATTAACAATACTGCATTTTTTCCTTTTTAATTTTAACCAGTAAATTTAAAGTAATAAGTAAGGAAAATCCGTCGAAACCTCGAAAAGATAATCTCATCAGATATCGCTCCAGTCATAAAAGCCCCCAAAATTTTCACTTTCTTAACTTTTTTTTATCATGTGGTACCAAAATCGAACTTATGACATTAGTTAGTTTAGAAAATGACATAGCTATTCTCAGAAAGAACAACCATCCCATATCGGGTAGTAAGAATGAAGTAAATTTATCACTGAGCAGAACATAGAGTTGCACAACAATACAAATTAAACAAAATGTAGGTAATATTCAGTTTCGCAAATGATATCTTCATTTTGTCTTGTGATGGCTTATCACAGTTTTCCTTATGGAATATTGTAGTCGTGTAAAATAGTAATTTCTTATCACCCTTATTGTTGATTTCATCTTCTTGATCGTCGATTCTGTTAGTTTAAATCTGACCCTGCTAGATTTTTTATCTTAAGGATGCCAAGACCTGAAAATCTACCCTTAGTATTTGGTAAGAGAACTATTAAAAACAGACCGTGGACATTTTTTTTGTCCGATGGCTACATAAATAGTTAGAAGCGGGTATCGGATAAAAATGGACTTCCAAATTCCTCTGAAACAAACTTACAATATTGAAATGTGGTGTGGTAGTTTGTGAATTGATTTCATTAAATTTAGAGAAATGGATAAGAAGGTTTTATATCTAGAAGGAATTGAACTTTCTATTGATATTTTAGTTCTGTGCGATTTTTAATTTATCAACAAAAAAGGACTGTAGTATCTATAACTTCATCTTCTTTTTTTTAACTTTTTTTCTTTTAATTTAAATATACTGATTTATTAATAAATATTAATCTCTGATTGTAAACAAAGTTTTACGATAAATAATAATTCATTAACAAAAAAAATATATATATATATGAAAAATATCAAAAGTTTATTAATGAAATAAAGTTTTATGTACTTTTAATTTAAAAAAAATGTATATATGTAATTAATTAGGTGTACAAGGAAGTCATGTAGTGTCCATATAATTTTTTTTTATTTGTATTGGTTATAAGATCTGGTGTGATTGACGGCATTTTTAAAAAGCGTTTATCCCAGATGGGTGTAACAGTTAATTTTTTGACATGCTAAATTTAATCATGGTAGAAACATAATGTAGCGAAAATGGCTAAATGTATATTTAAATTTTTAGTAACCAAAAATCGGAAATATGTATATTACACGTAGAATATGAAACTGAAAAACAGTGGTATGAAAACAAAATTACAGTTTATTACCTATCAAATCACCTATTTTACTTAACTTATATGTACAGTACGATAAATATAATGTAAATGTTAAAAATATTCATCAACCCCAAAATCACCGTCGGTTCAAAAGTTTATATACTCGTATGTATGTATATATATATATATTCTACTTTCTGGTGGACACGATGCCGTAATTTTGCGCCAACAACTTTCAATGATACATAAAATATAACGACCCAAAATTTCGGTCGAGTTCGTTAATGGGCAAAATCGAATCATGGGGTGGAAACAGGGGGCGGCTTTTTCCAAAAAAAACAAAATATTAATATAACTTTCTTATTAAGTAAAATATCGAATTCGTTTAAGAGCCTACTATTCTTTGGATAAGGGCCTAAAACTTATCTAAGTAAAGTTTTTTGATATCATCAACCATTGACCTAAGGGGTGGAAAAAATGAGGTTTCGAAGAAAAAAAATGATACCTCCCTTAATAGGCACGGTATCGAATCTTTTGAAGTGGTCATTAGTCCTCTAAACATAACCTAAAACTTTTGTCTGAAACAATTTTTGATATGACCAACCCTTACGGCAAGGGATGACTAAAATGTTGTTGGAATTGTAAGAAGATGGGGATGGTCGTATGCTAAACATGTGAAACTTTTTTTCACATGCAACATTGTCGTATTTAGTAAATTTGAAGTTTTTCTTAACTTTAAGGTGGAAATATTTTTTACCACCTACTTGGCACCGTTAAATCTACCTACGCCTTCCGGCGTGCCAATAAGGATTTTTTAATATTTTATTCTATAAATCGGCTGATTCTAATAACTAACCACAATAAACGGTGCGGCGCTTACTGTATGTTCAGATTTATACAAACAGCCAGTAATTATATTGTTTTCTTTCAAACTATATAAGTTGATAACCTGTTTTTCTTCAGTCACAAACTACAATGCATGATTCTGATACGAGCGGTACATCGCTTACAACAATAGAATTATATGGATACATTATGTCGATACATGTATGGAAACCCTTTATCCAGTTTTCATCGTTATATTCATCCTAAATCCATTTTTTATTATTGAAAATTAATGAAATGTGACTATTTAACCGCGACGTGTGTCTGCAATTTAACAAGGTCGTGATTTATAGGAGTGTTCCATGGCTTGTAAGGTCGGTGTCATAGTGGCTGGTAGACTACACGATGCGGTCATCAGTTACCCAGCGGAAGTAATTTGTATGGATAATTATTTCTTTTCATACTTTAATGTGTGGTACGTTAACCTCTTCGTTTATTGTTTCATTTTTTTCTCTCGATTAAACTCTGTAGTTTAATCGAGAGAACTTATTTAGATTGCGATAAAAGAAATTGTTGGTTTTATTTTATTTTTTAAATTTAAGTGCTCTTTATTCAGTACTGACTGGAAAATAATTTTGTCAGCTCGAAGTTACGGTGAAGTTTTAGTGTAACGGTTTTTTTTTTTAATTAAAAAGATTCTGAAATAAAAAAATGAACTCTTATAAAGTAGCTTATTCGTATTTTAATGTAATGATATACATCTATAATTTATTTTATGAAACGAATTCTTATACAAGTGTAACATAAATCATCCACAGTTATATGTAACCAATAATATATTATATGTATATATTCTGGTACACTTTTTCAGTAAATTCTTTCTCGGTAGTTTTCATCGTGGTACACTTTTTCAATAACAAATAATAATAGCCTTCTTGATAAGTAAATATAAATAATGTGGCTACGTTTGCCAAACATATTATAATAATTTGATATTACTAGATATACAACGGAACAAAAAACTAAACACTAAAAAAGTACAAAATTTATTGTAAGTTTTTATACTCTTTTTTTTAGTTGCTGTTTGTTTGTGTTTTTTTATTGAATACCAAAACTTTACTGTTTAGTTAACAGCCCAGTATGCGTAATTTAGTAGATAAAATTATTAAGGGGTGTTTACTCCTTAATCTCTAGATTTGTTTTACCTACATATATTATATTTACGTGTGTATGATTTTTTTTTTGAATTTTGCTACATTTAAGGGGTTTTCCTAAAACAATTTTATATTCACATTTTGATTTAAAATTCAAATAAATAAAAATAAACGAGTATGTTGTAATGAAAATTTTGCTTGACATTCACTATTTTTATTTGTTTTTAAGAAGTTGAGATATTCGGGCAGTTCTATATTAGAGAACACCTTTAAACACCGACGTAATGATAAGTACATATCTGTTATTAACCGGAGATGGTTGGATGAAACACCTGTTAGAAAGAAGTATGAATCAGATGACAATGCATTTGATATTAAGTCGTGTCCCGGAATCAGTTCAACAAGTCGAAACGGTATCAAAGAAACTTGTGGATACCAGCTTTAGCAGGTCCCATTTTTAATCTCATTAACAATGAACAAATTTAGATTACGAGAAGTTTTCTATTAGCTCAAAGGAGAAGACAAAAGAGACCGTATTAAAGTTTATAATTTGATAGGAATTCCCAGAAACTTTGTTTTTCTTTTATTTTCCTATTGTGTACATTACAATCTCTTCAACTGATGAACGATAAGCAACTCCCCTCCCTTACGGCCCACTGAGAAAAGGATGATATGTATGACATGTAAATGAGGTGTAATCTTGTTCAGGTCGACCATACCAGTTACTTTTATATCGTGGATACCGATGTTCTTTGGTTCTTTGGTTGGGTTTCAATTAAACACACATCTCAGGAATGGTCGATCTGAGATTATACAAGAATACACTTCATTTACATTCATACATATCATCCTCTGAAGTAATACCTTACGATGGTTCCGGAGGCAAAACAGAAAAGGAGAGAGGTCGACTATTCTTGAGACGTGTAGTTAATTGAACTCCAACCCCAAAATATACCGATATCCATTGTCTAGTACACAAATCCGTAGAAAAACACTAACTTTTACTAGGATTTGTACTAGTAACTACATGAAACTATACCAGAAACTAAATAAATGATTGAAACCGAAAAAGAATATCCGTCAAACTTGGAATTTTAACCTTGTGATTTATATAAGCGTTTAGATGTGATAAGCATGTAGAAAATTGTAATGATTAAAATTGGAAGGACATGTTGTCTATGCAGATAAAACATATCCTTCAGGTAATTTTTGGGAAAAATTATACCATTCAAATGAAATGCAGGTCCAAAACAAAATCGATGTGGTGACGACTTGCAGCTGGGTTGGAAATTAGGTGTTGCAGAATTAAGGCGGTTTTGTACAAGAATAAGTTCAAAGTTGGTCAAGACCCATTCTGCGTTTTAGTGCCAACAAAGAAAATGAGGGATAAGATCAGTTTCAACTGAAGGCTCTCCATTTTTGTTTGTCCTGAATATCTTTTTCTTTCATTTCCTTGTAACCTTTCTCTTTCCTAATGTTTACATATGTATTCCAATTTTTCGTTCTAATTATCGTTTAACAATCCTTGAAAGATTTCTTTGAACAATCCTTGTTTTTTGAAAACAATTTTTTCGTAGGATGTGCCCCAATTAAGACTTTTCCATTTTTTTTTCATTTTCATCAAATCCTTTCTTTCATTTTCTTAATTTCTTATTTTGTTTTTCCGTTTCATTCTTTTCATAAAGAAAGCGATACGAACAGTTTTTTTTTAAACCTCTGGGACCACCGTTAAGTATTGCTTCAGAGGATGAAATGAACGAAAATTTTTGTAGCGTGTGGAAAATACCATGCCTGACCGAGATTCAAACCGGGGACCTCCGGATGAAAGGGCGAGACGCTACCACTCGTGCCACGGTAGCCAGTTATACGAACAGTTAATATATGATAACTTAACAGAAATAATTCTGTGCCATAAAAATGAATATCGGGAATTAACATTCATTCATCAAATCGAATTCAATTACCACTAAAATTATAAATCTATGAAACCCAGTTTATGGGTTTTTTATGAATTAATTTACCACAAACTTGTAAAGAAGTTTGTATGTGGGAATATGGAAATGGAATGCATATGAAAAATGAAATGCCTTACCGGATTCGAACTCGGGATTCTTGGATGAAAGATTGAGACTCTAACATTCCGCCACGGAGTTCGGTTTTTGTAGTGTGATTATTTTATTTTTAATATAATCACATGTGAAAGAAAAATATATTAATCTGTGGATGATAGGACTGTAATTCCAACTAGCATTATCATGTTATTTAATAATAAAAAAAAATATTTCGAACGAATAAATACAGTTAGCCTTCTTATGTGTTTAATTAGATTTACGAAGTAGGTGAATAATTTACAGGAAGAATTCTTTGTGACGTAAATCCGGGAAATACACTTATCTATGTTAGTTAATCGTTAAATGTTATTTATAGTTTTATTACAATAGCGAAATAAGAAAGTTGCCGTTTATAAAGGAATTCCCCCCGACTGGTTACCTAAAGCTAATATACTTGTAGTTTAAACATGAAATTTTTAAAATGAGTGATACATTTACATTTAGAGTGCTATTAATTTTGCTACGAATAAAATATAATAAATATCTAATTCTCTTTAATTAGAGAAAATAATGTATAATAAAAATTATAACATCGTCAACACTTTAAATAATTTATTTGATTAATTGAATTACATTATAATCATCAGTTTAATTTTTATTAGCCTGGCAAGAAAAAGTCATCACTATTGTTTTTTTTTTTTTTGTTGAGAATTTCAGCTTTAAACATCTACAAAACAAACTCGAGTAGAAATAAATATTTGTTTACGTTCATTAATCTACAGCTTTTTATTAAGATTTTAACCAAAATATTTAGTTTACATGGTTTTTCTTACTCCATCAAACCTTTATCTATAATAAAAATGAATAAAATATTCTATCGTGCAACTAAATTATCCTTGACTGTTGTATTATCTTTGAAGAAGTTTTGCAATTAAAAACCACAGCATATTACGAGTGAGTTTTGTGTAAACGCTATTTAGTGAGAGATTTGGAGAAAAGAAGAAAGTCACACCAGTGTTATATCTTTAAATACCGTATAAATTTACGTATCAGTACAACTTTCCCGGTGAATATAGCTAGAATACCTTTACCGGGTGATTCAAAAAGGAGTTCACAGTTTTAAAAACTTGTAAAAATTTATTGAAATAACTTACAGATTTGGTTGAAGCCTCATTTCATAGCAAAACACATAAATTTTTTGACTCACGTAGATCATTATTACCGAATTTGGCCACCAGTGTTGTTAAAAATGGATACATTTACTGGTGCGGAACGTGCTCATTTTTGGTTTCACGATTTGCGGCCAAAAAATGCAATTCAAGGTAATTTTCGTCGAGAGTACGGTAGGGAGCTTCCTATTAGGCATACAATTTACTCTTGGCACCAACCCTTCGTTGATATAGGTTGTTGTTCTTGAAAAAACGGCCCGTTCTTCTTCCAGTAGGCAATCGTAGACGGTATCGTTTATCTGGGCATGTTTAAAAATTGTCTAATTCCTCAGTTGGAATGATAACCAAGATGGACGCCATTAGTGTCAACAAGACGAGGTACCACTTCACTACCGCTTAGAAGTCTAAGATTTTCTCGATACAAGATTCCCAGGTCGGTGGATTGGTCGTGAAGGTCCAATTGCATGGCAACCCTTTGGCTGCCGATCTTGTTGAGCTAAGACTTCGAATTAATGCTGCAATTTCAGCGGTAAAAACCGACTTGCTGGTTACAATTCGGAATGAAATCGAATTCAAATGGAATGCATTTCAAATATTAGCTATATCGAACCAAAATGATTGTTGGGTAACAAACTTGATATATTTTTTACAAAAAGAGACCTCAAACGTATCTGTAAGTTATGTGAATACATTTTTATATGCTTTTAAAATTTTGAAGACCTTTTTGAATCACCTGGTATTAGAGGGAAAAGTACAATGATTATGTCAAAATTGGTGTATCCATCTTTTTGAAAATCTTTACGTTTTAAAGTCCAACTACTTCATCTAGAAAAAAATAGTGTATTTACGTATATGTATCACACTGCTTTTAGCCTTATACCTCAGGATTGATCGAATCGATTTTCTTCAAACTTGGCTCAGATATTTCTATACATGGGGCATTGATCATATTTTTTTTCAAAATTCGTTAAGGGGTTGGAAATATCTAATTTCGATTTTCTTCAGTGACATTTTAGAAAAAACTTTTCAAGCAAATTTATAACTTACAATGCACAGATCTATATAAATAATCAAACAATTTAATAAAAAAAATCAATCGCCACATCTTAAAATACATTTTTTTTTCTTTTGTTCTATCTCCCTTAATTTTAAATATTTTTCAAAAATCTTTTGAAAGTTTATAATTCACATTTAAAGCTATCAAAAAATATACAATCAGGACCTAAAATGCAGAATAGGTTTATTGAACATTTTCTTTTTATTTTTAGCCTTTATTGAAAGGGGTGTTAAATTTGGAGGAAACTTTACTTACGCAAATTTGTTTATTTTAACCTATATATGGATATTTTTAGAAAAATCTTAAAATTAATTCCCCACCTCTAAATATATATATATATATTTTTTTTTTTTTTTGTTTTTGCTCTACCTCTTAATTTTTATAATCAATACCGGAAAATCATGTAATACTTTGTCAACTTTTTTTAAATAAAAAACAATTAAAAATTGTAATTTATAAATGTTATTTTCATTTTTCAATCGTAATATTTGAATTAAATTGTTTTCCTTTTTCGGTAATTATATTTCATTTCATGTTTTATATATGTTCTTTTGTTTATAGTTTTTTCCAGAAAATTTGAGGAAATTTCTAAATGTTTAAGTTAAGAAAGTAATAAACCGATTTTTTAAAATTTAAAAAGTTTGTAAAACTGAATAAAAGCAGCGAGGTTTTTAAAATTAAGTATTACTCGTACTATAACAATTTAATAAGTAATTTAAAAAATTAATATTAGATTTTATTCTGTAATAAGCCATTATTTTAACAGAATAAAGAACAATGAAAAGGGTATTTAATCTGAGGTAAAATAGCATTTCGTAATTTCTGTAAGGTCTCTTGTTCGCTTGATGAGTTGTAATAATTTCATACATAAATATGTATATATATATATATATATATATATATTTAAAAAAAAATTGTTTCTCCTACTGTTGATCGAATAATAATTATTTATTTTTACACCAAGAAATTCAATTTAGTTTATGCCAAAAAATTGTAAATTCAATTCGTTATATAAATCATTGTAATAAAATAATTTGTTTTCAGGAATAAAAATATTTAAATTTTGTCGCTATAGAAAAATTTTATTAGTAAATATTCTACTCATATCTGATATAATTGAGATATGATGTCAAGGGACTCATCTTCCCCAGGACTGAATGTATTATCAGAAGATTGTGTCAAAATGTTATGTATTTTGCCAGCTGAATTAATTCATAGTATCATAAAACAGTAATGGCCACCACTGGAACATGACCAATGTCTGGCCACGTCCCAGTGGTTTTTTCTTTATACTGTTAATAAATCTTGCTTTTGTTAACAGTTCAAGAAGAACTGTACTATTTTTTTTCCATATATATTTATTTCCATAAAAGCAAAGCTTTAGTATAAACAGCAAAAACTCGGCAAGAAATCCATTAATTTTATATTTGTACTGTGTAATTAACTGTAATTTTATTTGTACTGTGTATATTGACTTTAAAGCTATTTAGAGAAAATGAAGACTATACAACCTGGTAATTAAGATATAGTAGTATAGTAATTTAAGTAATTATTATAGTACTGTTAGTCAATTGAGTTTTTGCGCTTTTTTTTGCAATACGATTTTTTAAGGAAATTTACATAGAGAGAAAGAAGAGAAATATAAAAGTTTATATGTAAAATAAACATGTATTAACATTATTACATGTAAATAATATTTTTGCATATGCTTTCGTAAACAAATGCAAAAAAAAAAATAAGCTCATAAAATGGCCTGTCTTCTTAGTTCAGAACCATATGTTTTATACACTGAAATTTGTTGGGGGTAGAATTAGTGCGGTAGATGTGCAGTTAATATACCCAGGCGTAGATGGGTTAATGTTTCATCGTGCTTTACTTTCATACATATTACTCGTCTTATTAATCCGTAGATAACGAGAAAGAAATTATATGGTACAGGTTTACCGAATTGTTAAGAGCATTGTCTGAACATGTGCGCTTGTTGCTAAACATCCGCTTCTTCCTTCGAACCTACAATCTTCAATACATTTTCTGTAATATAAAAAAGAGACTGAAAAACTTCGGTAATATTTATTATAAACACAAGTTTTTACTATATTTCATGGACATTATAACATTCGTTTGAATGAATACCTAAAAAGAAATATTAATTTAAAAGTTTTTTTGTTTTAAATTATTATTATTTTTTTAAATTTATTTATTCTATATTTAGCAATACTGGTTTTTTTATTATACATTGCATTATGTATATTAATAAGTAAAGAAAGCCATAAATATGATTTAGTGATTATTATCAGTATTAAAAAATGTTTACAACAAATTAATATGTAATAATTACATAATCATGTGTGTGTGTGTTTTATATATTCATATGTCGGGCACGCAAAGACACACACACACACACACCTAATTTATACATTTGGAATAATGTTGCTGTAAAAGGAATAAACGATTAATCTATATAAACAAGGCAGGAAAATTAATTGTTTTATTACTTGCTTGTCTTTAACTCGGAATGTTTTTTTTTTCATGTTTGTCCTCAAATCTTGCATCCGTAATTTAACATAGTTCCTTTCATTGCCGATTGATGAAATTTTGCACAGTTACCAAGTTCGGGTGACAAACACAATATTCCACCATTACTTTTGCAAACTTCCCTTGTGCGGGGGATAAATTAAGAATGCGTGTGTAAAAAATGTGTTTGATATTTTATAAATTTATTAGAAATTTCAATATATGATGTTATCTTTTGAAATCCAAATTAAACTCATGCAATGTATGATAATAATTTGATTAAAGTATGACTAAAAATTGTAAAGCAACTTTTTTAAATTTTGAAAATTTTTTGTAAAATTATTTATTTTCACTTAACAAGTTATTCATTGTGGTATTTAACACAAAATCATCATCAATAGTTTTTGATGAAATACAAAAAAAAAAAAAAAAAATTAATTTCTACTTAAAGTGGTAATCTACTTTTATCGTTATAAAATTATATACGAGGTGTGATCAAAAAATACGGTGAATAATTTTTTATTAAAAAAAGTAATAAGGTTACATAGAATTCGATTTAATCTCCTTCAAAGTACTGTCCTTGGCTAGCAATGCACTTATCCCAACGTTGATTCTATGACTGGAGGCATTTCTGGAAGGCGTCTTTCGGAAGGGCTTTCAGCTGCTCGGTCGTGGCCCTCTCCATGTCAGCAATGGTACCAAAACGTTTTCCTTTAAGCACAGTTTTAATTTTTGGGAAGAGCCAAAAGTCGCATGGTGCTACATCCGGTGAGTATGGCGTATGTGAACAGACAGGAACACTTTTTTTGGCCAAAAACTCGCGAGGTGTGACACGGCGCGTGTTCGTGGTGAAGAAGGAAGCCATTGGTCCATTTTTCTGGTCGCTTTCTTCGTACGTCGTTTCGCAAACGTTGCAGTATACCTTTATAAAATTCAGAGTTTACAGATGTTCCCCTTGGAACGAACTCTGATCGCACTATGCCCTCACTATCGAAAAAAACAATGAGCATGACCTTGATGTTGGATTTTGACTGACGTGCCTTTTTAGGGCGAGGAGATGAACTGGTTTTCCATTGGGAACTCTGCATTTTGGTCTCAGGGTCATAGCCATAGACCCAAATTTCATCTCCAGTTACAATTTTGGCCATGAAGTCCGGATCTGCATGAAGACGACCCTTCAACTCCGTGCAAATTGGCACACGATTTTCAAAATCCATGTTGCGTGACAGACACGACAAACACAACCTCACTCTAGCGGCTCTGGCAGCTGACTGGCAAGCTCGAACGTGTTACAACTTGTCCCTGCCTGTCTCAGTTCATCACGCTATTGGACAAATTACAGCATATGGATGTAGCGTCGGCAGTTACTGCTATAAAAATTCATTCACCGTATTTTTTGATCACACCTCGTACGTTTAGTCTACCTATTTGACCGGTGTTTTCAATCTATTTGGTTGCCGATATTTACAAAAACAAAGATGGATTCGCGTACCTCGCTTCTCTTTTTCCCGTTTATTGACATGTTTTAATGAACTCATAAATTAAAAAAACATTAACAGTTTTATGCAATAAAGAACAAACTTAATAAACCAATTTTTTTATTAACGATATTGAGTCAAGGAGTTTTTTGCATCGATATTTCCTAGACAATAGACCTTTCAGACCATTATAAAAATTGTTTGACCATCACACTCTCCAATGATCTGCGGTAATAAAAAATATTCTTTATTTAAAAAAAAATTATTTTAAATTTAAATCCTTCTCGCAAGTTCCCATTTAAAATATAAAAACCTTAATTTTTTACTCTTACATTTAATATTTCTTGAAAAAAAATTACTCAAAAATGTTCACCCCTTCCTACAAAATTACAAGTTTGTTTATTTAGAATTATGACTTTGTAACTGAGTAATTTTGTATTGAGTAATAAAATAATTGTATTATTTTAAAAAGTTTTTTTTAAATTTATTATCACTAAGGGATTATTTAAAAAAAATTAATTATATCCGAATGCTTTCCCTTGAATTAATTAAAATCAATTTTACTAAATATTTGAATCATTTTGCTTGAATTTGAATTATTTTGTTGAGCATCTGGCTTAAAAAATTAATTTTTTTTTAAAATTAAAATTCTAAATCAATAACATTAAAATTTATTACGATATATATATTTATTTTTTTTAAATGTCGACGAAAAACTAATTGAAATTAATGAGTAAATGAAAAATAAATTGCAAAATTTGACCGGCGTAGTCGGGAAAGTTATGTAATTCATTGCCGGCTTTTATACAGTTATGGAAACCTTTTTAAAACATTGTTTTCTTTTTACAAATTTTCTTTAATTTTAAAAAAAGATTATTAAACATTTTATCGTTTTTATTATTTAGAAACGCTTGATTATCTTATGTTTACTTTCTCTAAAAATGTATTATATTGTTTATTTAAAAATACTAGTAGTTTGCCGTTTTAATGAGAAAGTTTTCGGTAAAAACAAATAAATAATTAAATGAGATTCTTAAGGTAAATTGAACGTAAAAAATTGTTTAGGTCAATCATAGGCCGAATCGAACGATCCCTTTAATCTATCTGGTTGAAAATTGTGACCGAAGCGTATCAAGAGTACTCCACAAATGTACGAGGGGCAAGAGCGAGATGATTTAAGCATCACTTGATCTCATTCAGGCGTAACTATAGAAAATGAAGAAGAATATATAGTATGTAGTAATAAAAAAGAAGAAGGAATAAAATGCAAGTCAAGATTGATAGTTGTACCTGTTTCTTATTTATTTTTTGCTCATTCACTCTAAAAGACAAATACGTAACTGATACATTATGTTAACATGTTATATGATGTAATATAAGTATTAACTCAAATACGATGCGATGTGGTAAAAGAATTTGTTTGTACAAATATAACCTGATTTTATAATAATAATAATAATAATAACATCAAAGATAAATCTCGTTTGAAGTACTGTACTCTTACATGAAATAAAGTAATATTTCACATAGTAATTATGTAATATGTTGTAAAAAAATTTTTACATCTTGTTCATGATGAGTGTGACAACATCGACAAGAGATACGTGATAAAAAATCCAGTTTTATTTAGATGAAGTGTCTAGTTTATTTTATTAAAAAATTATCGCTCTTGTTTTTTCTCTCTTTCGGTTATTTGATATATAGGTAACCTTATATGAACCACTTTAAACCAAATGCAAATGCTCTTTCTTTTGTAAAAACGACCACTATTCTCTTTATACGTGCCTTACTTTGTATTAATACAACTTCAGTGTTTTTAAAAAGAAAATGAAAAAAAGGAAATTAATATTTTTTGTACTATAAGTGCTTTTATATTGTTCATGTGCGTTTGGGGACTATGGTGACAGAAAAATGAAAGTGCAAAATGGAAGTAAAAGGAAGAATAACGATGGCTAAGGAAGCTTTTAGTAAGAAGAGGAAATTACATGTAATAAAAATCTGGATTTAGAGGTTAGCCAAGTGTTATGTGTGGAGTGTCCTATTTTATGGAAATGAAGCATGGAATATGAGGAAGAGGAAAAGGAACTGGATTATGGCTTTTGAGATACGGATATGGAGAAAGTAAGACGGACGGATTAAGTGAGGAATTAGGAAGTAATTAACATGATTAAAGAAGAAAGACCTCTGATGAGGGAAGTACGCGTAAGAAAAGGAAACCGGTTAGAACAAGTGGTTAGAGGAAGTGGAATCTTAACAAGTGCATTGAAAGGGTAAGTAGAAGAAGAAAGGATGCGAGGAAAAAGAAGAATACAGAAATAGTTGGAGGCAGCGGTAGCATAAGAGACCTGCCGACAGGCAGAACATCTGTGATAAAAACATCATCGTGAACAAAATACTTAAAATCTAAAACAATATAAACGCCCCTATTTTGTATACGTAGTTTATTAGGAAGTTCTCCCGGGGCTTTCATGACTTATTCTACTCGTAAAAATAATGGAAAAAGTTCATATGAACATACGTCTTAAAATTCTTTGTTTGTAAGTTACGGCAGTGAAAGATTTCGCTTGGATTTCTGCTACCCGAGTGTAAATAGGTCGTACTGAAATTTTTAGGATATTAATTAAGGGGGCAGAATTAATGATTTCTTATGTTTTTGATATGAAAAATCAAATAAAACAGATCCCAAAACAGTATCTGCAGTACTTCTTGAGAAATCTGGGGTGAAAACCATTGAATTGGGGTAAAATCCATGTCTTTACTTCTTTGTATTGTGATAGCGAAAAATTTCGGTTTTCAGATTTCAACGGAAATATTCATTTGACCATCCCTTGGAATGCAATTAAATCCGTCTTAAATTCACTAAAATAATAATAGACAAAAATTGAAAAATTAGATCCGAGATTAAAAAATAACCTTTTAAAAAAAGCAAGCCCGATTAGAATGATCCAGCAGCAAGGGACTCTGTCCAGGTTCTGCGATAAAGTAGGGAGTGTTAGACTCCTGCCAACTTTGCATTCCATTCCATTCCGACCATCCCTGAATCCATTTTGACTATTTCGGCGTGACGTTTGTACGTACGTATGTATCTCGCATAACTCAAAAACGATTAGCCGTATGATGATTAAATTTTGGATTTAGGATTGTTGTAACATCTAGTTGTGCACCTCCCTTTTTGATTGCAATCGATTAAATCAAAAGTGTCCAAAAAACCCCAAAATCCAAAAAAAAGTTTGAATTTTGGACTTTTTCTTAACTGCAGTAATAAGCCCTCATTGAGAACTTTTCAACGATATTCGTAAGTGGTACTTATTTTCATTGGTTCCAGAGTTATAACCAAATGAAATTTTAATTAATGAAATATTTGGATCCCTGAAGGAGAATTCACATCAATTCGAATCAGATTTTATCTCCTTTCTTTTTTTAAACTAATTTTACTTTAATTTAAATATATTGATTTATTAATAATTATTATCCTGTGATTGTAAAAAAAGTTTTACGATAAACAATAATTCAATAATAAAAAAAAAAATGGAAAAATTACAGAAGTTATTAATGAAATAAAATTTTATGTACTTTTCATTTAAAAACTGTGTACATGTAATTTAATAGGCGTTCAAAAGGAAGTCATGTGGCGCTCACATCAAATTTTTTATGTTAGAATTACTATTACTTTAATTCTGAAAAAAATGGAATAAGTTGAATAAAACAAAGCAAAGTTAGAAAAATTCATATTTTATTCAGAAACAATGCATTGGACAGTGCATTATACGTACCAGTTTATGGTAATTTTTCAAAATGAGCCCACCATTTCAACACATTTTTTGGGACGCTTCTGTATTGCTTTTGTCGCTCTTTTTAGTTCTTTAGGCCTGTCCTTATATTGCTCAGTCGCATCAGAAACATGAACAGTTAATTCCTCACGAGAATGTATTTTTTGTTTTGTATACAATATTTTTCATCCATACCGTGTAATTTTTATTTATTTATTTTTATTTTACAATGATTGTGTAATTTCCAGTTTTTTAGATTTTTTAACAGTAAATTTAGTTTAAAAAATTTTTCACTTTAGCAAAAAATAATTTGAAATTTTATTTACGTTAAATAAGTACTTTTCTGACAAATTTAGTAATGCACTGTTTCTAAATAAGATTTGAATTTTTCTAACTTTTCTTTGTTTTATTAAACTCATCTCACACAATTTTGTTCAACATTAAATTCTCTTCAAGTTTTGTTCAAAGGTTTTATTTGTTTATTAGCCATTTAACAAAGTTGTTGTACGTCAAACATAAAAAACTGAGTTTTTTATCCCCATTTAATTAGTTTTCACCCCTCCTGCAGATACGGTTCTGGGACCTATTTCATTCTATTTTTCAGGTCAAAAACCGCAAGGAATAACTAATTTAGTAAAACCTTATTTCACCGGGGTAGCTGAAATCCGAAATTTATAACTAGCCTTAAACTCGCAAACGAAGGAAATAGGGGACTCCTGATCCCCGAGCTGAAAAGAACGTGGCCCGGCGGGGGCGTCCTCTCAGGGGTGCCCCTGTTAGAGGCAGTGACAGACAATAAAGGACCGAGTCCCAGCTACTGTGGTGAGGGGCTGGGAACGGCATAGCCGGGCCTGGCACTGCTCCATCCTGGTAGTTACAGGCTATGGCATCTCCCAGGGTCGTGATAATGCTTAATTGTGGGTCCGGCCCTGGGAGGAAGGAGTTGCTGAGACAGGAGGTTTAGTCGGTAGGGCGCAGGCATACATACTCACTTCTAATAACATCTTGCGGAACCTGTTAGCGAGTTCGATACTTCGCATGTAAATGGGGTTCCTCCGACTGGCAAAAAAAAAAAATAACCCGCAAACGAAATTTTTAGAACATATGTTTATAACGATTCTTACCCATTATTTTCACGAAGAGAAAAGGTTATGAAAATCCTAGGAGAACTTCGTAATACATTCTGTAAATAACATTTAAATAAATGTTTTAAGTTTCATCTGTGTTTCAAACTTCAGCTTAAATATATTTTATTCTTTAAATTAGATGTTCGAGAAAGATTCAATTTGTATAAATTGATATAGCTTTTTATTTTTTGCTTATTATTCTTAATTTTATTAATATTTTTCTTCTTTTAATGAGATAACAGGAAGAAAATTAAATTAAAAGATTTGAATAATCTTAAGAATAGTAATAAAAATAATTTTCAACTTTATAATTTGGTAAACGATTATATTTTAAGATTTAAACAAATGCTGAAGAAGTTGAGAATATTGTCATATCTATTTTTTGACAGATTAAATATTTTAAAAATATTCTCGCCGGTGTTCATTTCTAAACTAATTCATTGTTTTTCTTATTTTTTATTCTTATTATTTATAGCAAAATTACAGTTTAAAAATATCAGTTCTGAAAAAAAATTTAACAGATTTATAGAAATAATTATTTAATTTGAATAATATTAACGACTCTAGTTGCATAAAAAAATTAATTAATCCCTCGTTGTATGTTTTTCTGTCGTTATTTTAGTAAATTAAACTGATTACACGTTAGTAAAATTATAATAAAACATGCACGTGAACATTACTGTAAATAAATTTGTTTTTCTTTTACATAAATCTATTCAAGATGATTGAGCTGAAGATAAAAAAAAAAAAAATAATAAAGTAGTAAATTATTGTTACTGTCAGAAACAGCTAGTAAAATTATAGTTACTGTATGAACTGCATTATTGTATATTCTTCAGTAGTACTTCAGTTAATACATTGGATTGTAATAATACTGTACATAAAAGTCTAAATATAACGTTATTACTTATTGTTATAATGGTTGTATATGAATATTATTCATGATACAATCATTACGTTCTTGAAATTACTGAGTGAAGCTAAATTAATTATGACTATTATGTTTTATGTACTTAAATATTATAAATAGCATATTATAACTCATTAAATTCCGTTTTGTGTTTTTTTTTAATCGACTTTTTACCACGAGGATTATGTAATCTGATATTGAAACCGAGCCAAAATAAACAATTAAAGATGTACACTTTTTATTCTGTTTAGTATTTTACAAGTAATTAGGATAATCATTATCAGAGAAATATCTCTGACATTAAGGCTTAATATGCAACTACAGGACAGGAAACGTTAGTCCCGAGTTGGTCCATAGATATCCCGGTTATCATTAGGGATAACTTCTTTAAATTCAGTTCATATGAACTAAATTTAAAGATCCCGCAATCTAAAGAAACGAACGTACAACGTAGATTCAATATTATTAAAAAAGGAATCGGGGTAGTAATAAAATAGAACGATCGGAATACGAGACATATAAGATCTGCCACAAGCAGTAAATGTCCACTACCAAAGTCCCTCGGGAGATTAGAGCATATTTACAAAAGTTGGGAGCAACTGCACGTTACTGATTAAAGATTACTTTTGACCAGATTATGTGTTGCAATAAAAGTTTTATTTCCTCAAGGTTTTAAAAACTATCAAAGAACAGGTTCAAGGTTTTTAAGCGAACAATCTCGCCTATCTTTGGATATGAGTGGCCTGAGTTTTTAAGTATCCAACTGAATTAAAAGTGCCGGCCTCCGTTTGGCGAGTGATAGCGTCTCGGCCTTTCATCCTTAGGTCCCGGGTTAGAATCCCGGTGAGGCATGGTATTTTCACACACGCTACGAATCATTCATCTCATTCTCCGAAGCACGCCTAACGGTGGATCCGGAGGTTAAAAAAAAAGAATTATAAGTAAGGATTACCCGCCAATTGTACCCTTTGTAATTCTCAGGGGGCATTCTCTCGGAGGACACGGCTGCAGGACCAAGACCAAATAATGAGATGTTTTTCCTGTATTTGGGGGAAGACCTGGGTTGGGACAGCCCTTTCCAGGAGGGGTAAGCCGCTTAGGTGTTCTGCTGCCGGTTATTGGACCCGGACTCCCTTAGTGTTCCGAATGAACTTCGATGAGGCGGGCAAAGAAAGACTGTTGTCCCGGTGGGGGATCCCTTGGGTTTCCTCATTTGAGGCGTGGCGTCAAGACCGGAGCCCTGGTGGGGGGATATCTACGAAGTTCCCTCATTTGAGGGATGGCGATTAATTAAAGACCGAATCCCGGCTGTCTGGGAGGAACGTCAATTCTCGACTAGGCAGTTTGAGGCGATGGCATCCCCTGGAGCTGTGTTCATGTTTGGTTTCGGGTCTTGCTCCAGGAGAGGGATAAAACTGATGGACTCAAAAAAAAAAAAAACTGTATTATAAACCGTTCAACACTACTCCCATTAGAAATTGTAATTTTTTTTTAATGTCTGGTTGCGAACTTTAATTACTTTTTATTTGAATTATAAATTTAAAGAATACTGGATTTGGCGATTAAAAAAATGTATTTCTCGAATAAAGAAGCTTACGTTAAAAATTATTGGAAAGACACAAGTTGTTTGTTCACGTATTAAATCACATTTATATATTGAAGTGATTGGTTGACGCTAATTAAATTAAAAATTATGTTAAATGAAATAAATAATTGAAGATTTAGGTTATAATAGTCATTTAAAATTTAAAAAATCAGCACGTAATAGAAAGAAATAAAGAAGTGAAATAAAGAATAAATAATGCAACTGACATGAGCGAAAAGTAAAATTTTTTTGAAATGAGATGTAAAGCATCTTTATTTATTTATTTATTTATATGCAAAGCCTTATGAAATTTTATTAAAACATACATGCGTGTACATCATGTCATACAGAAGTTATTTTTGTAATAAAAAAATAAAGATATTTACCTATAAGATTTCTCTTATCTAGAATTATTATTGTTGGTACGTGGAAGATAAAATAAATTTATTAAAAAAGATATAAGTTTGGCAGTTAGCTATATTAAAATCAATTTTGCGCAGCAATAATATTGTTTGTTAAAAAAAAAAGTAAATTTCAATAACTTTTATCAAGTAGTTTTATAAATAGCTTTATAAATTTGAGCTTTGAAAAATTTTTGAAAAACATTATTAGCCGTGGATATCGTCGGAAGATTTTCTAGGTAATTTAGATGGAAATATTAGGAAATTAGGGATTATAAAAGTACCAGCAAAAAAAACAAAAAAAAACAATAAAATTATTAAGATTGGATTGATTGTATGGAATGAATAAGTAAAAAGGAATAGCATGGAACAGTAATAAAATATAAAAAACAAAGAAAAGGAATATATTTCAAACATAGCTGGAAATGGACCATAAATGATTTGAACTGACATTTTCCTTTTGAACGTTTACTTCATCTACGATTGTCGTGTCGTAATTGTAATTACATCAACTGTTATGTGTAACTGAAAGGAAAAAAGTATTTTCTATTTATTTAAAAAGGTACTGTTTTTAACTATTGTTTTACCCGATTGGAGGTGATAAAATAAGAAAAACATTTTTTATATTTTTATTTCAAGCAGTTGAAAGGTCGTATGAAAATTCATTACATTTTTAAAATTTCTAGAACTGATATAAATTTAAAAAAAAAAATGTTGAAATTATGAAAAAGTTATTAAAATTTGTTATTTCTCGGTAAAAGTTCATTTTACGTTTATTATTGATGCTCAGATTTTTCTCTTAGAGTGTAGTTTTTTATTGATTTTTCGAAGAAAATTACGGTATTGCTTTCGATTGGACAATGGATTGAGGGTGGGGGGGACGTTTTGAGGTATGAGGAATACGAAAATACCATTCACTTAAAATGTAACTTAATCTACGATTTGTATAATTCTTGGGCATAAGATTATACAAAATCGAATGTATTTATATATTTAATGTATGCAGTAATTGTAGTTTGAAAATCAATCCGTTTCTGACTGCGAAATAATGAGGGAGTCTAAACGCTTCGTGCGCAGGACTACGCAAGAATGTTTTATATTATTTTTATTAACATTTCATATTTTAAACGGAAAATGTAACGATTCCAGACCTATACTAACTAACGAACACGATCAATTTAAGTGATGTAAATTAAATCAATTTAAGTTTGATTAATTTAATTTTAATTAAACTTTAGTAGAGGAAAAGTTAATATGTTTTTAATGAATTGAAGTACCTGCGTTCGTACATAATAAGGTCCAAGAAAGTGGTATTAGTTTCTCCTTACAATAATTGTGGGAAATAACGCGTGATTAAACAATTATCATTTTCCCAAACAAAATATACGGTTTATGTAAATAATTAATTTATTAATTTACTTCGGCTAGATATCCTATAATTTGCAATAATAATATTTTTGTTTCGTATAACTAATTAATTTTTAATTATCTAATTATTATTTAATAATTATAAGTAAACGTAATAAAATTTCTCTTTTTTATAATCAAAAAACAGATGTTGTTAACTTATCAATTTAAAAATAAAAATTCCAGTTAAAAATCAGCTGTATATAAATTATCTCTTATTCTATTGTAAGGCCGAGTTCTAAAATAAGTCTAATTCCTGTCAAATTTATTGCTTTTATATAGATTATTTTATGTACGTGCAAAATTATTCTCTCTCTCAAAATTAGTTTAGAATTAATGTTTATGTTTAAAACCAGTATGTTTCAGTTAGTTTTGAAGTGCTTTTCTGCTTTGTATTGGATCGCGATTCGTGAGTATTCGTATGACCCAATACGTACGCCTTAAATCTGTTATTTTTTCCCCGATAGATATTAGTTTTTCATGGAACTTGTAAAATTATTTTACATTTTTTATATATATCTATCTTTTAATTTCTTGAAGAACAAATCAAACTTCCAAAGTTAATTAAGATTTAGCAAATTTCTATTTTTGATTTTTGTTCTTTAAAATAGAAAATATATTAATAAAGAAATTGTTTAATGTTGTAATTTTATTAAATATATATTTTTTTAAAAATAGACAAAGAGTTATAAAAAACTTAAAGATATGTAACTGTTAGGGTTCACCAAAGGTAGGAGGAAAATAAAATAATTAATAACGTATGGGAATAAAGTATTTTGTAAAAAAAGGATATATTCTACTCTGCGTAAAATTTTGAATTATGGGACCCCGTGGTGATTGTATCTCTACATCCTGTTGACTAATTTTTAACAAAATTAAGTGATATCAATCATTACTATAATTTGTGCTTAAAAAACAGAAGAATTGAAAACAAACAAAATTGGATTATTATACCCATATACTAATGTACTGGAATCATCTATTAAGTGTAAAAATGTGACTTACAGAAACAACTTCTGCAATGTGGGAGTCCTGAAACGATAAGAACAAAATAGGGGATTTTTATGAGAATTTGAATAAAAATCCCGAAACTTTTATGCCCCTTAGATAGCTAAGATATTTTACGATGGTGTTCAGAAAGTATCTTAGCTGTTTAAGTTACATAAAAGTTACGTGAAAAAAATTACCTATTCTTTAAATAGAATTTTGAGAAGCGGGACCCATAAGAGCGATATATCAGTACCCCTCGCGCTCGATTATGACCAAAATGAAATGCTATTAATTTCCAGTAAACTGAAATCATCGTGTCAAATTTCATCCAAATCGGTCCATTCAGTCTGGAGATTTCAAGCAAAAAAAGGCCAATTTATATACATCCTTACGGAAGTTTTCAATAATTAATGTGCTATTTTCTTTTTATAATGTCAAAATCTGCAAAAATTATAATATGCAATATACCTATTTAACTGAGAAAGAAAAACTTCGAACAAATTTTTTTTAAACAAAAATTCGGTTTCAAATTTTATTAATTTATAATTGAACGTTACTGTACTTTTCCGGTTTTGAAGTTTGATATCTCGAAATTTAGTGTAAATATTTTTTTTCAAGTAATATAAAGTAAAAAAAGATGCATAATATTTGCAAGAGACCTACTGAAAAGATTGAAGTTTATATGAAACAAAAATTACAGTTGTTTAAATAATAAAAGCAAATTAAAGCTCGTAGAATCAGTTTAACACAGTAATCATAACACAAAGTTTATACGTACCAGAAAGTTTACCCTTTAGGAAAATTTACGTACTACAAGAAAAAAAAGGAAAATATTAAGGAAAATCCTAGTATCCAAGAAAGTAAACAATAATTTCGAATCTCATTTTAGATTAAGAAATAACTTTATGGAGAATTCAAAAACCTACAAACCACAATCTAAAAACTAAAATTTTACGATCGCATGTGCAGAATGAACAAAGATAGAATTGCAAAAACCTTCCTTGACTTTTTCGAAAATATAAAAACAAAAGCAAATTGGTTGAAAGAAATAAAGATTATATTAAATAGAAATTAAAAAAAGAAAACATACCTTTTCAGAATAAAAATTTAAAAACTGAGGGAATTCCAAAACGAAACAAAAACAGGAAATAACAAAATAAAAACAAAAAAAGAGAACATAGAGAAAGGATAAAAATAACTTGGGAAACGAAAAAAACAGTTCAAAGTGAAATTTTTTGTTTATTCACAACCTCACCAGATTTTTTCCTGTAGGGCTATTTAAAGGACAACATTTATTCCCGCAACGTCAACACCTACAGGACCTGTAGGATATGATTACTGAGGAATTTACTGCTACTCCTCATAAACTGTGGGCAAAACCTGGTGAAAATGTGTCTTTGTGATTACAGGCCTGTATTGATGCTAATGACATGCAAGTTGATCGCACAATGAAAAACCCGATATTAAATAGTGTTTGTTTACAAAATAACTCATCTATTTTCTTTTCATGCCTACACTGCTAGAAGTTACGGCGAGTTAAAATATGGTCTTCTACTTATGGGCCACTCTGTACATCAGGTTAGGACACAGAAAATGTGTTTAAAACATCATCGTATATTTTTTTATTACGTAAAAATTAAATTAGAATGACGTTTGTTCTCAAATGTTATTTAATAAAATTTTAATAATTAATATAATATTTTAATGCTCTTTTCTATAAGTATTTTAAAGCAAAACATTCCAATTTGATTAATTTACGAAGAAATATAAAGAGTTTTATTTTATTTAACGTAATTGTTAACATTCTACAATCGGATTGGAAATATTATATACATAATATATAATAATAATTGGGTTGGTTTGGAAATACATATTACTTCTACATTAATTTTCAACTATGTAACTTTTTCGATATCAAGCGACAACAGTTTTAACACAAAAAAAAACATTAAAAAAATCAATAGAGTTCATTAAACCCAGAATTTTAAATAGCGAATTGAAGACGAAACAATAATATATTATTTAAATTAGAAAATTTAGGCCTAATTGTAAGACATTGTAATAAGTTCTTCCGGTAAATAATAGTTTTAGTAGGACTATTTCAATAAGCCTTAAGGAATAAATAATACAAAAGAAAGTATCAGTATAAAATTTGGTGGTAAACAATGTTTTAAAGAGAAAAGAAGCTTAACAATGCAATGATATTCTTTGTGATATAAGTTTTATTCTAAAACGTTTTTTGTTTTTATTGATGGTTTCGATTTGAAATAGATTCATTCACATTTATAATTAAAAATTTCACGATTTCATTGCTTTTGTAAATTTTGAAAACTTCCATTTTATTCATTAATTTTAATTTTATTGGGAAAGCCTGTAATATAGATTTATCATTATTTATGAAAGATGAATATTTATAATATCCAAATACCTGTTGTTTTTTTTTATCGTTTTACTTCCTTGTACGAAGTAAAGGAAGTATTGTGATCGTGAAAAATTTCGGTTTTCAGATTTCAACGGAAATATCCATTTTGACCATCTCTGAATCCATTTTGTGCCTAGTTTCGGCGTGACGTCTGTATGTACGTAGGTATATAGCTTACTTAACTCAAAAAAGATTAGTAGGTTGTTGTAATTTTAGATTTAGGACTGTTGTAATATCTAGTTGTGCACCTACCCTTTTGGTTACAATCGACTGAACCAAAAGTGTCCAAAAAAAGCTTTTTTTTAAACTGCAGTAATAAGTCCTCATTGAGAGCTTTTCAACGATATATCATAAGTGGTACTTTTTTTAATTGGTTCCAGAGTTATAGCCAAATGAAATTTTTATTAATGAAATATTTGGATCTTACAAGGGGAAGGTACATCGGTTCGGATCCGATATCATTTCCTTTTTTTTAAATATATTTATTTATTAATTATTAACCTCTGATTGCAAAAAAAAAAAATTACAATAAATAATAATTCAGTAATAATACTAAAAAAAAAAATATGAAAAAATATCAGAAATTATTACTGAAACAAAATTTTATGTACTTTTCATTTAAAAAAAAAAATTGTATAAGTAATTTATTAATAGGCGTACAAGAAATCATGTCGTGTCCACATCAGATTTTTTAACTTAATTTGTAAAGATTAATATTAAGTGATTTTAATGCGAGAGACGATACATCTAACTTAGATTGGAAATTCAATTTGAATGCTCATTCAATTCATTTCATCATTCAATTTAATTCAGTCATTCATGTTAAACGCTCCGTAAATAAAACATTTCGTTTACAACATCTTGTTGAATAAAAAGACACAAAACTAGAAATCTTATTAAATATAAATGACAATTCAGAATAATATTTTAATGTTAAAGCTGTATTTTTTTTTTATCCGACTGCAGAAAGAGGGTAATTTATTTGACAGTCTTGTTTGTAGGTTACTGATGTTGTGGAATTGTAAGTTTAAAACTGAACATGGCTGTCCCGGTTTTTCATAATGATATATCAGACTCGTTGTGTCTGCCTTGAGTGTAATACTGGGTAAAAAAAAAAAAAAAAAAAAAAATGTAGATAATTTTAACTTTTTGGCAGGATGTATAAAAAAAATAATCACAGTATAAATCCTATTATTAAAAATCACTTGATTATCTCTACCATGTTTTTTTTTTCACTAAATATTTATGTTAAAATAGATATATTGACGTGTAGACTTTTCCGTAACTGTTTTCTTTCTTTGTAATTTTAACATCCTACACTTGTTTCCATAGAATATATTTAGTCAGAAAAATAATGTCGGTCATCCGGATTCGGATAATAGAGTGCCTGGGTGATCATGCAGGGGCTGTACGTACCATATGGCTTAGATCCGGCCCCTGCATGATAAAAGGGAAAATTTTTTGGCGTGTGAGAGCCCCGCACTGCCGTCAGGCCCGCACTGACGGCGGCTGGCAGAGCTTTTCTTCCCCCTCAGAAGAAGAAGAAGAAGAAAAAAATTAAATATTTTGTTTCCTTTTTTATAAATTTAGATTGTAATTATTTTTACAAATATTAATGAAACGTAAAAATAAAACGATTCACAATTTTAGATGTTAATATCTAGTAACGTGAAATTTTTTTGTTGAAATTGAAATTTGTAATGTTTACATCTATTTTTTCGTGAAATCGATACAAGCATATTTTGCAAAACATATTTACTTATTATACCAGTACATATTTTAGTACATATCTAGACCAGAAATAATGATTATAGATCAATGATTATTCAAATTTTGATCCAAAGAACTTTTTCATAAATGACTGCTATTTTCGTAATTCCTTAACACGGAAATATATTTATCTAGGTTGTCTGATTAATCAATAATAACTTAACAGTTTTTTATTTGAATGAATATTCATTCATCTTTCAATTGAGTAACTGTTTAGACAGAAGACAAAAAGTACTTTTACACCCACTTCAGTAAAAATTTTCAATTTTATATTTCATCGCAAAAATTAAATAAAAAATTTTGTTTAAATTAATTTTGTTTTAAATAATGTAAATCCTTTTAACTCTTGCAGATAATATTCACTGTTTAATGAAAATATTTGAAATTTATTTTAATTTTTTTTGTTAAAACTGAGTTTTTGTATCGGAAAGACTTCATGTTGGTGCAGTATTGCGATCTTACTACAAAAGTTATCAAAATATGTAATAAAGAATTGTTTTATTAAAGGATATATATTTGGATAGACATTTTATTTATTCGGATTAGGGTATCCATGGAGATTACGAGACAACTTCTTTTTTTATTTTGAAATTTGATCATTTTTAAAAAATGCGTGTTTTGGCGATTTAATGAATCATTAAAATGGAACTTTTGACATTTCCTTATATACATTTATAAATACGATAAAAAATATATCCCTTATTCTAAGAATTTTTACTGTTTCAAAGGGTTAAAATTAGGAATAAATCAAAACTAAAAAAATCATATCATATGATTTTGATAAAATTTTTACATTTTTACCGACTTTTCGAAGAAAAGTACGGTATTACTTTCGGTCTTATTGTATGAGTTGGAGGGGGGTGGGGGTGAAAATAAATTTTCTTTACGTTTTGAGGTATGATGAGTACGAAAACACCATTCACTTAGATTCTGATTTCCTTTATATATATATTTATTTATTTATTTATAAGTACAACTACTTAATCAATTTCACTGAAATTTAATATGCTGTTGTAGTCTTTCTGAAGTTGTGCATGTAAAAGGTTTATGAAGATTGGTTGAATCGTTCTCGAGTTATGCAAGTTCGAAAAAGTTTGTTAGAACGTGGAAACAAAATAAATTAAAATAAGTAGAAACAAAGTAAAGGTTTGTTTGTTTATCTTCTTGCGCAGAAAAAGTAATCTTCTTTTTATCTGGAAAAAGTAATTTTATTATCTACAGACAAATTTAATGAAGTCATTAATATATATATATATATAAATTTAAACCACTTTACATTACCGGTCAACATTTTATAAAAAATAATAATGATATTATGTACATAAGTTGTTTACGTTTACAACAATCTATTCAAAATTATTAAACTTTATTAAAACAGGTCTAATAAGATTTCTAAAATAGAGGGTACACGCAGTGACCCACATTCGTTAAAAATACACAGAAAAATATGGAGTACTTGACACACTCCTTTTTTAAACATATCATCACACGAAATCCTATTTTAGGGATCTCGTGATTAAAATACATTCTTACCTATATGTAGAAAGTGGTCGTACCTAAAAACAAAAATGGATATCCATTTTCGTTTTTTAAAGTAGCTTTGGATATAAATTTGAGGTTTCCGGTTGTATTTTATTTTATTTTTTTATTTTTCTAGGTATGGTTAATTTACTACATAACCTCTAAGATTGTGCATGGGAAAATAAAATGAAGATTTATAGGTTATGAAAAATGTTCGAGAACTAGCCAAACTAACCGGGATCTGAACCAGCTTTCTTCTATATAAAAGTCTAAGATACTGCTATATTCCATTTAATACGGTTTACATATAGTAGATAGAATTTATAAATAAATCAGATTAAATATTTCGTGAAGATCTGTAACCTTTTGTAAGTTTTTTAGTTTGCAATTTTTTTCTTTTTTTGGTCAAATTTATTATTATTTTTTTTTTTGAAAAATATCTTTACCATGACTTTGTAATGTAGCTTTCATATTAATGAAATGTTTTTTAATTCGTCATGTAATTTTGTTTTTAATATTATTGAACTATTTGGTTTCCCGTATGTAAATAAATTCGTTAAAAAATGTTAAGGATGAATGAAGAATTTTGATGTATCTAATTTTTACGGTTCGATGATGCAGAAACTATGTTGATGGTTTTACGAACCTAGTGATTTAGTTGACCCTGAATTCAATACTTTTTACACCCATCATTAGCAATGTTATATAACGGTTACTTGTTAAATTTTTCTTCCTTAAAAAAAATAGTCAGAAGGAAATAGTTTGTTGATTTTTGTTTTTTTGTTGTTTTTGTTTTGTTTATTACTCTAAATAAGGATTTAAAAATAGTATGTTGTAACATTAATAAAAATACTATTGATGTTCTTATTTTTAACTCTACAACTAAAGAATTTTTATGTTTATAAGTAGACAGTTTTTAACAGGTTAATGGACATTTTATTTTTTTAATAATATTCCGTTAAAAAAAGATAAGTCTGATAAACCGGTTATTTTAAATACAGTTCAAGTAAGTCTTGCGTTCACGAAAAATTTACTTCCGTCAGAGATGAAAGAATTAGCACATTCAACAATATTCTTTAGATTCATAAACATAAATTTTTATCAGAATTTATTTGGGATTTTTTAAGATAATTAATTAATCAGAATCATATGATGAATCTAGTAATTCTACGTAAATATTCACAGTCAATGAAATCTACACTCACGTTTTCACAAGCAGGTGTTTGACCCATATGACTCATTCATAGAGAAAGCCTTAACACTAATATATTTTATATACATACATACAAATATATATATAGATATATATATATATACATATATATATATATATATATATATATATATATATATATATATATATATATATATATATATATATATATATACAAGAATTGCATTGTATTACTGTTAATATCTTGTTGAATCCCGGTATTGCGGCATCTCAAACAAATAAGAGGTCCTAGATCAATTGAAATCAACTTTCTTCCGTTAATTCATTGAAAAGGAAAAAGTATCTTGCGTCATATATCCTGTCATACCGAACCACTCCCTAATAATACACCAGGAAAAGGATGTTACACTGCATATTTATATGTATATATAGTTAATATAAGCTTCTTTCTCTCATTACATCGATTACACATGACTGCATCGCTTACTCAAATATCCTTATATATGTTTATTGTTGAAGACGGCGATGTTATGTAAAAATTATTATAATTATTATTTTATATATTTAATTATTAATAAATCGACATACCGTAAAGTTATTTATGTTTAATTAAGTGTAACTGAAAAATTACGTCAAGTATGTATATATATATTTATTCTTACATTCTTTTTATTATTATTTTTCCGGGTAAAATGAATTTTGCTTTTTCAACTGTAAGTACTTTTATATCCCAGTATTTTACGTATATTTAAACGTATGTCAAACTTTTCAAGTATTTCCTTCCATTTATAATAAAGTATTTTTCCCCATAAATATATTTCGGAAATAGCAAATCAAACGAGATTACATTACATAGTAAGGCAAAGAGATTTTCATTGTTTTTCTTTTTTTGTTTCAGAAATAGAAAAAAAAATCGATGTTAAAGCATTTTAAGTCACATTAGTGATTTTATATGCAATTTTTTTACCTAAAATATTTTTAAAAAAATTAAAAATTGTCATAATATCAAGAAAATTATGTTTCATGAAAAACTCCTTAAAAATTAATTTTAATAAATCTGATTTGGACACCACATAACTTCCTTGTACGCCTATCAAATTACATATACACATTTTTTTAAAATGAAAGGTACATAAAATTTTATTTCATTAATAACTTCTGATATCTTTTCATATTTTTTTTATTGCTATTATTGAATTATGATTTATCGTAAAACTTTTTTTACAACCAGAGATTAATATTATTAATAAATCAATATATTTAAATTAAAAAAAAGAAAAAAAGTTAAAAAAAGGAAATGAAGTCTGATTCGAACCGGTATGCTCTCCCCTTCTAAGATCCAAATATTTAATTAATAAAAATTTCATTTGGCTATAACTCTGGAACTAATGAAAATAAGTATCATTTATTATATATCGTTGAAAATTTCTCAATGAGGGCTTATCACTGCAGTTAAGAAAAATTCCAAAATCTAAATCGTTTGGATTTTGGACACTTTTGGTTCAGTCGATTGCAATCAAAAAGGGAGGTGCACAACTAGATGTTACAGCAATCTTAAATCCAAAATTTCAACATCCTACGGCTAATCATTTTTGAGTTATGCGAGATACATACATACGTACGTACAGACGTCATACCGAAATTAGTCAAAATGAATTCAGGTGTAAACGAGATGGATATTTCCGATGAAATTTGAAAACGGAAATTTTTCGCTATCACAATACTTTCTTCACTTCGTACAAGGAAATAAAAAAACGGAAAATCTAAAGAAAAATACTTCTTAACCTAACCACTTTACGATCATGAAAAACACGCAAAAATTTTTTTTTTAAATTTATCTTATCATCTCCCTAGTAATAATCTTTTCTTATTGTTCTTGCCCAATTTAAGCGTTTTTGGGGAAATGGTATTTTACGTAACTGCCATTTTACAACAGTTTTTCTAGTCAGAATTGGTTTTTGTTTTTTTTTTTTTTTAAATCCGTGACATGTTTGCCTTGTTAATGTAAATAAAAAGATGTATATGGTAATTAAAGGTAAACATTATCAAGCTTGAGCTGAAGTGGTGTTTCAAAAAAAATGGCAGTTACATTAATCCGTTGAGTGGAAAAAGCACTATATTGTCATCTAGTGACAAAGATTACGGAGTTTTTAATTTGGATTACTGCTTATAAAATCGGCTAATACTTTTCTTTGAAGAAATAATGTACATTCCCTATACTGCGCTGTGAATTTAATCGTATTTTTCTTCACAAATATCAATTCACACGCGTTGCAAAAACGATTATTTTTCATTATTACTCCATGAAGATATCTTACAACGTATATATAGTATTGTTTCTCGACAGAAGAGGTATATTTTGTTTTTTTTTACCTTATCTGTCAGCCTTTGTAACGTATATAAAGAACATACAAGAGACATCAATTAGATTTGCTTTTTTGAGGGTAATGATGTTCACCATATAGTCAGCCCCTATTTCTGAACAGTGTACAACTTTCGTTTGATTTGATATGCAGTAAAATGGTTAGCTTAATCAAGAAGAGAACGGGTAATCTACTTAATTTTTCACTTTTTTTGTAAGCCTGGTATGGGATGTTTTTTATCTTGAAAATGGTTACAGTCAGTTTCAAATTGACTTTACTTCTTTTGTAAGATAACCTACAACTTTTTTTTTGTATCATAACTTACATATATTTTTTTAGCCTTTCATAATTATAAGCATGAGTTTTTCCCTACTGTAATCGATATAACTTAAAAAATGATAAATTGAATTGTAATCGTTTAAAGTCCGTCAATTAAGCGAGGAAAATGAAAAAAAAAAATAGTTATTAGCTAATTTAATAAGATATATTTTAATCCACCGGATTAGTCTAGGGGTAAGTAAACTCGTCATCGTAAACCAGTTGATTTCGAAATCGAGAGTTCGAAGGTTTCTAATAAAGGTAGTTGCTTTTAGACGGAATAGGATATAAGATCGTGGATACTGGTGTTCTTTTGTGGTTGGATACAATTAACCACACGTTTCAGAAATGGTAAGCCTGAGTCTGTTCAAGACTATATATTTACCGGTACATTTACACTTACAAGTGTAATTGAAGAATCGCTAATGATTTTAATTGTTGATGCAACTATAAATAAAATAAGCGACAACACGGTTGTAAGATTTTCCCAGCACGTGCCTAAAGCCGCGTTCCGGGAAAGTCCTACAACTGTGGATTGTTTCTGATGCACGGCTTGCACACCCAACTTAATTATAAATATTTATTATTTTATTTAAATATAATATTTTTTTCGATTATTTAATTCAATTATTCTAACTAAAGTGCGCGCGCATACCGTATTTAATTCGCGCGGGTATGGCGGTACTAGCGGCGACATTCTGCCCTAACTAAACTAATGTAATTTCACAACTTATATAGAACAAATTTCGTTTGTATGGTCGGCTGACTGGTGTAGCCACAAGGCTTAACGCACCAGGTATCGAGTCAGCCGGGCGATCGAGTTCGAGATCCAGCCAGACCGAGTTACTTTTTTACACTTCAAATATTACACATTTATTTAATTTACCGTTCACCTGTAACATCACAAACACAGCAGAGACTGCAGCAGCTGTAAGTAAGTGCTGCCAACATTTGAAATATTAATTAAATTAAATAATTATACTTTAAAGGGTAAAAAATAATTTGCTTGCAACCCTGTGGAATTTCAGATTTCCCGGTAGAAGTGGACGAGGGAGAAGGGAATTCCCACAAGGAAAAAGGGAAATTCCAGATGGCGGACTGCGATACTAGCGCTCCTTGTGGTGGCAGGAGGTACTAATGACGCAGTATGCTCACTTAGCCACTGGTGTAGAGCATTTTTTGGGGTGGAGGTGAGATTTTGAAAAAAAAACGTTTTTTGCAAATATTGTTATTTTGTAATTGTTAACAAATGTCCCCATGTGACCTTAATTAGACGAAATCTCGAGGGTGACTGCTCTATAGCCTTATCCCCATGAGCTTTTAAATTGAAAATATAATGGCTTCTATGCCCCATATATGGAAGTAATCTGACCAAGTTTGATCAAAATCGATCCAGTAGTTTTAAAGGTACAAGGTGATTTAGCAGCCGACACCGGCTGCTAAATACACATCCGGAAAATTTGCATCCGATTTATTTGGCTTTTTGGGTTCCGTAAGTGTCAAAACGTCAAGATCCAGTGAAAACCGTATTTGCCAAAATTGGACCGATTACAATACTTCCCTTCTAGAGCTACAGCGCTATCTAGACGGGAAAGTAATATTAAAAATATACACGTGTATATATATATATTTTTTTTTTTTAAGAATGTTTTTACGAATTTCACACGGCATGTTGTATTAGATAAAAAATTAATAAAATAGGACACTCTTCATTTTGTTTTATTCAGTTTTTTTCAGATTAATTTCGTAAAGTAACAAATTTATATTAACTAGAAAAAAATTATTGGGGAATAATATAAGATATCCTTTATTCTTTAATGATACTATGAAGTTCTTTATACTCATCGGAAATTTTGTTATGTGGCTATTGTAGGTTATTAAAAAAAAAATATATATCAAGATTATTTCGATAAGTTATTTAATTTACTTAAAATTAGTCATATATAATCGTATACACATTCATGCGATCATAAGTACATGCACACAAATTTTATGTATAGTACAATTTATTTTTTTCTAGCGCGAATAAACATTAATGTTATTTTCACAGTTTCTATTTTGTTAATTACATGTTGATGACGGTATGGCGAAGATCTTGTCGCGTAAGTATGTAATCACAGTTACATTCTTAACTGTCACTGTCAAGAACATCGTATCCGCTTTTTAGATTTATTACTGTTATTATTATTATTCATCCTTTTTTTATTTTTTAAACAAACTTTCACTACATACCTTTCATAGGGCTACATTGTATTTACGAGAATATGCAATTAGCATATTAAAGTGTTGACTTCGTAACTACCCTTTTAAAATTAATTATTATTAAATTATTTTAAAATATATTCTGTACTATATTATTTTATTTGTATGTTTTTATTATACACTTTTTAAAAAAGAATAATAATTTAGCTCGGTTTATCCTAGAAAGTTTTACCTTAAAGATTTTTTGTACCTTTATTATCTTCATGTGTTTTGTCCCATTTTACTGATGAATGACCGAATGATCTATCCTCGTTCTGCAACTGAATATAGTTTCCTAGTTCGTATATAGTTTCATAATTAACATGTAAAGTAAGTAATTAATTATATTTCTTTATGCGGAGTATTGTATTACCTTAGTGTTGTTCTCTACTTTTTAGTTTATATATATGTATGTATATATATATATATATATATATATATATATATATATATATATATGGATAGACGATAATTTATTTTAATAAACATCTTAATATTTTGGTTGCTTTATATTTTATAAATTGTAACATCTTTACATGGTACATACATAGGAGATAAAAAAGGGCAATTGTACTCGCAAACCTTATTCCTTTTAACTTTATTCCATTAAACCTTATTCCGGATAACCAAGATCCGGTCGATCAAGAGAGTACCAGATGCATTAAACAGTTAGCGCTCGACCAGCTGATAATACGCCGTTTGATTTGTGAAAATCGGACGAGCGGTTGCCGAGATAATAGGGTGGTACCCAATCGCATACCCTCCCCCCACCAGAATTTCCGAACGGCGCCCCGGGGGCACTTGAAAATATTATCATCCGACGGGTTCCACTGGGATCGATGGGGTAGCATGAAGGGGGTCGAAAAAATTTTCAGACCGCTAGGACCAACCGTTTTCGAGATATTAGCGATTTTCTTCGAAAGTTATCCGGTTAAAAAGTACTAAATTTTCCCAAAACTTCGATATATATATATTTCGCATACATATCAATTTATATATTATATGTAAAACAAATTGTTAGGGATGTAGGATGTAGTGGGTATACTGAAATGAAACGACTAGCACTAGATAGGGAATCTTGGAGAGCTGCATCAAACCAGTCAAATGACAAGACAAAAAAAAATCGATTTATATATACGGTATGTCGATTTATAATAGTATAACATATGTACAACTGACCACCACGAGACATGTACTAACGAATCGGGATTTTCCGTTAGTGATCGGTAAATTCCGGTGCTAAGCTAAAGGGGACGCACATACAGACAGACATGCATACAAAAGCCTTTTAGTAGGTAGGATATTACATTTATAAATCTTCGTAACTAACTGCTTAATAGTAAAACACTAAATAAATAATATTATTTTTTATTAAATTAATTAATTATTATTAATTTAATTAGTAATAAAAATATTGAATTGATTTTTGTAAAATATTCAAGGAAACAGAAGGTATTTAGGTAATTTTACACTTTATTTGCATTATTTATGTAGTTAAAGAATGCTTGGTGTGGGTTTATCCATATAAAATATTTTTTGTCTATTTATAACGGTATATTAACATAAATTACTATTTTATTAGTTTAAATGCCATAATAATTATTGCAATTCAGTTAATAAATTATAATTTTAAGTTGTATAAATTCTAAAAATATACCGTAAAATTATTGTCTTTTTTTTACTTTATTTGTTATACATTCTTTTATTTATATTTTTTTTTGTGACGATAGATTTTTTTTTAATTTTTTTTTCCATTTTGAATCGAGTAATGATTTAAACTCAGGGGAACTAACGATATTTTCCAAGGGAAAATGTTTAATGTATTTATTTATATATGAAATAAATTTATCTGTTAATATTTCTGTCAGTTAAATGTTAAATAATCTATAATATATCTTAACTTTTAAAAATATTTGAAGAATTATTTGGTAGGACTTCACAAAAAAAATTTGTGTTTAAATTATTACTACCAATATTATTGATAAAGATTTCTATTTAGATTTGATATTGTTGTAAGAAATTTTTTTACGATCTCATTAAATATGTACTGTAATATTAATATTAATAACATTTTATAAACCAATTTTAGATTTTGATTAAATAAAAAGTGTTATATATGTGCAATTGAAATAACAGTATTTAAATTCTCCCGTTTGAAATAATAATTTTTTTAGGTTCATTTCACGTATACGAATTACCGTTAAGAAATTTTAATTTTTGTTTTCTGCAACAAAAAGAAAAAAAACAGCAAAAGATTGTTAAAGTATAATAATAAAGCTATTTATAAATTGTTATTAAAACTATTTTTGAAAAAAAAAACTGGTTCTATAAATGTTGAATAAAAATCTTCTACATTTTTTTTCTGTAGAAACAGGTTCTTTGATGAAAGTTTATTATTTTTTTTCTATAGGCCTACTTACATCAGTCATTTTTAAATGAACTGCAGTACTGTACAGCTTTAAAGATTTTTTTCTTCTGAAAGTGTTTTATTTTAACTTCATAAATTCAAGCAAAAATGAGAAAGTTTATTTATTTATTATATTCCGTTTATTTAATACTTATCAAAGTAAATTATTTCATTTAAGGAGGTGGAATTTTTAATTTTTGTTCTTTTCTTTTTATGTGCGTATAAAATAAATTTCGTAACTGAATAAAAAGTGAAATTATGGCTAAGTATTTTTTTTTACGTAAATAACGATTTTGGTTGTTTTTTAAATTAATTTTATATTGTATAATAAATAAAAGTGTGTTAGTATATATAATAAATATTTCGTTTTTCTGTATAAGGTGAAGTTGATAAATTGTTCTTGTAAGTAACCTGATATAGTGTCTTAAATATACTTAAGACTTTTTTTTTAACCTCCGGGTCCATTACGCATTGCTTCAGAGGATGAGATGAATGATTTGTAGCGTGTGTACCGGGATTCGAACCCTGGACCTCCGGATGACAGGCCGAGACGCTACCGCTGGAGCCACGGAGGCTAGCAATATACTTAAAATTCACCAATTTTTTCTGTATAAGTTTATTTCTGCATCTACAAGCTGTAAATCTACAGCTTATCTTATGCACTTATTTATAATTTTACGAACAAATCAAAAATTGTACTATTTTAGCATTACACGATTATTAAAAAAAACCTTTGCCCAAGAAGAACGAATTTTCGGTTATTTTATTTCGTTTCTTTACTGTTACTGACAGTAGTTATTGTTAAAAATAGATATCGCTGAAAAAGAAGTTTCAACGTTTTAACTTGCAGCATCAAAACGAACCACTCTTTTAACTTCTCCCGCTCAAATTTTCTCGACCTTAAATTGAGCGTAACTTAAGAACGACTCGACGAATTTTCATAAAATTTTTATATGCACAACTTCAGATATACGACTAATACGTAACTATTTTATAATGAAATTGATACAGTAGTTTTGAAAATTTTCGAGCCGCAAATTGTTATACGTAGGCCTATAATTATATAAGGAAACCAAAATTTTAAGTGAATGATATTTCCGTACTGTTCATATTTCAAAACGTAAAGAAAATTTATTTTCATCCTCCACTAAGACCATGTCACCGAAAATAATGCAATATTTTTTTTCAAGACGTCAATAAAAAATGAAGATATACATTTATATGCACAGGAAATGTAGTATAAATTCACCGGTCGTGATCGGTGCAGTTATTGTCAAATCTGGCGCCAAATGTAAAGTATAACGATAAACATGAGAATTTGAATAAAACGATATTGTAATGTAATGTTTCGTTAATTCAGATGATATAATTTTTTATAACTGTAGTATGAAATTACGCGCCTAATAGAAAATACAAATTTTTCACGAATACGAAGTTTAATTTTTGCATATTAATTCATCCGCCATCAAACCTAAATTATTCCTATTGTATCTAAATTTTACTTCGTATATTCTCCCGTTCAGGAGGTCTAAATTCGGGAGCACTTTGGCACATCTCAATTTATCCCTGAGGGGAAAAGATCCCGCCTCGTAGCGTGTCAGGTCGCTACACCACCCCCTCCGTTCACTGCCAGCAATGGCTTTTAACGGAGGACATCTTCTTGCCCTCAAACTGATCACATTCCACAATGTTCAGTCCGGCCTCGTGAGAGCCACCGATACATATCTACATCAGTAATTTCGCCCCAGAAATATTTTGCCTTCCGAAGAAGACATCTGACACCTAATACTACCACGTAGCCCTCAGGAATTAAGCTAGAAGCCTACACGCGGAAGATCGAAGACCCCGCGCCTATTATCACTTTAAAGCCTTAAACTATACCCTGTACGTATAGATGAGCACTTTGGCACAGTCGTTGACCCGTATGATTTATACTACCGCAAATAATTAAAGCCCTTAATGACGTGGATATAACATCAAAAAGTTAATTGTATCAGCCGAATGTGTTGGAACTCAAATTATATTGGAAATTCTTACCACAGGGAAGGTTGGATTTTCAAACCATCCACTTTAGGGATGAGCTTGTGCTTCCTGGATCTGGGTGACTGTCCAGTAGGTTAGAGTTTAGCATGCCCGTAACCAGTGAAGTACCCGAACCAGGTCTGGCGTCAACAAAAAATATTTAATTGGTGTTGAATTCTAACTGAAGCGTTAAGGTTGATTCATGTTTCCTATGGATAGATATGCTGAGTAGATTTTGAACTTTAATTGGTAAATGGAGATCTGGTCGGTGAAAAACAGCAAGTCTGCAAAATTTAGGTAGCAGAAGGATAACTTACAATCTTTCAAGATCGTTTCATATGTCAAGTTTGTTATTATTAGAGGTTCGAACGATCTCATTCGAAGGTAGGCTGCTGATTTTTTTTTAATTTAAATATCTTATAATCAAACAAATTTTGTTGAAAAATTAAACTTAAAATCAGAAAATTTCAAAAAATTGCAAAATTCGTATTCGTAATACCATGATTATGTTGCAATCATCGCAAAATCATGGTCGGTACATGACATGATACAGCATCACGGGTTATACGTGCAGGTTCTTTGTCGTTCGTTTGCTGTACTGCATTGCTCGGAAAGCTCTCAAGAATGCTCAAATATGTATATCAACCTTTTATTCTAAATTATTATTATTATGTTTTTACAATACTGTAATGGTAAAGGACTATTTTTATTTCGCCTATTTCTGTGTATAAGAGAAAATATACTGGTCGGAACAAGTTTTCTAATTTCGCTCCTTCCAGCGTATGAAATATAAAAAATTCCTGTCGTAGCTATCTTGAAAAAATAGACACCTTAATATTTAATGATCTTGGAACGCTAAAATTTGTAGTTTGCTACCGTACCAGAAATGGAAATGGAATTTAATTAAATTAATTACATTTACCTTATTTATAATTTATTATTTTTATTTAATGTAATTTATTTTAGCGTATAAAAAATGCCACGCCTGACTGGGATTCGAACTTGGGATCCTCGGATGAAAGACCGAGCTGCTTCTATCTCTCTGCCACGGAGATCGGAAAATTTTATTTGTAAGATAAAAAAAATGCGGCAAATTTAAGAATAATATAAAAATTGTAATTCATTTTCTTTTCTCTTCTCATGTTATTAAATATTTAATTAAAATTGTCTTGATGTTTTGTGAAAACAATATTGTGCATCTTTTTCTTTAAAATGATATTAGATTTTAGTTTTATTTATTTTTTTGTAACGTGTACACAGAAGTGTATAAACTATTCTAGAGGTGTGGACTTATCTGAAAGGAAAGATTATCTACCCGCGTCGGACGTCATTTTTGTTAAAAATAATATTACATATAGAATGTGAATGGACATCTAAATACTGATTTCCCCAGTTGGGTGTATCCTTTAAATATAACTTTATATCCGGTTGGTTTCATCTAAGGTAAATATATTTTATTGCTTTTAGTCCAATGAAATTACATAAGTAATAATTTAGGTGGAAGGAAATATTATCATGTTGGATAAATATAACGTAATTTCCTATTATCATTTTTATTATGTATGATAACGTATTCTTGGTACGAAGCTTTAAAAGTTGTAAAGTACAAAAAAATATTTTAAATCTCCTAATGAAACATTAAATATGTTTTTTAATGAATGTTTATTCATTAAACATTCGGTTTATTTTGTTATAGTTGTTTACGGAAAAGTAACAAGTACTTTATTAATAATTTGATGATATATCGGTTGAAAATTTAGCTAAAAACAACTTTAATAAAATCAAATAATTATTATTTGTTATATATATTTTGTCTCATCAGATATTCCTCTGCCTTGGACTACGAAAAAAAAAATAATTTGTTAGAGATTTTTATTTTTTTATAAATTACCATTTTAATTTAAAAAAATAAGTTTTTCATTAATTTTATACCGTATGAGTCGTATTAGGTAGATTTCATAAGATACCTATTGTAATGGGTACTATGATTCGACTTCCGGAGAATTTCGACATATCTTCGCGTTTCACATCTCCCAGAACCCAAAACCACCTTCAGTTCAAAAGTTTATATATATATATATATATATATATATATATATATAAATAATGTATATATAATATACTTATAATATAATATATATATATATAATGTCTAATAAAGGAATATATATATTTCACATTCTTGTGGACACGATAACTGCCGTAATTTTGCGCCAATCACTTTCAAATTGATACATATAACGACCCAAAACCTCGGTCGAGTTCGTTAATGGGCAAAATCGAACCATAGGGGTGAAATGGGGGGGGGAGTCTTTTTAGAAAAAACAAAATATCGCTATAACTTTCTTATTAAGTAAAATATCCAATTATTTTAAAGTTTCTACTATTTTTTTTGGATAAGGACCTAAAACTTATCTAACTAAAATTTTTTTATATCGCCAACCATTGGACCAGGGGGTGGAAAAAATGGGGTTTCGAAGACAAAAAAATTATACCTCCCTTAATAGGCACAGTATCGAATCGGTTCGGTTTAAAGTAGTCGTTGGTCCTCTAAACATTGCCTAAAACTTCTGTCTGAAACAATTTTTGATATGACTCACCCTTACGGCAAGGGATGACCAAAATAATGCTGGAATTGTAAGATGGAACTTTATGCTAAACATGTGAAACTTTTTTCACATGCAACCATTGTCGTATTTAGTAAATTTGAAGTTTTTCTTAACTTTAAGGTGGAAATCTTCTTTATTCCCTTATTTCGGCAAATCCCTTCTGAAAGGGATTTTTTTTCTACTTGATATCGCCGCATAAGCTTGAAGCTTGTGCGTGGGATATGGAAATGGAATTTTGTAGCATATGTGAAAAAGAACATGCCTGACCGGGATTTGAATCCGGGCCCTCCGAGTATAAATTGATTAATCGTAAATTTTTCATTTCGTTTCAGATGTCAGGCTTATTCTTTCGTTAATAGCTAATTGGATGGAATTAAAAAAGTTGAAAACGAAGTTAAGTTTATGAGTAATTATATAGGAAAAGTTTACCGTATTATATTTTTTCTTTTTTTAAGGAAAAACATTTTTGTTGATACTTTTTTTTTTACTTAAAAAAGTGAATAAAAACAATTTATGATGTCATTAACGTATATATCGAAAAAGTAAGTGTTTTAAAATATATTTATCAATAAAAATAGTAGTCTGCGTAGAGTTTAGAGATAAAAAGTTCATCAACAGATCGTTGAACTGTATTAAGTGCATTCGTTTTCTGATGTAAAAAGAATCAAGAAATACTACTTGTAAGAAGTGTTGAATTTACATCCGATAAATATTTGTATCATTTTATCATTTTCTTGTTTTTAATTTAAGATGACTAATGGTTGATGCAATATATATCTACTGTTAGTGTCAATGTGTGTATGTGTGCACGCGCGCGCACATACAAAACAAAACAAACAGATTTATAAATAATTACAGCTCTTATATTGTTTTAATGATTAATAAATATTTAAATGTTTTTATCATTAAACTTTAGAGTATTAAAGGCAAATGTTAATTGTTTATTTTTTTTGTATTTTTATCGTCATTACGAATATAATCGTGTGACGGTAATAAATATTATTACGTTGAATCACTAGCCAATTTATCTGTCATTGCTCTGCTTAAGAATTTAACATTTTCTACAATCGTTGTTCATAACTTTATTTATTACACTTGTGAAATTAAAATGTAATTTTAATAATTCCGTCACAGATTAATTTTAAAATTATATATAATGTTTATAAAGTAATTAAAGTATTCTTATTGGACTAATTTTTTCGTTAATTTTCAATTAACGACATTGTATTAGATTTAATTGATCTGATTATACAAGTGGGAGATCTGCGAACTGTAACAGTGTGTACACCATCTGTAAAAAGATAGTTCAATTTAAAATGAATTTAAGTTTTATCTCGAATTAATTTCTCAAAATATTTCTGTAAGTTTTTTTTTTAAAATGATACAAAAGTATTTTTCTTTTATAAAATTTTTTTAAGAATTATTAATATTGGGCATTCATTCTTTTTTGTTTTTTTTTTAAATTATTTTTTTAAAAATCTTCACCCAAATTTCCAATGAATTAGTATTAAACATAAATACGTAATGTAGTTTCAGAATTTAAAAGTGTTTCTTTATAAATTATCGTGTAATTTTACAGATTTGATTTTTATTTTGTGTTTATTCATTTATATTTATGTACAATTAAAATTCTTATAATGTGCTCTTGGCGAAAGTTGTTGACCTGTGACTTCTGTTCTTTCTCTTATAAGAAAAAATATTGGAGAAATCTCTATCACAAAAAAATTTTATTTTGAATCGTGTTTTATATTGATATACAGTAAGTTGAACGTTTCACGAAATTAAAGAATTTACTTTTGTGTTTTATACATATTTATATATATATATATATATATATATATATATATGTATATTTATACTATCATCCTCGTCGCGGCTTCGCCCGCGTTATGTGGTAATTTGCGTTTCCCGTTGTGTTCAATTTTTTTTATTTTATGTTTTTAGTCAAGTAACCGTAAATACGTGCAGCCAGTCGCGTCTCACATACAGTAACAGTGGCAGTGTCTATGTAGATTGAGCCGCCACATTTGGGGTCGCACCTCTTAAAAAATTAAAATTAAAAAACCAGAAATGGGTTATAGATATTTATCTGAAGAGTATCTGCAAACCCAAAGAGTGAATATCAGATTTAATATAGTCGGAAATGGGGAAAATTTGCAATCATTGTTCGAAATTTTTTTATGTCTTCACTCCTTTCAAGGTCAAATATCAAAAAGAAATCTGGAGATTGGTTTTTAGATATTCATATGAAGATTACAGACACTAAAAATCAAGTTAGTTAATATCTTCATTTGTTACCGAGAAATTAAAAAAAATAGCCGGGTTTAAAAATAAATTGAAAATCCATTTTAATTCTTTAAACTCGGAATTTCAAAAATTCCTTTCTTAGTATGCACTTACACCGTAAGAAAAACGTGTATACAAATTTTCATCAATTTATCATCAATATTCTTTGCTGGGGGTTGATTATGAATCACTCACGACATGTTTACATATATACACTCGTACATCCCCGTCGCGGCTTTGCATGCGCTATATGGTTACTTGCGTTTCCCGTTGCGGTCGGGATATTTAGCTGATTATGACTCGCTTCGCTTGCCCTTCCCGTCTAACCAGAGAGCTCTGTCCCTTGGACCCCGCTGTGTTCATTAAACTCATGCTTGTGAGAATAACAATGATAAATAAATATTAAGCTTGTTCAATTTATTAAAAAAAAATCAGTGTATTGTAATTTCTTCGTAATTCGTTAAAAAAAAATTTAATTATTTTTGTTTTTTATTTAAGTAACCGAGGGACAGTTGCAGCCAGTTGAATCGCACCATAAATCATGTGTAAATTATGGTGTGCTGCAGCACCATAAATCAAGATATCTTCACTTGTTACCGAGAAATAAAAAAAAAATTGAAAATCCTTTTTAACCCTTTAAACTTGGAATTTCAAAAAGTCTAGAATTTAGTTTTTAAATATTCACATTAAGATTATACACTGCAGAAATCAAGTTGATATCTTGATTTATTACAGAGAGATTAAAAAAATAGCAGGGTTTAAAAAAAATTCAAAATCCATTTTACTTGGAAATACAAAAAAAATCTAAAAATTAGTTTTCAAATATGCACATGGAGATTAAAAACACCTAAAATCAAGTTCATATATTTATTTGTAATCGAGGTATTGAAAAAAATAGTAAATCTCATTATTACTTCATTTTTACCCTTTAAACACGGAATTTTAAAAAATCCTTTCTTAGTATGCACTTACTAAGAAGAACTTGTTTACAAATTTTCATCAATTATCATCAGTAGTTTTTGCTGGGCGTGATGAATCAGTCAGGACAAGTTTCTTTATAGGTACAGACACATATATATATAACGAAGTTACCGGTTTCTGTATATTTATCTCTCCAGAAAACAATAATTATTTCATGAAAAACAAAAATATTTATTGGATTTGTTGTTTTTGTTTTAAGACAAAAGAAACAGATTTGCAATTCTATTTTGAGTAGGAATAGTAATATAGGACCAGGATACTAAAAAAGATTTTATTAGGATGAGTAATATTAAAAGTAAAGGAATAAGTGGAGATATGAAATATGTTTTTTAGGTTCTATTTTATTTTATACCGGTTTTGAATTAAATTATTTAAGGTGTTGTAAAAAGGTTTTATTTTTTGTACTTATAAATAATGTAGAAGTACTACTTGTAAAGTTATTTTTATTTTAGCTTCGCTCTGGGAGATGTTAACCTGAATATCTATGGGTAAAATTACAGCGTGACTATATTATATTTATTAGTTATTACATACGATATTATACTTTTTATTGTACTTAAGTTACATAAGATTATATGTAAGGGTTTTGTTGGAATCTTTAAGTTTTTTCTTATTTGAGAGGCTTTCCTCGATTTAACTGTCTTCTATCTCTCTGTTTGACAGAGTTGTGGTTAAATCACAAATTAGATATTTGAAATTTAGTATTCAGCAATTAGGTATGTCTTACAAGAAAAATATTAAACTTTGGGATTTGAAAAAATACCGAATGTAATTTTCGAAAAAATCTTTCCTTTTTTTGAAAATGTTGAGTGTGTTGTCAAATGAAAAATCTTATTCTGAGTATAATAAAATTATCATATCTAAGCAATTATTTGTCAAACGTTTATTATATTTGAACTCAAATTTTGTAAAAAATCATAATTTCCATTTTAATTAATAGTATCATTAATGCAACACGAATATTTTTTACTTCCTTGTACGAAGTAAAGGAAGTATTGTGATCGCGAAAAATGTCGGTTTTCAGATTTCAATAGAAATATCCATTTTGACCATCCGTGAATCCATTTTGACTAGTTTCGGCATGACGTCTGTACGTATGTACCTTGCATAACTCAAAAACGATTACCGTAGGATGTAGAAATTTTGGATTTAGGACTGCTGTGACATCTAGTTGTGCACCCCCCCCCCCCTTTGATTGCAATCGACTGGATCAAATCTAAAAAAAATTGGATTTTGTACTTTTTCTTAACTGCAGTTATCAGTCCTCATTGAGATCTTTTGAACAATAAGCGGTACTTATTTTCATTGGTTCCAGAGTTATAGCCTAATGAAATATTTGGATCGTACAAGGGGAAGGCATATCAGTTCGAATCCAACTTCATTTTCTTTTTTTTTTAATTTAAATATATTGATTTATTAATAGTTATTAACCTCCGATTGTAAACAAATTTTTATAATTTTTTTAACTAACTTTTTTTTTAATTTAGATATATTGACTTATTAATAATTATTATCCTGTGATTGTAAAAAAAAAATATGTGTATCTGATTTTTTCAGTTTCTTAGAGATGCTTTAAAAAAATTTGTTTCATTGTATTAAAAAGGATTACGGTGTTCGCTTTTACCCGAAAAGCCATTTCAGTTCCTTTTTAGGCTTTTTTTTTACAATTGTAGAATAAGAAACAAGTGTTTCGTATTAGATAGATCTAACAGGAGAATTGTTTCTATCAAACCATACAGAAAAATATTAGTTAAGACACATTTATCACACACATAACACATTTATCTAATGAATGTCTAAGAAAATCACCGGGAAGAAAAGGGTTGAATGTAAAAGGAAGGAGAAGAGTAAATCGTGATAAATTAGGGGATGCACCTAACAGAACGAACACGAGGGATTTATCTGGAATTTAATTTGTTTAAAATAATGTCTTATCTTAATTATGAACAATTTTCATTATACAGAAAACCGAAATTATATGTTTTTAAAGGTTTAATTTTTAAATGTTTTTTTTTTTTAAGGGTATTTATTATTCCTTTACTTTCTCCCTTCAGCCAACCAAATCATTGAAAACTGTAAGCATCCTTGTTTTGTTTCTTATACTTCAGCAATAATTAACTGTACATTTCTTCTACGTTTATTTAAGATATTTTTATAATTTTTTTCCTTGTATGACGACTCATTTTCTACACATAAAACAATGTGTAAACTATACTGTATTGTACTACCTAACAATCAGTGTTTACAGATTACTATTATTATATTTTGCTATAGTACTTGTCACGAAAGTAAAAGGATATACTCGTATTTCTAGAATTATATCTTGAAAATCACTCAATAAAAAAAAATTGAGTTTCATATCACATTAAATATTATTTTATTTTTTTAGCATTTTTTAATTTATTTGAAGAAAACTTTTAGGAATACGGAAAATTATGCACCGAAAAGAACAATTTGAGCTTGTTTTTGTAGCAATACAGTCTCAATGTTCTCTAATTAAGAAGGTTATATAAAAATTATTGTCGAAGTAGTTTTAAACATAGTTTTAAGTTTCTTATAAAGAATTGAAAGAAAATTTTCCCAGAGGTCAATTTCGTATTGGGAACCGTTTTTTAAAAAAACTAACAAAGTATTGCATGACTTTCCCGACTCTTAATAATAAAAATTAAAAGAGATAAAATCAGAAAACAAAAAAACAAAAAAATGAATATATATTTTTTAAAGGTGGGGAATAAATTTTTAAGAAAGATTTTTTTAAAAATATTCATATATTTATACTCGACTTAGGGTCTGCGTAACAGTTTGGAATCTAACACCGTCAAGTTTAGTGGTGTCGTATCTAATTTCTTGTTACTTCTTTTTATTTTTCTCTTTTATTTGTTATTAATTTTTGTTTTGTGGACTATATGGTGCTGAAATTATTGGTTTGTGTTTATGACTGAGCTTGAAATTTCATATTTGACTTTAAGTTTGCTTGCAACTGTTTATTGTGTATTATTTATTTTGGGGGTTCATTAAGGACCTACTTATCACTTGCTTTTGTGAGGAAACTTACTTATGGCTCCGCAGGAGAGCCGATTGTAATTATAATTGTTATTGAGCAAAAAAAAAAAAATCATATATATATATATATATATATATATATATATATACACACACACACATGTGTCTGTTGTTAAGCGTAACACATTTTCTTAAAGTAAAATTTTATTATCTAAATCCAGCACCCCCTTCGATTAAAACTGAAATAAGAAAATAAAATTTTCAAAAAACTTAGCAGCATTTTAGGTCCGGGTTCTCTAATTAAAAAAAAAAAAATGTAGACGTTTTTTGATAGTTCTATTTATCTGAAGTATAAAATTAAAAAAAATATTTAAACTGAATGTGTATAAAGCTAAAGAACAAAAACATATTTAAAAAAAATTAATCCCACATCTTTAAAGTCTTTTTTGGATTATTTATACAGGTTATCCCAAGAAGAAACGCAGAAACTTGCAGGACTTGTACTGGTGAAAATAATGAAAAAAATTCATTATAAACATAGGTCTGGAAACACTTTTTTTTCGAGTTACGGGTAGCGAAAGATTTCGCCCGGATTTCAGCTCTTCTAATAAAAAAACGCCCTACTGTAATTTCTGGGACACTGATTAAGGAGTAAAGTTGGTGGTTTCTTATGTATATTGAGCTGGGAAATAAGATAAAACAGAATTGTAACTACAATAGTTTTTATGATATCCAAAGTAAAACACAAAATTTGGTGTCGAAAAACAAGTTTTTTTTAGGTTTGTAGTACAATAGCTTTGTTAAATACCTAATAAATGCGGAAGTTTTAACAACAAAATTTGTAGAGAATTTAATTCTGATAAAATTAATGTAAATACAGCCAATAAAAAGTAAATAAAAACTTTTAAAAAAAATCTGTTTTTTATTGAAGCAAAACACACGAAAAATAAACAGGAAATCATATTATTCTTTCTGTACCTATTAAATATTCTTAAAATACCAAAAAGTTAAATTCATGAAATGATAAATGGTAAGAGAATAACAAACCTCAGTAATTAATTTACTTTAATAAAGTTTTCTTTGAAATGCTTTTGTAGAAAATCGAGATGGGGTTTTTCGGAATATCCCCAAACCCCGTAACAAATATTGAAAAAAAATTAATATGATCAATGTATCGTATATAAATATTTACGCCAAATTTGAAAAAAAAAAAGTCGGTTTGGTCAATTCTGAGATGTAAGGACAAAACCAGTGGGACACATTTACGTACATTTGTACAAATATTAGAAGGTGTTCGTATGAAAAAAATACTTACATATTTTTATTTATTTTTTGTGTAGATAAACTATTTGGACCATAAAACGTAAAGATTTGTAAAAAAATCCCGATACCCCATTTTTGACATTGACAATGGTGGTTTTTGACATGATTACCATAGTTTCCCCTTTAATGTTATTATGATACGTGTTTAATTTCAATTAACGGTACGATGAGATAATATAGTTGTAACGAAATTAAAAATGTCTATGTAATTGCTGTCAATCGTTTCTATTGCTCCGTAGCGAACACATCTGTTCAGACAAATTCAAAAGTACCACTTTATGTAAATCGACTACACCTGACAACCACCCGACGAGTTTACCCATTAGTTTTAATGGTGTTTTTGTAAAATAAATTAATAAATTACTATGTAATATTATTAATGTGTAATTTTTGAATTTATAAGTAGTTTATATGAGTAGAAGGTAATTTATAATTTTTCGATGATTTTTTTGCTTTTAAGGGACGGAGAAAGGAGTTAAGATTAAGACCGTAATTTCATTTAAAATTATCAGTTAATCTAGAACACAGTTTATTTCCAGTTTTGTATGTTATACCGGTCACGATATCGTATAAAGAAAATTTAACAAATATTCAATGTTGCGGTTTCAGTGTTTTGAGATGTGTAAGCAGCTTTCACTACATGTCAATATTACTATTATGCGTCGTGCATTTATTTTGATTAATATATTTACTTACTATTACATTCCTTCAAATTATCCTAATGCATTTTTTTTTTTTTTTAATTTTATGTATCGGTACACACGCACGGTTTTGAATCTTTAAAATTTATTAGGACAGTCTTGTTTGGTTAAAATGAGATATAATGACCGTATTACGGGTATTTCACGCACGCGTTTTATTAATAAAAATATTTCTTTTATGATATATAATCATAAAGAATACAAAAATCCGTAAATATTTTTATTATATTTTTTTTTTAGAAAAGGACTATCGGTCAATGGACAGCGTAGGAGCATAAAGTTTCTTTTTCATACAACTCTTTAGATTTACCCATTCATGGTCACGCTTTACGTTTTACTTCTACCATCTTATTCATACTGTTATCGAAGAGAAAGTGTACGTATTTATATTTTGCCAAAGGCGTGGGCGTATCGCACAACTATCTTCTATTGTATTTTTTTTTCTTTTTTTATTTTAAAATTAAAAGTAAGATCAATGTCAAATTTAAAATTTCACTATTTTAATTCTTGGTCGTTCGATCATTCATTCGCTTACGTATAGATTATCTTACGTGTTTATGTATAAATAAATAAATAAATTCACGACCGAAAGTCAGGTTCATCATTCTTATCATTTTTTTTTATTAGACATGGTACATACTAGTAATAATAATAATAGTAATAAAAGTAATGGTATTAGGTTTACTGATTGGCTCACGTCGTCCGATAGGTGTCACTGGTTTTCATAGTGTCATATTTTCTGATAATGGAACTTTATATTGTTTGATAACCGTATTGTTTATACAACGATGAGGGCTTTTAGATTCATTGGTATGTATAAATGTTATTTTTTTTTTTGACAGGCTTTTCTGTTGTGGGTGATATCCTGACAAATACTTTTTAACTCCACCTATATATATTTATTAAAAAGAAAAAACAACATATACTAATAAAAACATACAAAGCATTACTTTCTCTTCCTTTTTATAATATATTATTGTAATACTGTTTTTATTGTTTTATGGTATTATTATTATCAGGGATTTCCTGTATGATAATAATAGATATAACACAAATGTATATATATGTGTCTTAAGTATTGTTTAGTCTATTTCATCATATCGATAACTTATCCTGTATCGATTTTTTCTTTAATATTGGTTTTTGAAAGGAATTAGTTTTAGATTTAAATATCTCAGAAATTTTATAAAATATTTTGTTACACTTAGAAAAAATATATCATTTAGATGAAAAATTAGCTTCAAATTTGATGAAAAGTGAAAATCTTGAGCTTAAACTTGAGTTAATAATATTGTTTCAGGATTTACAATTTCTAAGTTTATTTCTCGTATTTTTATTATCAATAAATAATTAACAAGAAAGATTTTGACATGTGTGATTTTTAAAATGATCGAATAGAAAAATCTTCAACTTCTTTGATAATCTCAAAAGTAAAAGCAATTAGCTTTTAGATATAGGAAAGAATCTGTCCAAGAGATACGAATAAGAAAACGAGAAATTTTAGCTAGGGATATTTTCAAGAAAAAAGTACGTGAGTTTAAAAGATTTAAAGGCTCAAAACGCAAGAGGAAACAACAACAGGAGAATCACAGAAGAACACGGAAAACATTTATATATATATATATATATATATGTATTTTAGCCAGTCATAGCTTGCTTCGCTCGCCCGATCGTCTAGCCAGACGGAACAACGACGCGATCGTTATCCTCATGATATTGAGAATATTATCATTTTAGAGATATTCATTAAAGAAAAAATAATTAGTTATTTTACTTCTTTTTATTTCTGTTGCAGTGGTGACAAAAGTATAATAATGAAGTAAAGGGACTAATTATTTTGTTGTTTAATGAATATCATTAATTCAAAACTTCACCCCAAGGAGGCTGCGGTCTCGGTCTATGGCTTAATACCTTCTCCGGGATAACAAAAATGTCTCCTTTAAATTTGAAGGCAATCGGTCGATTGGTTCTCGCGTGGTGCCGTTGCAAACAGATTAAGTTTCGCATTTATACAGAGTGATTCCCAATTGCACCGAAATCTCTTGGGAGATGATTCTACAGCCAAAAATAAGAAAAAAATTCCATCAAAACGTAGGTCAGAAAACTGTTTGTTAACGAGTTTCGGCTCGCAAAACATTTAGTCATGCTTTCTGCTTCCTCTGTGAAATTAAACCGTACTAAAATTCTTGGGGTACAAACCGACGAGTGTTTCGTTACGATCCTCCTCCAAATCGAGTGACTGGTGCTTCATTACGGATTTTTATCTAAGAAATTGAATAAAAGTGGTCCTACACTTCTATCTTAAGTTTTTTTTTAAACGGGGTAGAACACGAAAAGGTATTGTCGGAAAATACACTTTTTTAGGTTTGAAATAAAATAAATTTGTTAGTTTTATCAATAAACAAATAAAAATGTCTAATTAACTTGTAGACAATTTAATTCTGAGAAAATTGACGTAAATAATATCTATTAAAATTAAATAAAAATTTGAGAAGTTCAACTTTAATAAAAAACAAAACAAGCAAACTGGATCGGAAAAGTGATACGATTTTAAACAGAACAATTTACAGAAAAATTATAAAAATAAATTTGAAAGACATCCTTCTATAAAACATTAATTTTTTCATAGGATAGCAATAACAGCTGATCAACAGTTAGGTTTTTGTATCTAGTATTTGAGTATTAATTTTAGAGGTGTTTGTGCGGTTTACTTACAACGGGTCATTCATTCGCAATGGGTGAAACCACAAATTTGTTTTCATTTGGAGAGTTGATGAACATGTTATTAATCCATAGTAAAGTAAATAAAAATGGGTTGGCTGCTGTGCGTGAATACCGGGAAAATTATCCAGATCGAAAAGTAACCGGGTCGTAAAACATTTGAGGCTTTGGAGAAGCGAGTTCGAGGAAATAACATGCTTAAACCGCAAACCGAGAGATTGCCGTGCAATTTGTAATCAGTATATAAGATTTATATTATAAATCACTGCATATTAGGTATATATTTATTATACATTCTTAATATTAGTCTTATAAATATTGTAATTAGTTTAATAAGAACCCGTTATAAAATATAAGACAGAAAATTCTTAAAAAAGAGGGTACAAATTTACGATTGAGTTATGCTACGCTAAGCATTGCTAAAATCCGAGTGTTTAGTTATAAGTGTGCAGTTAATAATATAGAAGTACAGTTACTAATCTAGTATAGTTAATATAGTAGTGGTATTTTAGTTTAAAAAATAAGCATAGCAGTTAAATGATTTTAAAATACTTTAAAATACTAAGAACAAAGAATCCCCAAACTAACATCAGAAAATCGATCGATAAACGTGACTCACCCGGTATTTAAAAAAGGAAAAAATACATTGTACCTGAGATTCAAATAAAAGTTTGAATATAATGTATTGTTAAGAAGGATGAATTTTTGAAAATTTCAAGATTTATTTCTAACAAATCCGATAAAAAAGATATTAATTTTGTTCGGAATTGAAAAACTTGTCTAAAATTGGGTTAAAAAATTATAATACAGGCTAATTACAAAACTTAATTCCAGTTTTAGAATAATTATTAAAATGTTGCTTGAGAAAGGTTGTATAATATTTTAAACATATTATTTTTAATCTAAAATGGTTTGTGATAATCGTACTAGATTAATATTAAATAATAATATACTAGACTAAATAATAACATTTTTTTTAAATACTTTATTTATTGTCGCATCAACAATTAAAGTTATTAGCGACTAAATTAAAGTTAATTAATTAAAGTTATTATCAGTGTAATATAACTGTACCGGTAAATGTCTTGATCAAATTCAGGTCGACTACTCATGAGACGCGTGGTTAATTGAAACCCAACCACCAAAGAACACCGGTATCCACGATCTAGTATTCAAATCCGGATAAAAGTAACTAACTACCTTTATGAGGATTTGAACCTGAGAACTTCGAGTTCAAATCAGCTGATTTACGTTGACGAATTTACCACTAGACCAACCCGCTGGATTTAATAATAATTTTATTTAATATTAAAAAGACATTATAGGGCATGGAAGTTAATATTTTTTTGGTTCGCTTAATTCTCATTATAATTAGACATTTTTTTAAAGAAAACAAGCTTATTGTAAATTAATTAGAAAAATATTCATTGCATTTTTATCGGAGCGTACAAATTTACGATTGATTTATGCAACTGTAAACATTTTTACTGAGCTGAGGGATGCAGCTTTCCAAAAAACCGAGTATTTAATTTGCTTTTTTATCTATTCTAGCAGACACAAGGAGATTAAAATTTAGGAAAATTGTATACAAAACTGTAATTATGAGAATTATATTTAGAATTGATTAGACATTTAGAAACTTGTATGTAGAAACAGTAGCTTACTTTCTCAACAAAAGGTTAAGAATTATCCAAATCGTTGCTAAATCATCCGCACAAATCCAGTTATTTTATATAAATAAAAGTTGTTATTATTTAAATGATTTTTTTTTTTTATCTTAACAGTTTTAATTAATCAGTTGTTCTTTAATAAACATTGTTAATTTATTTTAAATATTTTGAACTAATTTATATTTTATATTTTGAACTAGACTTATAAACTAATTTAATTTCGTAAACATTTCATTATAGTTTTTTTTCTTTTTTTAGTGCGTTAACAGTTTTAATTACGTGAAATATTAGTTATAAAACTCATTTTATTCAAGTTGTGTAATAATATAGAGGTCCCATTAAAAGTCTAAAATGTTTACCCGGTTAAAAACAAAGAAATATATTTAAAAACCGGTTTATTTTTGTGAAATATAATAAATTATAAACGTTTTTTTCCGATTAAATAGTAATTAAAATGAATTTTTTCTCAGGGTAAACTGTCCGTGTTACGAAACGGTTGCGTTGATTATTCATATTAATTAATTTATTTATTTATTTGTTTGTTAACACTCAGGTTGTGTCGAATGAGCTGTAATAAATTTCATAGCGTATGAAAAATACTTAGCCTGATCCGGGATTCGAATAAAATCTTCCGGATGAAAGTCAAAGACCTATCACTCAGCTACGTAGACCGGCGGATTATTGATGCTATTTATGATAATGATAACTTTATTTGAATTAAATCTGTCGTCTCCAATTATTACTTTAATGTAATTTGTTCAAAAATTTAAGAAATTCCGTAAAACTGAACTTAGAAAGGTAACTTTAACGATTGCTACTATTGGTATTGGAGACGTTAATGTTGGGTAAGCTTTAATCAGTATTTAATCTACCTGAGTTTAGATCATATCTGTGATATGATTTTGTAATAAAATAAAATATTAAAAAAAAAGAATAAATAAGAATTTTTGAATAATTAGAAGTAGGTCTATTTATAAAATAAATTATAATGTAAGTCGTATTAGTACAACAGTAATCTCTGAGTGAATCCTGAGTTAAATAACGTCGGACATGAGTAGAACTACATGTAGTTCTCGGATTCACTAGGTTTTTATAGGCAATTGCTTTTTCTTTTCTTTTTTTTTTTACAAAACAGTATAAAAATCAGGCATAAATATAGAAAAATCATGGAAAAATATTTTTTTTTTTAAGAAACAAAAAACTGTTTAAAAAAGAATTACGTTTGGAATTCTTAAATAAAAATAAATTAGGCATTCATTTTAAATGTTTTCTTTTAAAGAAAAGTTTGGTTAAATCTAAAAGTGAATTAAATAAATTAACGTTTTTTCTTTGTAAAATAATGTTTTGCTTAAATAAACACTAGATTTTAACATGTAGATTACTAACTTTTAAGTTAAATAATTAATAAAAAATAAAATAATGTTTTTAATTGTAAAGTTATAGCAACTTTACAATCTGTTCAGTAATAGAATTGAACAATAAGTAAATAAGATCTATCTGGACCTACATTAAGTAGCCACAAATCCAGTGGTTTGTGAGTTAATAATAATAACGAAATAAAAGAAAGAAATTAAATAGAAGAGCACTCCGAAAGGCCGGACTATAAAGTCTTCTAATTGAAACGACAAATCAAATTAAGAATATTGTTTCTCATCACATGTGATTTTTCTAGGTTGATGAGAAAAAAAGAAGACATTATGTTATCCAATAAACTGACTGCCACATAATTAGATCCAAACCCTTTTGATGTTAAATTTTGTTAACCTGAAAGACGATCCCGGGAGTCATACAAAAAAAATATATGTATATATACTATCATCCCCGTCGCAGCGTCTTCGCTCGCGTTGTATGGTTTCATAAACCTCGCTTCGCTCACTCGTCCCGTCTAGCCAGGGGACTCTGCCCCCTGGATCTGTGTTCATTAAACTCATGCTTGTGAGAATAACAATGATAAATAAAATTAAAGCTTGTTCAATTTATAAAAACTATCCGTGTATAGTAATTTCTTCTAAGTGCGATCAGCAGAAGACCCGCTAATTGGCTTTTAGATTTTCCGTCGCAGCTTCACTCGCGAAATATATAATTAGAATTACAAACATAAATTACCATCACAATGTTACTAAACATCAAAAAGGTAGATTCAATAACGGTAAAAATGTAAAAAAAAACACAATTTTTGTTTTTTACCCCTTAAAATGTTAAAATTCAAAACAATCCAAATATGAGTTTTTAGATATTTATCTGAGTACTTGCAATCCCAAATTGAGTGATTATCTCGTTTAATATAGTCGGAAATGGTGAAAATTTTTAATCATGCTTCGAAATTTTTTTACCTTTCTTCACCCCCTTTCAAGATCAAATTCCAAAAAAAATCTGGAATTTTGTTTTTAGATATTTACATGAAGATTATACAAAAATCAAGTTGATACCTTGATTTGTTACTGAGAGATTAAAAAAAAGAAAAAAGTAAAATAATTCAAAAGATTTAATGTTATCCCATTTTAACCCCTTGGAATTAAAAAAAAATGAATAAAAATGTAGAAATGGATTTAAGACCAATTTTTCATTCACATAATGATAATTTTTATGTGATCTTTCGAAATCTTTCATTCAAATGAAGATACACCAAAAATCAAGTTTTTTTCTCATCTCCTCCCCCGGGATGGATCAATGTGAAGCATAAACACAGCCCGGGGAAGTATCCATTACTCTAACGAGTCTACCCGCTTACCGGCTGTAAGTCCGACATGACAGGCAGACCCGCCGGGAGGATCTTAATTTCCTTGTCCTGTTCTAACCCCAGTGCAAAGCCACCAGGTCCGACAAAGTCGTGCCCAGCGACCCCACCTTGGAAACAGGGACTCGGTCTTGCATTGCCTGCCACAAACGGAGACAACCCGAAGGTCACCGCCGCCGGGACTCGCTCTTATCAGCTCCAAAAATACCAAAAATAAAGTTTGTATCTTCATTTGTAACCGAGAAATTAAAAAATAGTCCGGTTCCAAAAAATAATTCAAAAATCCTTTTCAACCCTTTAAACTTGGAATTTAAAAAAACTGTATATTATTTTTTAGATATTCACATGAAGATTTGACACACCAAAAATTAAATTAACAAGAAATTAAAAAAAAAAAAAATAGTAAATCTCATTGCTACTCCATTTTAATCCTTTACACTTGAAATTTCAAAAAATCCTTTCGTTGTGCACTTACATCGTAAGAACACGAATACAAATTTTCATCAATTTATCTGTTGTGGTTTTTGCGGGGCGTTGATGAATCTGGTAGTCAAGTCAAGTTACTTTATGAATACAAATATACAGTTATAATGTTCTTTACAGTCTACTCTTTTTTTAATGAAAAATATTGGGATTTTAAATATTAAAATACGCTATTATTATTAATATGGAAAGTTCGCTTGATCAGTTATTTAAATAACCACCACAGCTATAATTTTTAAAGAACAGTTTCGTTTTAAATTTTATATACAAAGTATTATTATTTTTTGTTAATAAATTAATCTGTAATTTACATTTTTTTTATGAAACTTTAATTTTTAAAGAATCATTTTCTTTTAAATATTAAATGCACTTTTATTCCGAAAGCTTTGAAAATAAATAAATTAGAATTAATTTAATTATTCCATTCTACATTAATGTAAATTAAATTACCGATTCGATTCAATAGTCTGTTCCAATAAACTAGTCTTATATAATTAATTGATGCATATATTTTTTATTAATATACTTTTTAATTATTGTGAATGGCCGTTAATATTGAAGACGATTGTATAGTTATGGTGTATATATATATATGGAATTTAAGGCATGTTAAGCGGTACATGGTTTGACCTAAATAAAATAAAACGACATTACATGTACCCTAGTACTCGATGGTTGCTGTAAATTAATTATAATCATTATAGTAATAAAACAAAAACGAAATCTTTAGTAATGAAGTCCGTTGCTTCATTTCTTTTAATTCTAAACATAACTGATGTTCTTGAAAGAATTAATTAGGAATTTTTTATTACGGTTTATATAAATTATTTAACAAAAGAAATTAAATGTTAAGGTAAAACAAATAATGAAAAATTAATTGTTAGTTCATGAAAATCCGATGAACTTAGGAAATTGAATTTTTATTTACGCTGTAAAATTATAAAATACGGACGCATGTATATTATATACAATAAATATTTTATTACAGTATAATATACGATTAATATTTGATTAGATTTGTCTAAAATTAAATTATTTATAAACTGTCTAAAATTGTGTTTAAGCAACTATTCTGAATTGGAATGGTCGACTCCCTTGATTCCCCGTCAGTATAGATTATAATGAAGAAGTGCTTAATCCAGTTAAAGAATGTAAATTTCATTATTATTTTTACAGAAAAATTTTTTTTTGTTTAACCACCGGGTCCACCGTTAGGTATTGCTTTAGAGGATGAGATGAATGATTTGTAGCGTGTGTGAAAATGCGCGGGTTCCGGGATTCGAACCCGGAACCTCCAGATGAAAGGTCGAGACGTTGCCACTCGTAGTATCTCAGAAACATTTACCATTTTAATTTGATAAATTAGCTTAATTAAATTGTGTTTTTCCTTTAATTTAATAGAAAAGTTAATAAATTGGTTAAGTTTTAAATAAAACTGATTTTTTTAAAGAAAATAGAACTTTTAGAACGTCAACGAATTATTGAGTCGATAAATGGATTCAAAAGAGAGACTTTTTTATTGAGTATACTAGATCGTGGATACCGGTGTTCTTTTGTGGTTGGGTTTCAATTAACCACACATCTCAGGATTGGTGAACCTGAGACTGTAAAAGACTACACTTCATTTATCCTTTGAAGTAATACCTTACGGTGGTTCCGGAGTCTAAACAGAAAAAGAAAGAGTATACTTTCCTATCTTTATAACTTAAACCATATTGAATAGCCTATGAATAAATTAAAAATGATGTTAGAATATTTGGGTCTGCCCTTGAGACGGGAGATTCTACTCTTTCGATTCTAAAACACTCTACAAAAATATTGGTAGTATTATTATAACTCCATAGACTTCAATATCCATCAGAATAATGCGGTACCATGAGTGCGTAACATTAAAGCCTGGGTATAAAATTTTGAAGATTAGTTCAGCGTTAAAAAGGAAGTCTCCTGATAAATGAATTAAGTACACCGGAAAATATAGACATCATAAAGAACTGTGCAATACTACTACCAAATTCCAAAGAGTCTTCCCAGTTTCATCCGGATTGGAGAGGAATGTGTTTGAAGGATTCTTTATAAGGATTTACACATGCAGCAATACAAAAATTGCATTAATTGCAGGAATTTTCGCTGCCAACGTCTAAAGCTTATAAACTGTAACGAAGACTTAGTTCACAATATGCTAATAAGTGATAAATGTATTATGTTATCAGGATAACAAACAACCTTAATGAAATCTACCAAGAATCATTGCACGGTACTAAAGGCACCGTTCAATAGATCCCTTTGAAATAATCGGTAGATAATATTTTAAGGACAGTGATAGGAGTGCTGTTATTTCGCGTTTAAACGATTTGTCCGAATGGTTAAAAAAATTTAGTCTCAATAAATAGAGAAGAAACCTGAAATCAGATCTGACAAGTGGTTTCAACCGGGGTGACCATTAACATAGGCATTCAATGAATGCAGTTAAACGATCGCTTTTAGATCGTGTCACACATTGCGATATTCCGCAGCTTACGAGATCGTCGGATTTCACAGCATGCGATTTTTTCTTGTGAAATTATTTGAAAAGTAAGGTATTCAATGACCTATCCCTACGAATGTTGAAGATATAAACAAGAACCTAATAGTTGCTGAAATTCTTGTGGATATATTACTTCATGTGATTCAAAACGTTATACTCGAATTGATGAATGTGTGAACCCACCGGGTTGGTATAGTGGTTAACGCGTCTTCCCAAATCAGCTGATTTGGAAGACGATAGTTCCAGCGTTCAATTCCTAATAAAGTCAGTTATTTTTACACGGATTTGAATACTAGATCGTGGATACCGGTGTTCTTTGGTGGTTGGGTTTCAATTAACCACACATCTCAGGAACGGTCGAGCTGAAACTGTACAAGACTACACTTCATTTCCACTCATACATATAATCCTCATTCATCCTCTGAAGTATTATCTGAACGGTAATTACCGGAGGCTAAACAGGAAAAAAGTGAAGTGATGAATGTGTGAATCAAAATTGGTTGCCAATTTCATGATGTATTGTTCAAAACGTAGAATGTTTTAAAGTATTTAATGTCATTAAATGCCAATTTGTTGTAAAAGTTCTTTTTAAATGGATAAATTTTAAAAAAATTATTCGATCTTAAAAAAATGATCTCTTTTATTTGTTTACCTATTAAGTTTATTATAACATACATGAAGTAATTTTGAACGGTAACATGGACAAGATGACGGCATAAAAATGTCAGAACAACGGGGCATGTTGAAAAAGTAAAGAAATTATTGTGTTAAATAGACGACATCATTGACCGTTTTAATGGATAACTATCACCAGGTCAACCTTAACAGAGACAGTCGAACAGAATATGTAGATGTTAACGATTATGAGAAAATCTTAGCAGAAGGATTCCTCTGATAGCTATTGTATAAATCTTGACCTGACATTTAAAAATTTGGTATAAGTTGTAAACCATTTAAACGTTTTTAATTATTTACAAAATCTTTACTTTTTTAGAAGTAAATTTTTCTTTAAATATAAAAATTTGTTAAAGAAGGAATTTGTTCCAAATAAATTTTAATGTGGCTTTTTGCAGCCTCAAACTTGCAAAATGAAGTTTGGGAGCTCATAAAACGGAAAGAATGTTTAATGATATATGATCTAGCTATCCAGCTACCCGTTTTCAGATTCTAACTTTTGTTATGAAAGTAAATTATAAAAGAATTAAAAACTGATTAACGATAAGGGACAGTCGGATAGCGTTTCTATTTTTTACGTGAAAGATTCTAAGTTCAAATCCCGGTCAGGCTTGGCGTTAATTCATAATAACAAATTCTTTAGAAACTGTAATTGGGTCAGCTATTACTTAAAAAATAATTTAATACGTTTTGTGATACATAATTGTTATGAGGTAAGGTTTTAAAATTTTTAATTGATACATGAGAAGAATTGTAACTAATCGATATTAAAGAGACGAGTAGGCGGTCAAATTTTCCAGCCCAGGTTAACTGTCCAATTTATGTCTAGCGTGAGACGTTTTATAATAAGATTTGTTTTTTTTTTAGGATAAAACAGATTACACATATGTATAAAAATATGTAAAATTTACAGAATTTTAAACTAGGATTGATTTTACCAATTTATTACTTCAAAATTTGTAGTAACAATGCATCTAATTAATGAAATTAATTGGATTATATATTAATCTACTCTAAACTGTTATACTTACGACACGCTAGAGGTATACTGTAAGGACTATGACATACCTGAAAAAAAAAGAAGAAAAAAAATTGTATTTTTTTTTTAAATTAAAAAAATATGTAATAAAAGTTTTGTAAAATAACGATTAGAACAAATAATTTCTTAAATTTTATTCTTTTATAACAGGTTTTTGAGAAAACCAGTTTAGACGATTCAGTCTGAAAAATTATTTTTTATTAGAATTATAAAATAAATTAACATGAACAAATGTATTTTGTGAATAAAGGTTCATTAGTGTATTATAACATAGATTTGGATAAGGAGTTGGAAACACTCTTTAACAAGAGATAAATTATGAAAATTAAAAAACAAACCTGCCGACAAAAAATTGCTGAAAACATTGTCTTTTGTCCTGGTTTGGTTCCATCGTGATTTTGTATTAATTAGCAAATACCCCGTTTGAATTTTGAAAATCGGAAGATTGGTTGCGAAGATATAACAGCATTTCCGAATAACCGTGATTTGTTAAATCGAAAGTGTACCTGAATACATTCAAAAATTAGCCTTTAACCTCCTAACAAATTCTCTGTTTGAACTTTGAAAATAGGATGATTGTTTGCAGAGATATTATAAAATCACCTCCTAAAGCAGCGTCCTAGGGGCACCCCGTTTGTTACCGGTTGATAGTGATGATTGCCCTGGCCTTGCACTGGGTGCTCGCATCACCTCGCCAATCTAGCCTCACACGCAGTCCCCACAAGAATCCCATTATTATTAAACGGAAACTTTTTAAATTTATTTAATAATATTTTATTTTATTTAATGTAATTTTTATTTATTTAATCTTATTTTATTATTTAGTAATTAAGACAATACATCCATTTTTCTATTATTTTTTTAATATTATTCATTCGATTGATTTGAATCATTCAATTCAAACCCAGGTCAGTGATTGTTCACAGTTCATTAATTCAATTCATTAACGTTTGTGCTTTCACTGGCAAATTTCCATGACTATATACATAAATATATTTATATAACCTGCGACATTCCCGGTAATGTAAGGATTCCAACGCGGGTCATACATCTAAATCGGTTCAGCCGTTGAGTTACTACGGTGGAACAAACATACATACACTCTAATAAATAATACATTACACTCCATTTTGGGCAGTCGTGTAAAAGTAACTAACTGATTTAAAAAATTTTATTTTGCAAACTTTTTTTTAATATTTGGATGTAAAATATTTTTAATATAAACGTTACTCAAATTTACGCTGTCCATGTTCTGTTTAGGAGAGAGTATTGAGAGTTAAAAAACGGGTATCTCATTTTTTATCATTAGTTTTTTTTTTTTTTTTTCAAGTTACTTATTTAGTTTCCTTTTCACGTCCCCCTCTCTTTTTGTAACTACTTCCTTTTAAAAATAGTATGTAATTGGGTATAATTTTGTAACAACCTATCATTTTTCCCGAGACTTATAATGCTTCATGTCGCGACACATCCACTTCTTTTTTTTTAAGGCGTGTGTTATTGAAATGCATATCCTGCACATGTTACAATATTAATGTTAATAGTTGCGTTATTTTTCTCAGTTCTTCATGTTGCATCCGTTCAAATTACATTGTTTATGCAGGATGATTTATTTTAATATATTATTAAAGGATTTAGATTTTAATTGTGAGAATTCCTCAGACTTTTTCTTGTTAAGTCTTATAATCAAATAATTGGGCTTAATTTAGTTTTTATTTAATTAAATGCATTTTGTTGCTTTGTTTTCATTAAATAAATTAGGTTGATAATTTCGAAACTTCTTTAATTAACAATTACAACGTTTTTATTCTTATAGTTGCGGATACATTTTTTTCATCCGATACTTTCGTTAAAAATTTCATGCTCTTTTTGTTTCTGGCTTTAGAGTTCAGAACTGGAGCGATAATACTTCTTATTGGTAAAAAATAATAATCTAAAATGTTTGCATTTCTCAACGTTCTGAAATACCAATATCCTTGTTAAAGTAACTAGAGATATATGTTATTTGTTTTGAATGTTGTCGTCTATTTTACTTTATATCTCATGATTTATTAAACAACTTACCGTTATGAAATTTAATATAAAAAATCTGATATGGACACCCCACGACTTCCTTGTACGCCTATTAAATTACATATACGCATTTTTTTTTAAATGAAAAGTACATGAAATTTTAATTCATTATTAACTTCTGATATTTCTTCATAATTTTTTTTTATTGTTATTATTGAATTATTATTTATTGTAAAACTTTTTTACAATCAAGAGGTTAATAACTATTAATAAATCAATATATTTAAATTTAAAAAAAGTTAAAATAAAAAAGGAGGTGAAATCGGATTCGAACCGATGTGCCTTCCCCATGTAAGAGCCAATCATTTCATTAATTAAACTTTTATTCGGCTATAACTCTGAACCAATGAAAATAAATACTACTTATGATGTATCGTTGAAAAACTCTCAATGAGGACTTATTACTGCAGTTAAGAAAAAGTAAAAAAATACACGTTTTTGCGATTTTGAGCTTTTTTGGACACTTTTGGTCCCGTCGATTGCAATCAAAAGAAGAGGTGCATAACTAGATGTTATAGTAGTCCTAAATCCAAAATTTCAACATTTTACAGCGAATCGTTTTTGAGTTATGCGAGATACATACGCACATACGTACGTACAGACGTCACGCTGAAGCTAGTCAAAATGAATTCAGGGATGGTCAAAATGGCTATTTCCATAGAATTCTGAAAACCGAAATTTTTCGCGATCAGAATACTTTCTTGACTTCGTACAAGGATGTTAAAATAGCTTATTTCCTTTATCCCTAAAACACAGTTTATACAGAAGGTTCTACGACTGAGACAATAAAAACAAAAAATCAGAAAAACTTAATTCATATTTTAGTTTTAATATATTCTCCCCTCAGCGCGATACAACGTATATATCTTTTGTAAAGATTGTCAAAAATTTTAGAAACGTTTTCTTCGAGAAAGTCTTTTGGAAGCTTGTAACACTTTCTTCTATGGCATCTATCGACTCGTACCTCTCCCCATCCTTCATGTGCATTTTGACTTTAGGAAATAGAAAATAGTCCGCAGAGGCTATAGGGAGTATGGAGGATGGTCCTGCTGTGGCACCTAAAGATGTATCAAGTAAATAGTCCGATGTAAGGTTGATTTTCTATCTCTTTATAAAAAAACGAATTAATTTTAAAATTTAAAAAGAAAAAATAGTGTTCATAAAACCTTAAGTATTGTCATTTGAGTTTTATTAATAATATTTTATACGATACCTAACCAAAGGATTGAATTTGTGTAAATTTTTCTTTTATCGGTTTAACGAATGAAAAATGTTTTTTGAATTACTCTTCTCTCAATAAATAAAATGAATTCTAAGAATAAAAAGTATTTACAACTTTATCAGTGAAGGAATAAAAAAACTTTAAGCTCTGTACAACTGCCAGTAAACTTTAGCTAAATTGTACACAACCTTTTTTCTTAATTAATTACTATCAATTAAAAAAGATTTAGTTTTTGTGAAACGTTTCAAAAACTTTAATTTTTTAATTTATATTATTTTTTATCGATTCTTGAAGAAGTTGATTTATTTAGCCGTGATAATCTCAGTCACCTCTAAATAATTAACATTTAATAAGTATATGTATCAACAGTGTAGATTCTACATTTAATTTTTTTTTTTTTAATTAAAAGGACATTTAGGTTCGGTTTAAGGTTACGTTAAGCCGATTCTATTAAAAAAAGAAAGAATCATTTCCGATTTGTATAGTTAAACAGTTAACTTTACAATCAGTAATTAATTGAAATCGTTGTAGTAATGCTTCTGACCTTAAAAAATTATACCACATCAGGAAAAGTTCCAATTTTGTCTTCTTTCTTTCGTTATATTCCTAGTTTGTCACCTTGATCTAAACCTTCTTCAGTTTTCAAAAGAAGTTAAACCTAATATAATTAAATTTGTTCTAATACCAATTTTGTTTGTATGCAAAACATTTTTCGTACACGTAGTCTTTATGTTTTGGAAATTGCAACTTCAATAATTTTCAAAATTATAAATTGTGTGTATGTGTGTGTGTGCGCGCGCGCGTTCGTGTTTATGATATTGTCAGTAACCTCTATCTAATGGTTATTTTTCTTTTTTATAAAATAAAATTTGGCATAAAAATAAATAAAAATAGATTCAAACGTAACGCTAAAAAAGACATAAAGGGAAATTAAGAATTAAATGTAAGATGAAGGAAACACAACTTATTAGAAGTTATTACATTTTGTTATTTAGATAGTATAATTACAAAATACGTACGAAATAAGGCAGATATCAAAAGCAGAAGGAATTATATCTTCAATTTTACTAAAGTAAAATTGGCACAAGCAAGTACAGTTTTCATGAAAGAAATAATCTATTAGTATGTAATATTGATCTAAGAATTAAGAAAAATTCCTGAAAATATTTATATGAAGTTTTATGATGAAAAAAAAAGTACATTGGGAAAACAGAAAAGAATCGAATGCCTTTCAATAGTCTTTTTGCATGAGATGTTGAAAATTAAGCGGGCCGATAAAATTCAAGATGAAAAGTATTTTTAAAAGACCTTTTTTTTGGTTAAACATAATCCTTTATATTTCCTTTCCTATTTTTTCTAAAAAAATTTTCTTTTTTTAAAAATAATTTTATTCGTTTTAGTAATAGAAAACGGGAAAATTTGTAATATAATGTTGTAGAGTGATGATCTAGATTTGTTAGTCATGAGACATCTATATTTGGTTAATTTAGTTAAGTAGAAGGTAAGGAAGAGCTATTGAGGAAGACAAAGATTGGGATATACGAAGTACATAATTAAAGATGTAGGATATAACAAACATGCCGAGGTTAAAAGATTAGCAAGTGTAGATGGGAATAAAGAATAGATTCTACCAGTTAATTAACTTATTACTAAAAAAAAAAAAAAAAAAATCTGTTATAATACAAAGGATATCTCTAAAGTAAAGACCGCTGGGAAATTTCTCTCCTTAAGGTTGGCGAACCTGTGTCGTTATGACCACGCTAGTAATGTACACACTGCATTGTTGTTTGTGAGTTGTTGCGTTGTAGTATCTTTGTTTACGTACGAGTTATTAGGTTATAAAATCAATAGGAAAATCGATGTTGCTGCCGACTGTGAAATACATGGTCATACGGTTTTTTAAATCATCGAAACGTTAAGCCGGCTGAAATTCATAGGCAGTTAGATGCTGTGTACGGTGATAATGTAATAAATGAAAGAAACGTCCGAGAATGTTGTGAAAGGTTTAAAAATAGCAGAATTAATGTACATGATGAAGAACGGCCGGGAGGCCATTGATAATCACCGAGGACTTTTTGAAACGCGTCGATGATGAAATCACAAGATCGTCGATCAACGATTTCCGACCTGACCCTTCTTTTTCCTGATGTTTCAAGAGCTGTTATCGGTCGCATTGTTCATGACCATTTAGGCTTCAGAAAGATTTGTGCACTTTGGGTGCCACACGTCATAACGGAATGTCACAAAAAATCCAAATGGGATCTTCTTTCATTTAAAATCGGTGACGTGAGCGGCTGACCGACGACGTCGTCCTGCTGCACGTCCACATGTTACGGGTCCGACTTGTGATTTACTGAGAACATTTGGGTGGGAAATTTACGATCACCCGCCATATAGTCCGGACTTAGCTCCTTCTGATTATCATTTGTTTGGGAAATTGAAAAACGTTTTGAGTGGCAAGCAATTCGCGGGTGAAGATGAACTTAAAAATGCTGTTAATCAGTGGCTAAATGGACTGGCGGCAGAGGAATACGACGAGGGTATATTGAACCTGGTGTATCGCTGCGATAAATGTCTTAATTTATTCGGCGATTATATAGAGAAGTAGTGTAAGGTATGTAGTTTAAGGGAAATAAAATATATTTATAAAGTTTTCAGAATAAACTTTTTTTACAATGAAACGGTCTTTACTTTAGAGATAAGCTCTCGTATAAATAAACTAGCTGGTCGGGGCTCGCTTCGTTCGCCATTTTCGTCTAGCCAGAGGGCTCCGCCCCCTGGACCCCTCCGCAGTGTTTGTTACCCTCATAGTTGTGAGAATAATACTGATAAATAACAAAGTATTCAAGTTTTATAGACTAAATTACTAAAGACAACGTAGTAGTAGCCTTTTTCTTTCTGTATAGCCTGTAATTTTTTTTCTGCTTAACATCCGGGACCGCCGTAAGATATTGCTTCAGAGAATGAGATAGATGATTTTTAGCGTGTGAAAATGCCATGCCTGACCGGGATTCGAACCCGAGACCTCCGGATGAAAGGCCGAGACGCTACCACTGGCGCTACGGAGGCCGGTACGTAGCAGTAACAATTATAACTAAAGCACACACATCTTTGACGACGAAAAATTCGTAACTTATTTCTGTTGCCATGGTGACAGAAATATAATAATGAAGTAAAAGGGTTAATCTTTTTTTCTAAAATTAACATTTTAATATCTTAAACTTCAAGGGAACTAGGGCTTCGGTCTATGGGTTAAAACCTTACCTGGGATAACACGAATCTACTCTACAAATTTTAAAACAAACGTTGGTTGGTTTTTACGTGATGCAAGAACAATAAACAAACACAAACTTTCGGCTTTATATATATATATATAAAAAAGTAAAATGTTTTATTTTAATTATTAAATCGCTGAATCCGTTTAACCGTTCTGTAATTTATTGTTTATTAAACATAATGTTAATCATTGGTAAATTTGTTCAGCACGATTTATAATGAATTAATATGAAAATCTTATCAGAAAGTAGTCTACTAGAGATTTAAAAATTCATTCACCAGTAACGTGATTTGCATTTTCATTATTTAAAAAACGTGTTTATTTACAAACGTAATTTTCCGGTAATTTTAAAGGTGAATTATCGTGTATTTAATTAATTTAATGTTATATTGATTGCTCTCTCGATCTACCAGTTCTTTTAACAGAGCAGCAAATTTTCTTTGCGCAATTATAATTCCTCTTTATTTTTAGATTTCTATTAAAATCACCTTAATGTTAAAAGTGATAACATTTATTTATCACGAATATAAGAAAAAAACACCAAACAATATTAAAAAAAAAAAAAATAAAGAATAACCTTTGATAAAAATAGTGAGTGAATTATTTATAAATAATATCTTGGCGTTGTGCTATAAAACTAAATTGGTAAAGCATAGCATTACTTTCTCGGCTACACCCATCAAGTCATGATTACCAAAATAAGGTTAAAGCATCAAAATTCCCAAATTTCGAAAAAATCTTTTGATTTTAGGGAAAATTTAGAAAAAAATTTATTTATAAAAAGTGATTCCTAACAAAAAATTACATTTAAAACAGAATTGTTTAAAACTATTGAAAAAATAAAGTAAAAGTTTTATGAAATAAATAAAAAAGATTGATCTCATTTTGGGTCCGGAATATAATATAGATGCCAAAGCTATTATTATTTTAATAATCCTCTAAGTAATGAAGAAATATACAAAAACAAATTTTAATAATAAAAATTAAAAGAGGTAGTTGCAAAAAAACAGAATCCATGTTTGTTAGAGGTGGGGAATAAATATTAAGAAAACATTTTTTTTTAAATATTCATATATAGGTTAAGCTTAACAAATTTGCTTAAGTAAGGTGTTTTATAAATCTAATATCCCTTCAATAAAGGCTGAAATAAGGAAAATAATGTTTAAAAAACGTTTTCTGCATTTTAGGTGTGGGGTTTGTAATTTTAAATAATTGCCGATGTTATTATTATTGTTAGCTCTATGTATGAAGTATAAACTTTCAAAAAATGTTGAAAAATATTGAAATCGAAGGGAAATGGAGTAAAAAAACAAAAACACATAAATTTCAATTTTAAGAGGTGGGTGTTTGAGTTTTTAGAAAAGTTTTTTTATTATTATTTATATAACGGTATGAATTGTAGGTAACAAATTTGCTTTAATAAAATTTTCTCTAAAATGCCTCAGAAGAAAATCGAAATTTGTCATTTCGCGATATCCCCTAATCCGTAAACGAATGAAGAAAAAAAATTAATGCCGTTAATTAACAACAATGCCTCATATACATAAATATTTTAACCAAATTTGAAGAAAATCGGTATGATCAATCCTGAGATTGATCATACAATTTGCTTTACAAATTGTATCACAAGCAGTGCACACACACATAAGTATGTTTTTTAGTCTAGATGAACTAGTTGGACCTTAAAACGTAAAGAATGCAAAAAACCTGATACCTCATTAACATGCTATTCGCTGGAAAGTAAACAACATTTTTTTTATTTTAATTATTTATTTAGATAATTAAATAATTATCGATTTAATATCGGTATAGTTTTCTTTATCGTATAATGTTCTTATTTCCCTGAAACAAACTTGAAACTTTTTTTATTTTTTTTTTACATCTGTAAAATGTACTACCTCAAATTGTTTTTTTATTATCTACAATATTGATATTTCCATGCTATACAATAAAAATATCTACCAGTTATGTGCGTGCTCTGTTCCCATTTATAACGTGTAATATATGCATTAAACGTGTAACGGTATAACAATTGAAACTTCTACTATTACAATTACTAAATATTATATTTATAAATACATACGCTTATACACCAAAATAAAATCGCTATTTAATTGAAAAACAAAAAAATGACGTTTTGAGAACAATTTTCGAGCTCGACATAAACATTTTCACAACCAAACGCTCTTTCATTTTTTCAACGACTATTTTATTTACCTATAAAATTAATATTTATTTTATTTTTATTATCTGTTGTAATGTATAAGTTGCTATATGTTATACTTGTGAACAATAAGTAACTCCATGACCAAATGAAATGAAGATGACGTGTGTGACATGTAAATGAAAAATAGTCTTGTGCAGACTCAGACCGATCATTCCTCAAATCTGTGGTTATTAATTGAACTCCGACCACCAAACTACATTAATTTGCACTGTCTAGTATTCAAATCCGTATAAACGTAATTTACCTTTACTGAGATTCGAACCTGGGAGCCTTCGACTTTGAAAATCAGCTGTTAAACAGCTGATTTGGGACAACGAGGTGGTAAAATCTACTAAATCGTTTTTTTTTCGTATAAATTTCTAAAGCATCAATATTTTTCCATTTATTAATAGATAGAGTGGACAACTTACTCTTGGATATTAGTCCAGGCAGGCGGTATCTGTTTTGGGTTGGACTTTTTCTACATGATTGCTAATTTTTGTTTTAATGCCTTCGGAATATCATCAAAAATGATTATTTCGTTATGCACCAGTTGAGAAAGATGTGTTTAAATTTTTATTAAACAAAATGTAAAAAAAAGCAAAAAAATTTTTCTTTCTCTTATTTCCATAAATAACTCGACAACTGTTCATTTTAGAGAAAAGATCGAGAGAGAAAAAAGTTTTGTTATTAAATTTTACACACAATATCTTCGGTCCCAAATCGAAAAATACCTTTATTATTGATGCAAAAGTAGCAATAAGTGTCAAAAAAAGAAAAAAAAGATTTTTTCGAGTACTTAAATTACACATAGGACCTTCAGATTATCACATTAAAAACTTTTTAATGTGATAAAGAAACACGCCAAATTAAAAAAAAATCGGTGTTACAGTTTTTGCACAATAATTTTGCAATCCAGATTTAAAAAAAAAAATAATGCGATTTTTCCAAACTGTGTAGAGCCTGAAATAAAATCTTTAGATACTTTAAAATATAATCACATATAATAAAAAAGCACTCAAACTTTCAATTGCATTTTGAAAAGTTTAAATTGGTTAATTTGGAAAGCCTAGGGAATTTTTAAAACATACTTGCAATTTTTTTGTTTTTAAACAAATTGAATATCTTCACGAATTTTTATTTAAATTAGTTTTAAAAAGCTCAGCTTAAAAGTACTAGGAAAGACGCTTCTTTTAAAAAAAAAAACGTTTCGATTCATTAATTATCTCCGAAGATATAAGCGATCAAAGTTAACCGCCATTGTGAAACTTTTGGAATGAATTATTATCGATAAATTAATAGACCGATATTTAGCAATAATTCGCTTTAGCCAGTATGTTATTTGAACTTGATTTAAAAAACAAGACATTGATTTAAAAAACAAAAACTATAATTTTCTTTGTTAAAATTGAAAGTATGTTTCAAAACGTAAAAAAAAAGTATGTTAGAACTGTATAGTATACTTTGAAAGTATGTTACTTTGTTAAAAATTAGCTATCATACAGAAAAAATCCAAATACGCCCATTATAAAACAGATACCGCTTGGACTATATTGCATTTGATTTTATTTAGGCACAAAGTGTATCAATCTTAACGTGGGTACCAAATTTTGTACTTCGTACAAAATTTCCTTATTTATATTATTAGTAGTACATTTTAAGTATAATTATAAAACAACATATTGAGATCATAAGAAAAATTTTTAATTTCAAATCATTTTAGGATTTGATCTAATGATGTTTAAATTCAGGTAACTGAACAGTTTTATATAAACAGTCTCATAATCGATTTTTTTTTTTTTTTTAATTTTTTTGTATATATAATTATTATATAAGTTAAATTTATTCCGAAGCCATGTTTTGGATAAACCCTAATGAAAGATTTTTATTTAAATTTATTTACTTTAGATTTTATACAGTTTATATTGAAATTAAAAGAATTTTCATTTGGTCATTAAAATAGAAGAGATTTAATTTAATTTTGAATAAATCTTAATGAAAGAAGGATTTTATTTTTATCAAGATTTATTTAATTAAGACACTTCAATTTATATTAAGATATTTTGAAATTTAAAAAAAATTCATTTTATCATTAAAATAGAATAAATTTAGTTTAAAAAAATATAAAGGTTTATAGATACTTTTTATTTGCTTTTACGTAAACTCTCACATTTGAAAAAAAATTAAACTTTTATTTAAAGTTAATAATTTTTACTATTATTATTATTTAAAAATTTAATAATAATCGATGAAATAAAAAAAATATGTTAAATTTTTGTTTACAGTTAGTTTTTTTTTTAAATGTCACATCCTATAAATATTATATCTAAACATAAGTGAAAGTTTTTTTGTTGTAGAATACATTATTGTATTCTGGAAATTGTAAATTATATCAATTGTTAATATTAGGAAGGGTATTCTGGGAACTTTTATTATTTGATCTATTATTTGTTATCCACGTATAATAGAAAAATTATTCCTTATGCAGCATTATGAAGGTGAATCTATTTTCATCGTCGTTATGGTTTTCAAATTATGTGATTTATTAAATCTATACAGTAATAGTATTCAATATTATAACATAACTAATTTTAAATCCATTTTAGTGATTTTTTTCGGATGTAATCTAACATTTCCGACTTGTTTGATTTGAATAAGAAGTATTTAAAAAAATGCTGTTATGTAATATTATTCACAAAATTGTACATCTTCGTATCATTTTTCAACATACAATTCTATATTGTATTTTTTTTTAATGAGGTTTGCACCATGAAGTGCCCTACTGGTGCGAAATTCTGCAGTTGGCGATTTTATGAATCGGGAAACTGGATCGGGGTCTAGGATCTCTCATATTAAAACCAAAAATATGATACAGTACGATTTAGTTTTATGTGATTATTTTTTAACATCACATTGTTTTTGTAAAAATGATCTGTTGTTTTTAATTTTGTTAGTAATTAGTTAAATCCCTTGGTAATGCAGTTCGTCTCGTAGTTATTTACTTATTTTACAAATGTAATAGATATGCCTGACCTGAAAAAGTTATAGAAATAGATAAGAAGCTGTAACAGTGAACTCTTTAACTTTAAGGTACCATGGTATGATGGAGGGGGAATATGCGTGGGGTACATACCCGGACCCCAAATAGGTTAAGAACAGGAAAGGTAGCCCTCCTGAGGAGATGCACCTCGGCCATCCGGAAGAGGAGGTCGGGATACTCTCATGAATCAGGGGAGGTCTAGATGGGACTGGTGACAGGGTGGGCAGTCTACGCCAAGACACATCGACACGTGGTCTTCTAGGGGGTTACCGGTCGCCCCTTGTTGTGTTTAAAAAATGGTCCGAAAAAAAGGTGACACGGTGTACAAATATTCCCGTAGATTACAATAGGATAACCCACCGGGTTGGTCCAGCGGTGAACGCATCTTTGCAAATCAGCTGATTTCGAAGTCGAGAGTTCCAACGTTCAAATCCTAGTAAAGGCAGTTACTATTTTACGGATTAAAATACTAGATCGTGGATACCGGTGTTCTTTGGTGGTTGGGTTTCAATTAACCACATATCTCAGAAATGGTCGAAGATAAATGTTTAATCCTACTCTTCTGAAGGACATCTGTGTGTGCGCCCCCCTTAGCTTACATGATCATGATCAAACATACTGCCCGTCAAAAATTCATATTTTTTTTTTCACAAATGTTTATAAACAATAAGAAAGAAGAAGCAACACCAACAAATAAGAGCAAAAAGAAAGAACATGCTTACATTATTGAACATACAACTTTTTTTTCAACCTCCGGAACCAACGTTATGTATTGCTTTAGAGGATGAGATGAGTGACAAATGTATCGTATGAAAATGCCATGCCTGACCGGGATTCGAACCCTGAACCTACGGATGAAAGGCCGAGACGCTACCACTCGCGCCACGGAGGCCGGCATTATTGAGCATACTGCCCGTCAAAAAATCATATGATTTTTTCTTAAATTTTTATAAAAATAGTAATAATAATTATAAAATAAATTAATAAATTTTACTACCGTAATTCATTTATTCAATATCATAGCAGATCTTAAAACACAACTATTTTCGATAAAAATAAATCGATACTGAAAATATTATCGATCATCCATTTAGAATCCATTGATATTTTATTTATCGATTAAATAAAATATCAAGAAAGGTTAGTTTTGTATGACGATAATTTGTTTCGTAAATTGAATACAATACATAAATAATAAATAAATTAATTTAATTTATATTTAAGCTTCCAGCTCGCTAATGAGGAAGGGTGCTTAACTGAATGATAACGAACCCTTTTTTCGCTTCTCCTCGATCTATTTTCGTCATTCAAAAAAAAAATTTTGCACAAGAAGTAATCAGTTTTGGACACCTAATAATAGCATTTCGAGACGCTGCCAGCCAGGGCAACCGGTCCGGAGGACCTAGCTGCGGAGGCGTGCCGTAGGCACGCCCTACAATTAGTAATAATTATTTTAATTAAATTATTATGTAGATTGAAGGTATAAATTAACTTATTAAATGTTATTATTTGTTACAACCACAGTATATTAAATTCCAAATATATAATGATAATCTTTAACTCTTTTATTTATTTATTTTTATTCAAAGAAGATTAGAATTAATAGTTATAAAAATCTGTTACCGTTAATTTACTACTATATCGCCAATAACATGTTCATTATATTAGATTACTAATAAATAATGCACAGATAATATTCTGAGTATCCGGTAAAAGGAGTTTGGATCGTGTCATGTATCTCGATATTATAACGGAAACGATGCTATATCATCGAATTTTGTGAAAGTGAATTAGTATGGAAAGTTCAAATTACGGTTAATTTAGTAATCACGGCGTATATTTTTTACGAAAAATCGTATATAAGTTTATTGATGAGCTCTTAGAAAAGAGCTCACGTCTTATTTGTTGTATTCATGTTAATATTATAAATATAATACATCTCACTAACACCCACATAAATAAATACGAGTATATACATACGCTCACATATACGAATATTTGATGTGTGTCTAATACGTTATCTGTAGTTTAATATTCAAATAAAATAATGCATTCCTTCAAATTTTTTTCCAGTTACACATTAAATTATCAAAAAAAAATATATATGTAATAAAAAAATAACGAACAAAAAAAATGTTACTCATGAATTACTTATTTACTTTCATAATGTACTTTCTCCAGACGTTTTTATATATATATATATATATATATATATATATTATGAGAAAAGATATTGTATATTACTTATTTTTGGCTTTTTATGGGAGTATAATTACATCAATATATGAGTAATACGTATTGTGTATTGTATTATACCTACTTATATATATTTATATATATATTTAAAGCTGATGGGTTTTTTTTTGTTCTTTTAAATGATACAAAAATTTTAACTAAAATTCCAAAGTTGCTGTTTATTGTAAATAAAAATTAAAATGAACGCGTCATTTAGTTATAAAAGAAATGAAAGTATTTTTAATATTTACAATTGCATTAATCTGTTAAATTTTATACACCTACGTTTATATCTGCATACGTGTAAATTTATTTCACTGAGATTTAACCTACTCCAATTTAGTAATTAGCAATTATCTCTCTTTTAACGCGTTGATATATTCATTTGTATTATTATCAACCGTTCTTATTAATTATACATAATTATCCATTTGTCTTTATTTAAGTACAAAGAAAAGAAAATAATATTACGTACAGTTTCATTGTATTAATTAACCAAATGTTTATTTTTTTGCATGGAGTTTTATTTTTTTTATTTTTATTGTTTACAGATTTATACTTCTAGATAAAGCATCTAATGAAATAATATATTTTAAATAAAGACAACTTTCCCTTATTTCCATAAAAAAAATTAATTACTTCTTGATTCCTGCAAATAAAATAAAAATGCATAATTTCATTTCGTTTTATCGTGATCAGATAGTTTAAAAAATTACAATTTTAGTCCGTAATAACAATGCGTTTAAAGAAAGTTTTAACAAAATTTTTAGTAAATAAAAAACAGAACAAAAAATTAATTAATAAAATATATATGTATATATTTTACAGATCGCTACATAAAAAGCTGTTATGTAGAACATTTAAGGAATGGGTAGCTGTTCTGTTTTTCAGTTAAAAAATAAAAGACTTGTACTAACATTTGTCTGGGTGGATCGAGGGAAACCATGATAAAACCTTGATCAGAGTCACTTCATGAAATGTATAACTTGAAAAAAAAATCAATTAATATATTAATATATATATATATATATATATATATATATATATATATATATATATATATAATGAAAATAAGTATTAAATTAATAAAATCAGTACAAAAATAAAGCAGTTTAGAGGCTCTTGTAAAGTGATTTGACGTACACGTTAAACAAACGGATAGAAAACTAAAGGTATTTTTTTTTAACATCATTTCAAAAATCATCGATAGATTGATTAATTTTGGTTCTGTAAAAAAAAAAAAAATACTCTTTAGTCAATTTATGGGATAAGTAATTGTTAGTAATTTTAGTAATTGATGTGTTTTAAATGGGATATTTAATTTAAATGTGGATGTGGATCATCCACATCCACACAAGATGTACTTTTAATTAGTTTTTCTCTAAGAAATATTTTACTAATGATACGATAATTCTTAAATATTTAAGCATTGTACAGAATGATGATTCGGGATATATTTTTTTTCGGGAATAATCGTTGTTTATTTTTATAGACCTTTCGAAGAAAAGTACGATATTATTTTCGGTCGCACGGTGCGATTGGAGAGTGAAATTGAGTTTTTTTTTTACGTTTTGAGGTATGAGGATTACATTACGAAAATACCATTCATGTATAAAATTTTGAGTCTCAAAAATGTCCAAAACTAGTTGATCAATTTCATTTAAATTTAGATATGCTGTAGTAGTTTATCTGCAGTTGTGTTTACGAGAATTTAATGAAGATGAGTTACCCTCAATTGAAGGTCGACAACAGACAAAATAACCTCAAATTAAGGTTATGTTGACTTTCATACGCGACAAAAAATAAATATTGTTTATTTTTCATACGCGTTTATGCAGTGTCACAGTAGTGAGTGAGTTTAAACTTTATGCTTGTGTAGGTAGGGTCGACTAGTTAATCGAACGTATGGGGTGTGATGTACTCTGAAAATCATAGCTTTCTGACCTTTTTTTTATTTTTCACGTAAAGGGAATTATTAAAACTTAAAAATCGATTACTCCATTAAATCGATAATATTTTTTTTTTAACCTCCGGGATCACCGTTAGGTATTTCGTCAGAGGATGAGATGAATGATTTGTAGCGTGTATGAAAATACCATGCCTGACCGGGATTCGAACCCGGGGCCTCCTAATGAAAGGCCGAGATGTTACCACTCGATAAGTTTTAAAAAGTCTTATTTTACTCTAAAATAACTTTTCTGTTTATCTATACGATTTCATTATTTAAATTTAACCCTCGATTCTATGCCCAATGAAATCTTCAAAAATGTTTTAAAATGTTCTTACTGTCCTCTACCAGTTAAGGTATGTTTTGACTAAAGTTCTTCTCGTAATTATTAACTTTTTCTCATGAAGGTAGCTGTTTTACTCGTAGTTAGGAATGGTTATTCTTAACCTTACAGTAAACTAGTGTGACCGTACTGATATAAGGAAATCAGTATTCTCATTTTCTTACGTTACAGTTTTTCTCAGTTTCTTACAGTTTTCTCGTTTATGAAAACGATGATAACAGTTTTTTAATCTGATACTCTATAGGGACAATTTAATAGTTTTTTTTTTTTATAAAGAAGTGATCCTTAATATGAAGATAAATAAATTTAAATAAAGAATCGTTTACAAATAAAATGTAACTTTTATGATAGTAATGAAAAAGATTGTTCCTTATTTTGGATCAAGGATATATTGTAGGGGTCAATACTACTTAAATTTTAATTGCCCTTAAAGTGACAAAGAAAAAGAAAATTAATAAAAATTAAAGCAAAACAAACAGAATATTACTTTTTTTTGGATTTGGGGAATAAATTAAAAAAAGATTACTATACGTATTCACATTTAGGTTAAACTTAACAAATTTGCTAAGTAAAGATTATCTAAATTTAATATTTTCTCCAATAAAGGCTAAAAAAGAGCGTAAAAATTTTCAAAAAAACGTTTCTGTGTTTAAGGTCCCCCGGGGTCTATAATTTTAGAAAAATTATAGACTTTTTTGATAGCCACATATGTGATGTATAAAAAAAAACTAAACCTAAAAGGGAATAGAGAAAAGAAACAAAAACCATATATTTCGATTTTAATAGGTAGGAGTCGATTTCTTGGATTTTTTTTAAAAATCTATATTTGCATTGAAGGTATCGGTTTTTTTCGCGATATCCTTCCACTCCTTAACGAATTTTGAAAAAATAAAAAATAATTAATTCCTCATATATATAAAATTTTTGAGGCAAGTGTGAAGAATATCGGTTCGGTCAGTTCTGAGATATAAAGCCAAAAGCAGTGCAACACTTATTTGATGTTAAGTTTTCAATTAGTCTAACACATCAGATCTATTAGAGATTATAAGTTCATTGAATTTATCTAACACAAATTCCTATAGCGTGCAAAGAATCATTGATGAAAAAATTATTAGTAACGCTGATTATATTTAATTTGCGATTATGAAAATGTTTAAAGAGAAATTTTTTATCTATTAATCGAAAAACAATGGATATGTTTATGTGAAAGGCTATATAATAAATCATACTTTCAATTTTGGAACCTGCAAAGATGTGTATTAAATCAATGAAGGCTGTACGAGTATATTTAAAGGCTATACACATCACAAGAACCGACATGAAGCGACTACGGCTATATAGTCAGTCACTTGATGTTTAAAACTTGTATGTCGTAGTCGGTACTATGTTGTGGCCCACATACCTACTTCTGAATCCAACACGATCGCCTCAACTTTCACACGCTTGTCGGGAAAAAAAAATATATAGCCACGGAAATTTCGGATATATTCTTAAATGTTTTGTTCTTCGATTCATTACCGATCTAAAAGAAAATTTTATGACTTAATTGTACTAGAAAAAAAATTATCTTTTCATCAGTGAATTATTAAAAGTTAATTTTTTTTATGTTAATAGCAGCAGTTTTGTGAACTCTTCAATGTATTTCTATATTTTTACAGACTTAAGTGAATTTTCTTTCATAAAGAATAAATTTAGGTCTGCTCGAATGAGTTTATGCTTTTGGTGGCCTGAGAATTTTATTACGGTTTGATTATACAGAGTGTTTCTAAAATGGTGGGCTGGCTATACCTTTTCGGATTCTACTTGTAAAACTAAACAAAAAATATCCTTGGGAAAAATGGCAATTTCTCCTTCGTTCTCCCCCTTTCCGCCATTTTGTTGTTTTTATATAAAAATTTGGTACTTACGTATTAACGCCACCGTAGCTACAGCTTTATTTAAAAACAAAGTAGTAAATCGGACTTCGGTGGAAAATGAACAGTCTCTTTATTAATTTTAATAAATGGTTATTTATAAATATAATTTAACCAAACTTAACCTACGCTCGCTTCGCTCGCTAACCTTGACTAATTAACACCGTAATTTTTTGAGTATTTATTTAATAAATTCAATAATTATTGCAATTATTTATTATTTAAATAATCAAAATACTCCTGTTAATGTAGTAGAAAATTGATGTTGTAATTATATATCTGTTTTCAGTCCTCCGCTTTACGTTCAGTTCGATGAAATATTAATGGTTTTTATTTATTGTTAATTCTAGTACTGTAAATTAGTATCAAATAAAGTAATAATTCTCTCACAATAATAGATTTAATAATTATGACACAAAATTGTGCCACATCAATTTTCTCCCATAACTCGACTATTTGTTAACCGATTTAAAAAAAATAAAATGTAATTTTGTTCAGAATAAAAGGGTTAATATTTTAGCATAAATTTTGATAAAACTATTATTTATGGTGATATAATGGATTGAAAAAAAAAATATGATTGCCATTTTGTAATTTGCGGAGGTGTTTAAGTCCTGATTTTTTGCTAATTTTAACATTTTAATACCATAACGCTTACCAAATATTAATGTTATTCGTCTATCCCAACTTGAGATATATACATTTTTATATAAAAATAACAAAATGGCGGACAGGGGAAGAACGAAGGAGAAATTGTCATTTTTCCTAAGGAAATGTTTTGTTTAGTTTTACAAGTAGAAACCGAAAAAGTATATCAGCTGACCATATTACTCTCTGTGGAGTTCAACAATAAGAGTAAATTAAAAGTATAATTAACACGTTTTCTACTGTAGTGGTAAGCTATACCTTTGAATTTTTTTTTACTTTTTTCTTTTGTGTTACTAAGAAAAGATATTTTAAAAATCTCAAAACGTATAGTATAAAAGTGATAACATTTTGCCGTTCATATCTATAAGAGGCTCTTTACGAGTACCGTGTTTTTAATAACCTAGAAGTTCATAAGTAATTATTAAAAATTAGCTAATTTTATGAACTAATAAATTAACAAATTAGAAATTTATTTTATTTGATAAAGGTTGTATTTTTATTTTTATTCTTACTGATAAAATTTAAAAAAACTTCTATAGAAATATAATCACTAATTTTACGGTTTTAAATTGAGTGAGATTCAATTTTAATTGTATCCTATATCATTACTAATGAAGAAAAAAAATTGTAGTAACTTTGTATTAAATGACCATTTTTTAATTGGAAAAACTAATTTCTAAAGGTTTTTTAGTGGGTTTTTATTAATAAAAAAAAAAAAAAAAAAATATATATATATATATATATTTATTTATTTATATTATTTATATATAGTTTTAATAAAGTTCATTAGTCAAAGCAATAAATCTAATAAACTATCTCTAGCAAAAGTTATCTGGAGGCTATTTTGGTACACTAGGACAGAAAGATCGGCATTTCTTCCGATAGAAAGAAATGGTTTTACATACTTAACGATAAGCGAGACATACGTTTGACCTCTGGATCTCCTCTTCGATTTCTCTTAGCCGCTTAACTTACCTCCCCGGGCATTCAATACACGGGGTTATTAACTTATTGACAGCCATTTTTAAGTTATTATCAAATGGGCAGAAACAACTGGCAATAACTTAATTTTAAATTGTTGACAGATGGGCAGAAACAAAATTATATAATGACAAAAATCACGTAAATAATTTTCGTGAAATAAAACACTAAAATGTGTAATATACCTAAAAAACAATTTTATATTAATAAGAAATCATATTAATGTTTAATATGTTATAACCAGCTGGGAGGTAAGTGTAGATCTGTTTTCTAGTCTCGAGAAAAAGTATAGATTATTACTCCGAGTATATCTTGACATATATTTGCTTAATATATATATATATATATATATATATATACATATAGACAAAACGGAAGCAAAACAAAATCATTGGTTTCAATCACTTGATTTAAGGTGACTTCAGATTATTCGATTTATGCGATTCAACGTTGGACGCTCAATTGGATGATTATGTGGAGAAGAAACGAGTGCGAAGCGTCGCATCGAATATTGGAACATTCGTACAATTAGGACTGTGTCGGTATTTTTTATGAATCCAAGAGACATTCGGTTGTTCGCCCTACCATATTCGGCATTCTTCCATATTCTCCATCCAATATTTACCTTTACCCAATCGTAAGTACTCTACGAACACTACTGTATCGGCGTTTGTTCATATCGGACATTATATATTTAATTTTTAGTCTGTATTAGTGTGGTATTAATTTACTATTTTTTAAATATTTTATCATGGATAATAAAAAAAGCTGACAACACAGTTTTAGGGCTTTCCCGTCACGCGGCTTACACACGCATACACACACAACTTAATTTAGCACATCAGTGCTACACTAGCGCTTCTTGTGGTGACAGGGGGTACTATTGACGTAGTACCCCCTTTGTTTCGTTAAGTTCTTTCAGTCTTAGTTAAGACTCGGTAAGATGTGTTTTGTTTTGAGTTCATTAAATAGTAGTACACCGATGAGAATGTCACTCGTGGCTGACTGGGATATGTCAAAAGCCGAAGTTTCGAAGATGACCTCCGGTAAGGGGGCCCATAAGATCTAGGAACGGAGGGGATGGCAGAGGGTGTCTTCTTTTACGGGGGCTCAGTATATCCACTTAGCCGCTAGTCTAGATCCATTTTTTGGAATGTGGGTGCAATTTTGTAAAAAGGTTTTTCGAGAAATATTATTTTTTAATTGTTAACAAACGTGCCTAAGAAAAATAAGACTTTAATTAAAGTCTTATAATTAGGCGAAATCTCCAGATACTGAGAGTGACCTTGCTCTAAAGCCTTACCCTCTTGACTTTTAAGTTGAAAATTTGATTTATAGGACATCAATGTCCCATATACAGAAGTAATCTGACCAAGTTTGGTCAAAATTGGTCGAGTACTTCTGGTGATATAAAGTGATTTAGAGTGCCTCACCGAACACAAACACGTACATACGGAAAATTTCCATCCGGTTTATTAGGTTCCTTAAGTGTCAAAACGTGAAGGTTCGATGAAAACCGCATATGATTGAACCGATTACCGTACTTTACTTTTTACAGTTATACCTCTAATGTAACGCTAGACAGGAAAATAAAAGGACTTCAGATGAATTCTAATAATTTTTCATTACTCATTGAACTTTCCACAAATAAAAAAAAAAAATCCTGACCATAAGAACCGTAATCAGTTTTCTTTAATAAATTGTCACACAATAAATTATCACCAATTCTGCAACAATGACAGTATTTTCATCCACTGCGGAATTAAAGTTACTGACTAGAAAGAAGATTAGGATGGTTAGTTTCAACTTTATTCGACTGTTGTATGCCCTGTACGAAGGAACATTCTACCATATTTATTGTTGGATCTAACATTCAATTGAATCAATCCAACGCTGAAATCGATTAGTTTGCCACCACCTTTAGGGAAAATCATCGAATTTATCTTACTTCAGCAAAATAATGATGTATAAAACTGTTCTCAAACCGGTTTGAACATACGAGATTCAAACGAGTGGAAAAATAATTAATTCAACCGTACATTTTCACCCAGTCGTAAACTCATTATGTTATATTTTCTAGCTCAAGTATCCAACGAGACTTAAAAATTAGAACTGTTAATGAAGAAATGAGCAGATTTCCCACAGCGTTTAAAAATGCAACATCCCAAATTACGAGAAAATATATTCCAAGATAGATTGAATTGCATGAAGAAACGCCAGATGATATCTCATCGTTAAGATGCTTCACATCAAAATAGAAATTATGAAACAATGTATGTATTAATTACTAAGAAAATAAAAACAAAATAATAGATATATAGAAGTGTAATTAAAAGGTAATTACGAATTGTAAGTTACTTTGTTATTGTTAAGTTAAACGCACGTATGCGCGCGCGCATACATAAATATATGAGTCAAAACAACCAGTTATTGAAGCCGTGCAACATAAAAAGGGTATAAAGTTGTTAAAAGGTCACTTTACTTAAGTAAAGAAGTAATTTCCTATCAGCGATTGCCTCCCGATCCATGGATTAATTCACTTTAAATTGAGATTTATATCAAACAAACGATTGTTACAATTAAACTTTAGTAAATTTATTTTTTAACTGTACTTTATACTGTTTTTGATTTATATATTCATCCGGCCACAACAGATTGATAGAGAATTGCCAGAAACGTTTTTTGATGATAATGAATTTTTTAGCGAGTGAAAAATGTGTTTAAAATTCTAATACAGAATTTTTTTAGATAATCAGTGAAGTAATTAATTTTTTTTAAATGTATGTAATCATCAATAATAGCTTATATTTATTAGTAAACACTCCCATTACGCTTTTATTATTATTCTTAAATATTAATCTTAATATATGAAACTTGGCTTATTTATACTTATAGATTTTAAATTTCATTAAATAAAAAAAAATAGTTATAGCCTCCAACTTGTAGTTTTATTTTTAGAGTTATTTATTGAATATTCAAATGACAAATACAATTAATTGTTAATCCCAACAGTTATGTGAATGGTGACAAGTAAACCTAACCGATGGATTAAACATTACTTTTTTTTCGAAACTTTCATTAGTACCTACTCGTGAAATTATATTCAATTCGTGTTAAGATATATTTAAGTTTCTATTCTCATTTTTATTTTACTGCCATCAAAACCCTATGCTATGCTACAAGAAGGAAAATATATATGATAATCAATCAAAAAATGGGGTATGGTTTTTTCCACTTCTCGACGTTTCGTGACCCCATGGACACCAAAAAAACAAAAAAAAAAGTGAGAGGGTTTATTGTATGTACGGGTGTTTAAAGGTTTTGACTGTATAAACCGATTTTTATGAAATTTCGACCACAGATTCGTGTGTATGGGGTATTTTGTAGGTAAAGATTTGGGGTCAATATCTCTAGGGAATGGGGTAAATAGTTATTTTAAGGGTCATCTTTTTCAAAATTTTACTAATATAACCTCACTTTATATTAATCGCAATACATTCGTACATGCTTATCGTACCATTTTAAAAATAATTTGTTCCAAAAGTCCCTCTTCCCCAAAAGTCGAAAAACTATCTTTTTATTTATTGTATATTTTTTAATTAATCTTTTTTAATTAAAAAAAAAAATTCATAGGCATAGTAGTAGTGCATGCGACCCAAAAAAAAAAAAAATACTTTGAGGGCAATATTGGGGGTGGAGGAGCCGATCAAAGTTTAAAAATATTGATTTTTTGAATTTTTTAAATCTTTTTTTTGTTTATTTTCATGTATCATTATTTTTCCACTATATAAGAATAAATAATCAATGGCAGAAAAGGATTACAACTTTGTTTTCTGCTTGTTTCCTAATAATTTGAGTGAGAGTAAATATAATAAATTATTTTATACAGAAAGGAATACATTAAATTGTTGTTTTTTTTCAGATTAAAATAATCATTCTCACGCCTATGTTACGTGTAAAAGCATTTAGTTCAAGGAACACCAATCAGAGTTGCTTTCTACAAACATAATGATATTCAACGTGCATCCAGTCTTTAAATGGAACATAACTGCCTGTACGGCTGTACATCACCTGCATTTGGCAGTTGTTGAAATTCTTCAACATCACCCGCATGCAACTGCATGCAGTTGAAGAAGGCAACGGGACACTCCGCCTTCATCTGAAGGAGGCCTTCTTAACACTGAAGAAGATCACTTTACTCCTCAATATCACTAGTAAGTTTGGTAGAAGATACTCATTATTCGTGAGAATGGATATGTAGTTTTCTGGTGTATAACGATATATCAGTTCGCCAAAACCGTTGTGCGGTTAATAAACAAAAATAATGCCTTCGTTTATTACTACATTTTACCGTTATTTAATAATACCAAAATATAAGTATCTTTTCGTTCTTTTTGTGTTCATTTACACTTTTGTTGGATAATGCAGAATGAATTATAATTATTATTTTATAAGAAAAACTGCTTTTTGTGTTATATTACTATAATAAATGTATTTTAACATAGTTCCTTTTTTCCAGGTATTTTGTGTTTAGAATGAGTTGCTTTTTTCGGCATCTACTGGTATAAAGAAGTCAGTTGATCTGTATTTATGATTTTTGGGTACCTATAAACGAATTTTTGAGCTGTTCAGCCCGGCATCGCTTCGCTCTGCTCTTTGGGGCGTAAAAGGAGTTTCAGTTTTTGAAAACTGATTTATTTTTCGTAATTGTGCGAAAATACATAACTTTAACTGTAGGTATAAAATTCACTAAAATTTTACAAAATAATCGTTTCTATTTTCCACACAACCCATGAGGTACAGCCAAATGTGCGTTTTTTTTATAGTCTTGAAAATTTTTTCAAGACACGATTCGTTTTTGCGTGCCTCACATTAACTGCGCATTACGAAAAATTACTGTAATTAAAAGATTTTTACTATTTGTTTATCCGGTACTTTAATTATTCATTTCGATTTCTTATTTCTATTTCATAATTTTAACGTTAATCCTTGTACTGCTATCAAATAACCGTTTGAATTTTTAAAATTGGTCGTACCGTTTCGGAGATATAAGTAAATTTCGGAAAAGTAACGGATAACCGAATGATCCAGCGTACATCTTTTTTATGCAAACGTTAGCAGTCAACATGGTAAAAAATAAGTCATTTGAATTTTTATAATTGGTCATAGCGTCCCGTAGACAACCGGGAGTAGAAAAGAAAAACGTAAAAACCACCCTTGCAATTAAAAGAAACTTTTTGCCGAATTAGATTTTTTGTATACCTATGGGGTCCTTAATCTTGCATTTCAAAGTAATCAACTCCTTTTTTATATATATAGATTAGTGATCATTCTTTTTTCCAAAAAAAATTATCTATGAGCAAGTATCTATGTGGAACTTTATGAACAATTCTATCTTCAACTCTAAGCAAAAAATTGAAATCAAAACAAATTCTATCAAGCTTAAATTTTTGTTCGATCATACATGAAGTTTCTTTTATATTTTAATATGACATTATTTTCTACATACAACTCTATGCCTAAACATATTTCTGTTGAGCTAATGGTTTTTTAATCCGTTTATGATATATTAGATATCAACGAAAGAAATGTGATGAACAAAATGTATTGCAATTTTTTTTTTATTTAGTATTATTAATAGTGTTTCATATCTTACTGAATTCTTCCTGTAAAATTCGTTGTAGGATAAAAACGATTTATCTCGTATTAAAATGGGATCCCTACAAAAAAAAAGGAATCGACCAAGTAACCCGCTTCGTTATTCGATTTATTTTCAATCGAAAACACACGGAACTTTGCCCATACTTGACCGGTGTTATTTATTATTTAACAACACCTGACCACCACGAGACATGTACTAACGAATCGGGATTTTCCGCTAGTGATCGGTACATTCTGGTGCTAAGCTAAGGGAGACGAACCCACATACAAATGCCCTTTAGTAGAATAGTATAATGGAATGATAGTACAATCTATTTTTGGTTTGATTTTTCGTTATTAATTATATGTAGTATAGTTCATATTTTTTTATGCGAAGTCTCAATTGAATTAAAAATAAAGGAACTTGTATTTTATTACTTTTGTATTTTGTAACTGCTTGCTATTATATTATTCAAGTACCGTACGCACAGTTTTAAAATAAATTCTCTTTTTATATATACCGTTACTATTCGATGTTCATTATAATTATTTAATATTAATGATGATGTTATTTAAAAACAGTTATCTAAAATATTTTTAATAAATTATTAATTATTAGATAATTGATAAATCTTCTCACGTGAAATAATTGTTTAAAATTAACATACATATAAAAACGGTTATATGTCTTCTATTAATAAAAATTACAATTTTTAATTACTGCACTTTATTGTTAATTTAATAACTTTTTTGACTTCTTTCTTTTAAATAAAGCTCACAACGAAGTTGTTATACTTTCCTGGCCTTGGTTGTTTATTCTTATACAGTGGAAAAGTAATGAATGATACATGAAAAAAGTTTAAAGAATTCAAAAAATCTACATTTTTAAAAAAAATTTCTGCTCCTCGCCCACGAAATCACTTCCCAAGAAAATCTTTTGATTTGTCTAAGTTTACTATGATAAAGAAACTAAAAAATTCCACTGAATAATGTCGAACCAATAAAAAGTTAATTAAGATTTATTTTTTGAGGGTGGGAGTGTATTATAATGAAATTTTATTGTAATATTATTATTAAAAGTTTAAATAAACTAAAAAAATTTTTTTTAATTCAAAAAATTGATATTTTTAATTGCCTTTTTTTGTAGATTTTGAGCGAAGACGAGATCGTAAAAGCCGTGCAAGAAGATCACCGTTAAGCAGTAGGCGACGATTTCTACTAAGGGCCGCTACACGACTATCGTTATGGAGTATTTGTAGCGACAAAATGAGTGTGATTCTACACAGATACTTTGTTTAAGTTCTTATGTTCGCAAACATCTTAAAAACACGACGTTACTGTCTTATTGAAATACTAATTAATTTTATTCTTGACAACCGACTATTATGAACATAATAGTTTAATTTAAAAACGATTATTGATTTGAATTAAATTAACATCTTTTAGAAAATCCCTGAAGATGGAGTAACAGCTCGGAAAGTTCTAGGATTTACACTTTTTTAATTGTTAGTAAGTTGAAACTTAATTTATAAAATTGTTGTATTAATAGCAACGGTGCCAAATGCTTAGTAAATTAAACCAGGAATAAATTATTATAGAAACTTATTAATATTATTAGAATAATTATTATACAAACTTCCTTTTAAAGTAAAAAATTCTCAAGATTAAGGTTTGAACATAGAAGCCATTTGAGAACAACCTTTTCCTCTTTCTCTACAAACAAAGTTTTACGTCCGACTATCTTTTAACTATTTTTTTTTCTTAATATCCTGGACATTAATTAATTTAACTAAAGATAATGTTTACATTATTTTATAAAGAATAAAAAATTATTACCTCAATTAAGATAATAAATCATTATCTCATTAATAAATGCAGGTGCAGTGTTGCATGATCGTATTAATTAATCATATCAACTTTTAAAAGTACTTTTTCATTATTTAAAACTCTAATTTTACTAGATTCTCCTATCTTAAGTTGTCGCTTAAGTTTTAAATTGAAATTTTTTTTAATGATTTTTTTGTTAGAATTTTTAAAAATAATTTAGGTTTCCGTGGCGCGAACGGTAGCGTCTCGGGCTTTCATCCGGAGGTCTCGGGTTTGAATCCTGGTCAGGCATGGTATTTTCATTCGCTAAAACATCCTCTGAAGCAATACCTAACGGTTGTCCCGGAAGCTAAAAAAAAGTCTAGGATCCGTACTTAAGCTCGTAAAAAATATAAAGGATTTTCAACTGACATAAAAATTTATTTAAATGATATTACGTTAAAATTTCAGTTCAAAAGAAATTTTGTGTTTATAAATATATATATATATATATTTAGTTTATATTTAAGTTTTAGTTTATATTTAGTTAATATAATCTGAACTATGTTTTTACTGTAAACCTTTTTTTACGTAATAAAACAACAATAAAGGAACGGTTGTTTTATTACTGATTTCAGAAATATTTAAACAATACTAATTTCTACTACTCATCGTAGTGTAATTACCATTAGTATTTATTCCATATACTTTATAGGCCAACATATATTGCGTGTATAAGAATAAAAACCGTGATAGATCACGTTATTACGACATTACTGGGTTTCTATTTATTTACATTTTGATTAGTTTTAATTACTAGTACATTATAGATTAAAAAAAATCACTTTTTAATTAATAAAAAATAAATAACCAGATATTAATGAATAAAATTTAAAGAAAGCTTTCAATAAAGTTGTAATACTTAGAGGCATTCATTATTTATTCTTATATAGTGGAAAAATAACGATACATGAAAAAAGTTAGCGAAGTTTTATTTTTTTGGGTTAGGGTAATTTACGATGAAGGTTTATTGTAAAATTATCAAAAATGTTTAAAAAATCGGTATTTTTTTTTATTTCTGCTTCCCCACCTCCAAAAATTCACCTTCCAGAACTTTTTTTGATTTTTTTACCTTTGCTGTGTTAAATGGAAGAAACTAAAAAAAAAATCTACTGAAAAATGTTCAACCAATAAAAATTTACCTAAGATCTATTTTTTGGTGGTTGGGGAGGTGAATTTTGAATAACTTTTATTGTAATATTATTATTATAAAAAATTTAAATAAATTAAAAAGGTTTTAAAAAAAGGAGTCGACTCTCCTACCCACTATAATTGCCCCCAAAATATTTTTTGGAGTCATTTGCACTACTACTATGCCTGGGAAGACAAAAAAAAATCGGATAAAAAATATTCAATAAATAAATAGCTTTCTTTTTTTTTATTTTTGGGGTAAATTCTTTAAAAAAAAATTGTATGATAAGCATGCATCCATGTACTGAGCTTAATAAAAAGCGGGGTTATATTTGTAAAAACTTTGAGAAAATTGAACCCCCAAACAAAACTCACCCCCTCGAGATATTGACCCCAAAATTCTACCAAAAAATTTCCCCATATACATGGGTCACCGTTCAAAGTTTCATCAAAATCAGATTTTCCAGTCAAAAGTTATCAAACTTCAAATACGCTAACTCATCTACCTATATACGTAGGAACATTACCCCCACTTTTTTTTTGTTTTTGGGGTGAACCGGTTTTGGGACGTAGGTTTATTATTATTATTTTTAATTTTCTATTTGTGTTGCTAATATTGGTGTAATTTTATAAATGGTTATTATTTATATAAGTTTTTCATCCTATTATTTATATTGTTCCTGGTTAGAATGGTTAGAATGTCTTTTCAGTTTCATATTTCTTATGTAGGCAGATCTTCCTCTTTTATTTTTCATTTTCAATTTTGTATGATTCATTATTTTCCACTATGTTCTCTATTTTGCGTTTGTATACATACACGAGTGTTCAAGTATTAAATAGTTTTTATTAAATTTTACTTTAAAATTGTAGAAAATAACGCAATTAAATTAAATATGTATGAGTGATATAATTAATAGAATTGCTATGATTCTTGTTGATAATTTTAACCTGAATAAAACCCCTAGCCAAAAATACATAAACAATATAACACATCAATAAAGATGTAATTTATATTTATAAAAAAAACAGTTTCAACGCACAGCCCATACCGCAAGACCTAGAAACTTGAAATTACTCATGTAGCCTTCTTATAATGGTTTAAGCATCCAACTTAAGAAAGGGGTTTTCAAATTTCATCCCCTAAAAGAGTAAAAAGGGGTTACATTCCCTACAGACGGGATTATTAATTCTTTCCCGTTTACCATGGTAACGGAAATAACCCGAAGTAAAATTATTAATTTTTTCTTTAATTTTAATATCTTTAATGTTGTTTACTTTAAATCGAAAATTATATAATTAAATTTCACCCGAAATAAAAATGTTTTTCGAGATTGATGGAATTATGGTTCCTCGCGAAGTAGTACATATCAGGGGCGATAGAGGTGCCTGTTCCGATCCTTATTTTTCTAATGTATGAAACAGAGGTGCAGGCTCAAAATGGTTCGAGCCTCTGAAACAGCTGAGGTGCGTGATTCTCGGTTAGCTGCTGATCGAGAGCGCTACGTCCAGACTTGAGCTGTAACTTCTTCTGCAACAGGATAGTATCGGAGCTTCAACGTTAAAAATGAGGAAAACGTTGAAGGAAAGTGAGCTTTTCCGGCTTTAATTCTTATTTATCAGTATTATTTTCACAACCATAAGGATAACGAACGCAGCGATGGTCCAGGAGGCCGAACCCTCCCCTCCTTGACCCTCATAAAAAAAAAGAAATTAATTCAAAAAAAGAACCTGTTTTGGTTTTTCCACGTTTTTTTTTTGTCATCGTTAATATTGTTTTATTTGTGTATAACTCAGTCTAGCCGTTCAAAACAAATCTCTATAATTGGTTATTTATGTGTTTACTGATTCTTTCATTTATAAATTCTTTTTTTTTTAATTATCATTACGTGCCCTATAATGTTTCATTTTATTTAAAATTGCTGTGGAAGAACATGCATGAAGAAGTAAAATTATTAATTTTGGTAAAAAAAATATCTAGGTAAAGGTTGCTCCACGTGTTAAATTTATCTTTGTCGATCAAACTTAATTTGAATAAAATTTCAATTCACGTATAAATTCGTTGATAACAAGAAAAATCACTTCTTGCTAAAAAAAAAAAGTACCTCGACTACGTCTACATCTGTGACCGTACAGGTTGATCAGGAACCTGTCAGTTTAGTTTTTAGTCTTCGATTATATTAGTTCAGTTAAAATACTTTTTATTTGTAATTAAATCTACATTTTTTTATATTCTTAATTTAAAAAATTCAAATTATTTCAATAGTTTTCTATTTTGTTTACAAAGTAGTAATAAAGTTTATAATTGATTCAAGGATTCACACGCGCGTGACCGCATATGTTTTGTTACTGCGTCGTAATGTATTTAAACGCTGTAGGGCATACCAGTTCTCGAAATCCACTTTAAAGACCACCTCTGGTCCGGACATTATGAACTTCTTGTAACTAATTCTTATCTGACGATTTCTTCTTTTTCTTTATTATTTTACTTTATGCCTACATGTTATTATAAATACAATAAGCTACGTCGGTTTTACTTGTATGTCTTGTCTTTTATTAAATTTACAATTCATCAATCATTTGACAGGTTTAAGACACACCTTTAAAATTTATATTGGCTCATGTATGCGTAAAAATGTGAAATCATTATTCATTTTTGTTATTATTATTTATACATTATTTTTCATCAGATCTAATATTGCATTAATCTTTTGGTTGCTTTGAGAATGTATTTAAATTGCATATTTACAGAACCACCTGTATGTTTTCTACGAGTATTACTGAATGAAATTTCTTAGTAAAAAAAAAAACACATTCATTTTGGTGATGTGAAAAAATTTTAAAAACAAAATCTATTACTAAAAATTGCTGTTACAACATTTTAAGAGAACTTTTATTTCTTCAGAACTGTCCTTAAGTTGCTCAGCCGTACTCATAATGCGGACAGTTAATTCCTCTCCAGAATGCATTTTTGTTTTAAATACAGTATTTTTCATCCATCTCAGACACAAAAAATCTAGAGGTATTAGATCAGGGGATCTTGGCGGCCATCCTGATCCCATAGGGAAAGACAGCCTCCATGTGTCAGTTTCGGTCGCCACGCCACTCCCTTCGTACCTAGCTCTTTATGGGCTTTACCGGAGGTCATCTTCAATACCTCGGCAATGATATCTTTCAGCCTAGCCTCAGCCAGGATGCCACAAGCGCCAGTCTCATTGGTGTACTACTAAATTCCAAACATAACACATCTAGCCAAGTCTCAAACAAGACTGAATGACTTTCTAAGAACGAAGGAACTGAACTCTACCTACCCGAAAGGTAAAAATGAGTTCGACACACAACGAATCATAAAACGCAACACAAAAACACTAACAAAACATAAAAATAACAATAAATAATATAACATAACATTAAAATAAAACATATATAACGAAAACAAAAAACAAATTATAACCAGACACAAAAACAGCAACAGTTTAGTAAACCATGAAACAAAATAACAATAACACAAAGAAGGAAAGTCCAAGCGAACATCACACCTCTTCAGCGATCCTTTTTTTCGCCACGTATGTGATAAAACTTTCTACAATGATCCATTCAACCCGGTTTTTCCAATTTACACGGAGATCAAGCGTCGACCGATAATAGCAAGCCGACTAATGGTGTCCGTGCGCATAAAATCACACCTAGCACATTCATATATCACATGATAAGAATCGTCAAATAATCCGCATTGTAAACACATACTAAAGTCCCTAGGCCGAATTTCTGTAGTCTGTCCCTAAAAGCGCCATGCCCTGAAAGAAATTGCGTCACATACTTGTTCGGGTGTACCCAAGGGACGTCCCGCAAATCAATAACATTAGGGAAAAGATCATGCGTATAATGCCCACACTCTTTCTCTGGCTTGCTACAGAGCGACACCATGCTGTTCTCTCTCCTTTATTTTCTTCGAAGTCAACCATCCGTTACCGTTAACAATATAAGGCATTGAGCCCGTAACAAAATATCTCGATGCTTTTAAATTTTAACCTACCCGCCCAAACAGGCGCCGCATATAGCATAATTGCCTCGCAGACGCCCTTATACAGGATATTCATAGTGATATTCAGGACTGACTACACGTCGAATTCGGGAGAAGGCATTACAGCAGACCTTTCCCGCAACGTATTGACGGTGCTTCTTAAACTGTCATTTCTCATCAAGAAACAACCCGAAGTACTTTTGAACCTGAACAATTTAATACATTGGCCTAACATCGATACGCGGACTCGCCGCCTCACAACTAAACGGCCTTTGAGGAGCATCATCGGGATCTTCTCCGGGCTAAACGTCATCTTATGTTGATGACCCTCGTAGATCGAGTATCCTACACGCTTGAAAATATACAGATGCAAGTTCTGAACATCCATACTGACAACAACATGATCGTTGGAGAGCTGTCAAATGAAGACACAGTCAAGTTCACTTCTGAACAGTAAAGCAGAAATTCTATCAGAACCAAAAATAAAATCTTTTCCGACGAGAAAAACTTGGCAGTTCACCGGACACAACATACGGATACTTCAAGACAACATTCAACCCCCTTCGTATAGCAATCTCGCCAAGTTCAATCTGTACAATGTAAGCACTCTGTGCATATAGGAATGTAATTTTAACTGAATATTTTATAATCTTTATTTTATTCTTTTTTTCCCTTTACTAATGTATAAGAATTAACTTGTTTTTCTGTTATGAAAGAACGGGCATCAAAAGTAATGGTCATTAGCCCGGTGAAAAATTGGTAGCGTATGAAAAAAAACCACGCTGATCGGGATTCGAATCCGGAATCTCCGCACGAAATGCCGAGATTATACCTACTCAGCCTTGAAGGTCGGTGAATTAATTTGATTTAAATTCAAATTGTTTAAAATAATTTATAAATTACAATTAATATTAATTTGGTGGTCTTTTCGTGAACTAGTAGGTTTAGAAAAATATATAATGTTGAACTGAGTATAAACTAATTTTTGTTTTTTTTTATAGAAAATACAAAAAGAAGATTAATTGAAGGTTATTATTATAAAGCATTTATTGTATAAGAAATAAATATATACGAAAAAATTGTTATCTGAACGCAAACTGTTGTTTTCCTCAAACTTAGGACTGGTGGTACATTTATTTTATTTTTTCCTTGATCTGTCTTATTAAAGTTATTTGTTTACAATATAATATATAACATTATTTGTTATTACATTTTGCAACATAGCTATTGCTCGAAAATTTCTACGCACTTAATAATCTTTAGCGTTTAATTTTTAAATTTTTTAAAATATATTTATTTTTTTTATTTACCTTGTAACCAGATTTATTGCTGAATTAATATTATTAATGTTACTAACCTTGATTATTGTATTTATTTATTTTATTATTATTATTCTGTTTTCCAGTGGTTTATGATTAATGGTAAATGAGAAACTCTTTAAAAGCAATGCTTAGGTGTTATGATTGCCTTTCGGGATAATACAATAAAGCAATCTTATTGTACTCGTATATCAAATTAGTTTTTTTTTATATAAAGTAATACATATATGAATTATTTTAAGAGTTTAATTCTACTAAAGTTGTCGATTTACTGTTCTGAAACAATTTTAATTCTATTAAGTTGTATTTAGATTACGTAAGCGGATTGATATTTGTTTTTAATCTAATTTATTAACATGTAGAAATATTTTGGTTAATTTTTAATTGTTGAAAGATAGTGTTTTCTAGATTTATAAAATTTATCTGAAAATGATTTCCTTTTAATTATATCTGAAGTCCAATAAAAAAACTGATGTTGACACTACATTTACGCCTATTAAATTACATAACACTTTTTTTAAATGTAAAGTACATGAAATTTTATTTCATTAATAACTTCTGATATCTTTTCATATATATATATCTTTTCTTTTATTGCTATTATTATTATTTATCGTAAAATTATTTTTACATTGAGATGTCAATAATTATTAATAAATCAATATATTTAAATTTAAAAAAAAGGAAATTAATTCGGATTCGAACCGATATGCTTTCCCCTTGTAAGATCCAAATATTTCATTAATTAAAATTTCATTTGGTTATAACTTTGAAGCCAATGAAAATAAGTACCACTATAGCATATCGTTGAAAACCGCTCTCAATGATGACTTATTACTGCAGTTAAGAAAAAGTCCAAAATTCAAATTTTGAGCTTTTTTGGACACTTTTGGTTCAGTCGATTTCAATCAAAGAAGAGGTGCACAACTAGATGTTACAACAGTCCTAAATCCAAATTTTCAACATCCTACGGCTAATCGTTTTTGAGTTATCCGAGATACAAACGTACGTACAGACGTCACGCCGAAACTAGTTAAAATGGATTCAGAGATGGTCAAAATGGATATTCCCGTTGAAATCTGAAAATCGAAATTTTTCGCGATCGCAATATTTCCTTTACTTCGTACAAGTAAAAATAGTGAAATTTACTAGAAGATATCTCTCATTGTGGTATTGTTTTTTATACAATGGTTTTATTCGCGGTAATTATTGAAATTTATTGTTATTAATTAGTTAAGAATACAACCTCCATGGAGGAATAGTTGGTTTTATCTTTCATCTGAAAAGTATCTACGTTGAGTTCTGGTGAGACTTGACTTTTTTCATTCACTACTAAGTATCTACATTACATTCCTCCATACACAGACGTTGAATGAAATAAAAATCATTTTTGTATTTTAAGAGTTCATCTCATATTAAAAGTAAATCAATTAGCAAAGTCTTATTAAAAAAAAAAAAATTCTCTATTAAATTCAATAATTTTGAATAAATTAGCATTGCAGGTAACGTACTGAAAAAAACCCGGCCCATGGCGATCAGTGTGGTTCGTCGGGTGGGTCAATACAACTCAACAGTAATACGACACTTGGCTCATTCTAAGTTTAAATTACGTCATCCTCATAGAATACAATGCGGTAATTTTATATGCATTGATTATAGCTTAGACCCGTTGGAACATTCTTAGATCGGCAGACTAAATATTATGATTCGGTATACGGGCTTAAAATACATTACAAATTTTAATATAATGCCTTATGTTACATTTTGTTCCGCAATTTACGTATAAGTAACAGTTTGTTATTTTATTATGATGTAGACAAAAAACAATAGATTTTTTTGCGTTTAAAACATGGAATTATTTAGTTATTTAAATAAGACAATGGAATTATGAGTGCCCTGTAGTATATATATTTATTTAAAAGATTGGGCATGCAAAATTTTAAATCGTTGTTTAATGAAATACTCTGTCTTGTGTATTTTACTGCGCAAAATACGATACGTATTTCCTTGTGCAATTATTTTATTACTATACTTAAAAAAAAAAAATGAATTTGATTAGTTTCTGTATGCATAATTTAAGGTACGTTTTTAATTTAGTTAATAGTTGATAATGTAAAGTGAGATCTTTGTGAACACTTCGGTTAGTCTCATTTTTTAATTACTGGTGTTATTCCAAAATATCTTTTGAACATATTAAATGGATTAATAAATTTTGTAAAAATATTAAATTCAATTATCTTGGAAGGAAGCTCGTTGAAAAAGAAAAAACTGGCTTTGAGGTATCGCGTAAGAAAATTATTTTCGGGTTTTATTGATCACTAGTTTTGCTTATTTTACTTTAAAATATAATTAATACAAAATAAATAATTCCGTAAAATATTAATCTTAAGTTATTTAACTCGTGAAAGAACATTAGAATATGAACCTTAGCAAAAATGTATATTACCGTATATTATTAAAAGTTTACTTTGGAAAATTAAATAAATGTAACGGCTGTTTAATTTTTAAAATCTAAACTGAAATAATTCCCTGAATGAGAGCCTGTACTGATAGTCTTACTTCCGTGATGATCGTACGTATATTTGACAGAGTAATCTGCTGTTGGTTAGGAAAACGGGTATCAGTTGCACTGTACTGTTATATATATACAAATATTGTTTTTTTTTAACCTCCGGGTCCGGCGTTAGGTATTGCTTCAGAGAATGAGATGAATGATTTGTAGCGTGTGTGAAAATGCCATGCCTGACCGGGATTCGAACCTGGGATCTTCGGATGAAAGGCCGAGACTCTACCTTTGCACAGTTATACTTAGCCAGACTTATGTGTTGGTTATTTTATGGTTTTAAGACTAGCTGAAAAGTTTTGTAATTTATGAGGTACTTTAGAGAGTAATTGGGTGGCTTTTTTAACTGATATTTTTTTTTATGTAAAATTTTCTCTACATTTATCTACTGATGAAGTTGATATATATATATATATATATATATATATATATATTGTCTATCATGTTGATGAAAATAATAGAAACAATTCATGGTAGAGTTTTAACATTTTATTTAAATGAGTTCGTTATGCATGATTGCGCATAAATAAAGATGAAAGAAAAACAGTTTTTTTACCTGTATTTGCTAACATTAAAACTGAACACGTTAAGGAATGTTAGCACTACTTATAGTAAATTATATCGGTACTTAAGCCTGCTGCAGAATTTTAAGGATAAGTGGATTTGACTCAAGAAAGAAAAAAGCGTAATCTATACGTGGGTTTCTTAAAGCTTAATATATATGGGTTTCTTTTTTACATAGAGAAAACATATTGAAAAATATGTATAATAAACCGAAGTCTTTGACCAGAAATGTGTATTACCATCGTGGGTGAAGAAATTGTAAGACTGTAGGAGGTACGGATGTCTTTGCTTCTTGTGGGACGCTTTGAGTGATTGTAGATGTCTCGTTTCACAGTTTTTCTGTCGGTTTATTGTCCCGTTCTGAATTCCCGGTTGAGTTCTGTAGGGTTAAATCCAAACATTGTCTGGTTTCATACTGGATTAGGGATCGGCAAAATTACTACATTCTTGTCGTTTGTGTGATTTTGTCTGTAGTAGCTCTAGCTGTTACGATCATACCCGAGGTTTTTTTTTTTTCCGATGACAATATAAAAAGTTAAACCTAAAGCAGTAGTGTCTATTGGGTAAAACCAAACCTTTTTCTTTTTCTGTTTAGCCTCTGGAACCACGTAAGGTATTATTTCAGAGGATGATGTATGAGTGTAAATGAAGTGTAGTCTTGTATAATCTCAGGTCGACCATTCCTGAGATTTGTGGTTAATTGAAACCCAACCACCAAAGAACATCGGTATCCACGATCTAGTATTCAAATCCGTATAAAAGTAACTGCCTTTACTAGGATTTGAACCTTCTAGTAAAGGCAGTTAAAACCAAACCTAACAATCCATATGCAAATTCATTTTAATGGCTAAAAGTGCAAATATTATAATGAACACCAATAGTTTTTAATTGTATAAGTTCCATCATTTTCAGATAATGCATGTAGTATTTATAATCTTTTTTTTAGGTTTTTTGTCTTTGAAACATTTTTTCGTTTCTCCCGCCTTGGGGGTAATTTGGAAACCCAGTATTGTTTCATTATTTCCGATCTTACTTTCCTTTCTTCTTGGGAGAATTGGATCTTGAATTTGGTTTTGGTTCTGGCTTGGAACCTCGTTTTTTTCTCCTTGGTGATTGTTTTGGTGGTTTTCTCCAGGAACATGTTTTCTATGATATGACCAATCCGAATTTGGTATTTTTTTGTTGTGGAAATAATCAAAGATTGGTTTAGTTAGTCTGTTTCCGGTCGTTCTGAGGATGTGTCCATATAAGTCGATTTTTTTTTTCTGATTGTGTCTGACAGTTTTTCTGTTTTTATTTCCTTGTACGAAGTAAAGGAAGTTATTGTGATCACAAAAAATTTCGGTTTCCAGATTTTAACTGAAATACCCATTTTAACAATCCCTAAATCCATTTTGACTAGTTTCGACGTGACATCTGTACGTACGTATGTATCTCGCATAACTCAAAAACTATTAAGCGTAAAAACGATGTTGAAATTTTAGATTTAGGACTGTTGTAACATCTAGTTGTGTACCACCCCTTTTGATTGCAATCGACTGAACCAAAAGTGTCTCCAAATAAGCCCAAAACTTTGGATTTTGGAATTTTTGTTAACTGCAGTAATAAGCTGTCATTGAGACCTTATTTTCATTGTTTCCAGTGTTATAGCCAAATAAAATTTTAATTAATGAAATATTTGGATTTTATAAGAGGATGGCACATCGGTTCGAATCAGATTTGATCTCCTTTTTTTTAACTTTTTTAATTTAAATATATTGATTTATTAATAATTATTAATCTCTGATCGTAAAAAAAAATGTGCGATAAATAATAATTCAATAATAAAATAGAAAAAAATTATGAAAAAATCTCAGACGTTATTAATGAAATAAAATGTTATGTACTTTTCATTTAAAAAAAGAAAAATATGTATATATAATTTAATAGGCGTACAAGGAAGTCATATGGTGTCCACATCAGATTTTTTTGTATAGGGTTTTGTTTTTGATGTGGATTGTTTTTGTTGTTTTGGAATTCGGGGCCTAGGATTTTCCTTAAGAATCTCCTTACTTTGATCTCCAGTTTTTCGATTGAGCCGTAGTTGGTGATGGATAATTTTCGACGTAGCTTTGATGAAAAATACTACATACTGGCTTCCGGTTTGGTTACCGTGTTGTATTTCTGCATTCCAGGATAAACTTTTTTGTTATAAGTGTTTTTGATAAGTTGAAAGTCTAGTTCAACTTTGTTTCTTCTGATTTCTATTGATTTTTACTCGAGGGCATTCCAGCTGATCCATTTTCCGAGATATTTAAATTATTTGGCTGTTTCTGTTCTCAAATTTTAAGATGCCTTTGTGAATTTTTGATGTTTTTCATTATTTTGGTCTTATCGAAGGAGATTTTGAACCTATTTTCGTAGCTTGTTTTTCAAGTTCTAAAGTTTATTGTTTGGCTTCATCTCATGTCTCACCCAGTAAGGTAATTTCATCTGCAAAGGGTAAATAGTTGATTTTGATTGGGATGAAGATATGTATTCTTTCTTCGAATACGTAATTGTTTTTATAAATATATTACGTAATATTATAATAAATCCGTTCACTGAATAGTAAATAATGCAAGAATAATTGTTATGGTGAAGTGATACATATTTTATTTTGCAGGGTATCACGTAATTATCTAACATTAATAAACCTTGAAAATAAATTTATTAAAATGTATATTTTAAGGAATGATTTCATCTGTATTTTTTCCTAGAAATTCATGTCTTTGAGAATACATTACAATTCCCACGGTGGAAGTTTTAGGAAAAGACATTTTGCCGTGTAATATTATTCTTATTATTTTATTTCTAGTTTCCGTTTTCTTTTTTTTTTGTTTCTTTTTTAATTTTATAATTTAAAGTTCTACTTAAATTGGTGTAGTATAGATTATATTATAGATAAATAGCTTAATTAGGGTAAATTTAAAAATTTAACCTTGATAGTATTTCACACGGTGCGTAGTTGTAATGAAGTGGATGATTAACTATTAAAATCAAATAGGTGTTCCAAGGTTATATCTCTTCTCTCTTTGCGTATTATAAATTATCTTATTCTTTTTGTATTGTTTTATTTTTTATTCTAGAATCAGATAGATTACATACATACTTTTTTAAATTAATGTTACACGCTTCATTAACCTTGTATAATGTCAAGGTTAATTGATGTTATGCAAGTTGTAGCCTATGTGTTAAAAAAGAATAACCACTACATGATGCGAGAAAAAAATAAAAAAAAGATTAGAATTTGATCCTTGTTGTTGATAAATTGATGAAAAGACTTAAGTTTTTGTTTCTTTTTTTTAAGTTCTTCATGATAGAAATTGATACTTAAGCTCAATATATTTTTATTTTTTATTCTTTAAAGATTTAATACATTAATAATTGTGCATGAATCGGATAAATTTTACGCCTGTCATATCTTATGTTCTCATTTATATTATTTTGTTATTATAATCATGAAATTCAATACGTTAGTTTATATAATTCACTGATTATTTGTTATTTTGTTTTATTTTTAAAGTTATACCGCTCTCTTAATACTAGATTATAAGACCTCTTCTTACTTTATACATTATATGTAAAACGATACATGACGTATTTAATCCAATTAAATACGTATTATTGTTTACAGCATGAAAACGCTATAATGATACAAATATGATGTGGATAATGAATTGACCAATCATATTTTAGTAAATGAAAAAATATGCAATAAATATAAAAGTAGTGGATGTACTTATTGGTATGTATATACCAAAGTTAAGTAACATCGGACATGATTTATTAGATTGATGCGTAAGTTAATCTACGAGTATATCATACATTGCTAGTATTTTCTTTCTCGGATGTTATATTCTTATTTTATATTTTTTCTTCCTTGTACGAAGAAAAGGAAATGTTTCAGGAAATCAGGAAACCGAAAAATTATGGTTTTCAGATTTCAACGGAAATATCCACTTTAACCATCCCTGAATCCATTTTGACTAGTTCCGGCGTGACGTCTCTACTTACGTGTGTATGTCGCATTTCTCAAAAACGATTAGCCGTAGGATGTTAAAATTTTGAATTTAGGACTGCTGTAACATCTAGTTGTGCACCTCCCTTTTTTATTTCAATCGAGTGGAAAGTAATAAGCTGTCATTGAGACCTTATTTTCATTGGTTCCAGAGTAATAACCAAATAAAACTTTAATTAATGAAATATTTGGATCTCACAAGGAGAAGAAGGTACATCGATTGAATACCTTTTCTCCTTTTTCTTTTTCAATTTTTTTTTTTTAATTTTAATATATTGATTTATTAATAATTATTAATCTCCGATTGTAAAAAAAAAATATGAAAAAATATCAGAAATTATTAATGAAATAAAATTTTATGTAATTTTCATTTTAAATAAATGTGTATGTATGTAATTTAATAGGCGTACAAAGCAGTCGTGTGTCGTCCACATCAGATATATATTGTTTACGAGCTAAATTAATGAATTTGATGGATGATTCTTAAAATTTATATTATATTTGTGTATTAATTAATTCCTTAGTCAGCCAGAATTAAAATAAAAAAAATTTAAAAAAAAACACTTCTTTAACAGGTAGTAACTTGGATGTTATTATTAGGAGCAAAAATGCATTATATCATGACGTAATTAATTTTTTAAATTACTTTTATGTTATATTAAAAATATTTTTGAATATTCATAAACTTTAAAGATCTATCTTTATATTATTTTTTACTAATATCGTGTCATATGATATTAAAAATAAAGGTTTGGGATTTCTACATAATGCATTTATAATGTTTGTTTATTTTATGGAAACAAAGCGAAATGAAGTATATAAAAGAAAAACAAAACATGGTCATTGAATGATATTGGATGTATGAAGAAAAAGTAGTAAAAGGAGGGGTACAATGCACGATTAAAAGAATCACGATGGAAGGAAAGTGTTCGGTTTTATGTAGTGGTATTAGTATTATTATTATTATTAGAAGTAGTAGTAGTAGAATGGTTAGGTAGGCCGTACTAGTATGGCAGGTATGATACTTGTGTAGGGCAGGGGCAGGTTGAAGGCCGATGTAATGTGTGCCACTTGAGCAAGGGTCATCAACTCCCGGATGCCACTGCGTTGTAATAGTACAACGTTGCAAGTACATTGGCATTATCATGCTCCTTGCCTAGTTAACAGTTGCATTAATACTATAATCGACCGGTTTATTTAGCTGGCCAAATATAAAGATGCCGTTTTTTTTATTCAATATTTGTTTCGTGTGTATTAAAGAAATTCTTTTCGTTTGAAAATATTAATTTTATACAGCGATTTCTTTTATAGGAAAAAGAGAGAATAAAAGTTGTTTTAAAATATTTAAATTTTAATAATAAAGAAATAAAGTATCTATGGTTACGTTTTTAAATTATCACGAAAGAAATATTTCCTTTTCATAATTGCTTGTAAATTACAGTTGCTTGTAAAGCTAATTGATTTTTTTTTTTGTAGATTTAAATCAATTGTAATATATTTTTAATGAATTAGTGATCAGTTCTTAAAAAAAAAAACTACACTATTTCTGTTGACTTAGTGCAGATTTCCAACGCTGCCTAACCTAGGCTTCGTACATCAACTATGTACAACTGTTAACAGTGCTGAAAAGGTCAAAACAGTATTTGAACTGATAATTCAAAATTATACGTGTAATTAATCTATTTTATAAGGTAAATGAATAAAAATTAAGTTTTTCTTTTAATAATCATATAATTTTATAATTGATGACTGGTGGAGGGAATTGTTGTTCATAATTAATGTTATTTATTTAAAAAAGAACGGACAAAATAAGATAAAAATTAAAAGCAGGTTATCCGAAGCTAGAACATTAATGCAGCAAAGACGACTGACTACTGGTAGATTTATGAAATAAGAAAGGAAAAGATCGTAAAACCAATAAAAAAGGAGAGAGATTATTATTCAGTCTTGTAAAAAGAAAAAGAGGTCGAAGGATTACACCCTTCTTTTTTCCTGTATAGCCTCAGGTTATTACCTTTCAGATACTACTTCAGAGAATAAATAAGGATCATGTGTGTGAGTGAAAATGAAGTGTAGTCTTGTACAGTCTCAGTTCGACCATTCCTGAGATGTGTGGTTAATTGAAACCCAACCACCAAAGAACACCGGTATCCAAGATCTAGTATTCAAATCCGTGTAAAAATAACTGACTTTACTAGGACTTGAACGCTGATCGGGCTGTGTAATGAATGGTTAACTCGTCATCGCAAATCAGCAGATTTCAAAATCGAGAGTTCTAAGGTTTAAATCCTAGTAAAGGTAGTTGCTTTTAACGGAAATGAACACTGAATCGTGGATACCGGTGTTCTTTGGTGGTTGGGTTTCAATTAACCACACTTCTCAGGAATGGTCGATCTGAGACTGAACGACTGAACATGACTACACTTCATTTACATTCATACGTATCATCCTCATTCGTCCTCTGAAGTAAAACCTTACGGTGGTTCCGAAGGCTAAACAGAAAAAGAAATAGGAAAAATAAAAGGTTAGTTTAATTTTTATCAGCTTTTCTATTCAGATTATATTGTTACCGTAGTAACCGACGAGGTCGTTAAATGATAACTGTAATCTCAGATACGGAAGAGGACAAGTCTTGTTCATTGGTTTAATTTTTATCAGCTTTTCTATTCAGATTATATTGTTAACGTAGTAACCGGCGAAGGCGTTAACTGTAACGTAAATCTCAGATACGGAAGAGGACAAGTCTTTTTCATTGGTTTAATTTTTATCAGCTTTTCTATTCAGATTATATTGTTAACGTAGTAACCGGCGAGGGCGTTAACTGTAACTTTAATCTCAGATACGGAAGAGGACAAATCTTGTTGATTGGTTTAATTTTTATCAGCTTTTCTATTCAGATTATATTGTTACCGTAGTGACCGGCGAGGGCGTTAACTGTAACGTAAATCTCAGATACGGAAGAGGACAAATCTTGTTGATTGGTTTAATTTTTAAAACATTTGGTAACAGTTGGGCGCAAGTTAACTGTAATAAGTATTTGAGCGCTTGGACTAAGTATGAATGAAAACAATTTTTTATTATGGTTCCTGCAAAATGTATGTATTTTTAACTTTATATTGATGATACAAGTAAGTAGTCTGGCCGGGCCGTTTTAATATTTTATGTAGGGATTTTTTTGTGCTTTTTTACAGCCATTTTAAACCGAGCTTACAATTTCCAGTATGTACAACCGAAGATTAGCACATTTTTTTTATTTTTACGTTTCTTTGTCATAATGCAATACTATACACTTTTCGTATCATTATATAGCAATTCTTCTTTTCATCTAGGGGTCATTGACTGTCCGCAAGGTGAGCTAACAAAAAATATCTTCCTTCCTCTCTATTAGCTTTTTTATTTTTTTGCCCCCAACTGCTTATGCCTTCAAGTGCTAAATACTGGACTGTTACTTTATTGACACTCTTTTTTTTTCTGTTTAGCCTCTGAAACCACCGTATGGTGTCACTTCAGAGGATGAATGAAGATGGTATGTATGAATGTAATCCCTGAGATAATTGAAACCAAACCGCCAAAGAACACCGGTATCAACCATCTAGTATTCAGATCCGTATAAAAGCGACTGCCTTTACTAGGATTTGAACCTTAGAACTGTCGACTTCGAAATCAGCTGATTTGCGATGAGTTCACTAGACCAACCCGGTATGTTATTATTCGGACTCTGATCGAGGCCATTACATTTTAATATATAAGGGAATAGAACGTAAAATCTATAATAAATCTTGATCAAATACAAAAATGATGTCGCCGATCTGTGTGGCGGCGGAGTGGTAGCGTCTCGGCCTTTCATCCAAAGATCCCGGGTTCGATACCGGTCAGGCGGATGGCATATTTCATACACCAAAAATTTCCATATTCATATTCCCACGTACTAGCTTTAAAGTAAACTTCTATGGTGAATTCATCAGTCAGTTACAGGTGAAATGTGTGAGTATTATTCAATTTCTATTGTCAGTTATTAAAACCTTGTAATAAAATTATATACATCCTGAATGTATTATTAATAAAAGCAAATTATTTGCATAAATAAAATTTACGTCGTTAACTTATAGAGCCATTAAAATAAATGATTAGTTGTAAATGAATTATGAGATCAGTTAAATAATTCCCAAAAATTACAATGAAATTGTAAACCGTACGGTAAGAGTCTCGCAGATATTTTTTTTCCGCTCAAAATAGAAAGATTTTTGTAATATAAATAAAACTGTTTTTAACAAAATGATACTGATATCAAAAAAGGTAAGACACTACATTTATATTATCAAAATCTGTTGTTTATTTAGAATCTTGTTTAAAAAAAAATATGTTGAATATATGTAATAGACAACAGTTATACAATCATAGATAATAAACAATGTTTTAAACGTTCCATATAATAAGAAAATAAAGAAAAATCTGTTAAAAAACTCTTACTGGCCCGATTTCATTTATATGTAATACATATCACATTTACAGAAATAATACAATTGTTATGATATTCGTTGTTTAGAGCCGGTAAGAGTTTTTTTAACCAATTTTTCTATTTTTTGCTAAATTTTTCATTTTTTAATAAAACTAGTATGACCTTCACAAATCGAAGATCCTTGATGTAGTAGCACTTTTTACTTTGTAAGTATAACCCTCAATTTTTATCGTATCTGTGGACACACTTTTTATATTATTATTAAATGAACTTTTTTTTATTTCTTATTCCATCGATTAGTTTAAATAGTTCTAATAGTAGAATAAAGATTTTACCGAACTAATTTATTTCTGTTTTATGTAACAAACTTTTGTTGCCACATTGCAACACTTTCCTACTGTTCGTGCATTTTTTTATTAGTAGCTACTTTAATTTTTTTTTAATGAAGTGATTGGAATTTAAAAAAAAATATTTCTACATAAGAACATTTACAAATATTAGATCTCGGAAGAATTTAGTAGTAAATAAACGGTCATCATATGATTTACTGAATCACTGATATCTGAATTTACTATATTTCTAAGCTCGTTAACTTTGTGTTTTATAATTTAAATAGTTTAAAATTATTGTTAAAGACAAGTCATGGAAACTTCAATAACACCTGGTTAATTAATTGAGTTTTAGGGAAAAGGATGTCTAAATCCATTTTGTTGGACTGTAGAATCATCGACCACGTATAATTAAATCTTTTATGAATTATTCTCGAGATATTTTGATTATTTCTTTTTTTGTTGCATATTATTCTGATTACAAAACTGTAACAATACATGGATATGGTACGTATAATATTTTATCTTTCCATAAAATCAACTTTCTTGAGGTAATAATACATATAAAAACAAAACATGCAAATCTAATTAGTGAAGTAGTATTTTTAACGTATACGTAACGATAATAATAAAATTGTATACATGCATGTATGAGCTTTTACGTATACTACCGCATTTATTTAGCGCATTCATTTATGTTTGTCTGTGGTCACTAAGGAAATGTTAATGATATGATACCTATATGCCAACTTAACCGTGTAGTGTATCCGTTGTAATTCTTGTAATATGTATCTTATGAACACGTAACATACTAGCAGTAATATATACCGCATGCATGAATATATATACAGTTAAAATACTAATTTTATTTTGTATTATTATTTCATCATTTATTTTTGCATGATAAGCGATATAAAAAAATTATGCAATTTTTTTAAATTCCACTTATTAACTTCTTATTTAGCTATCGGTTGTTGAGTTTTCTATACCTCTAAAAAATGTTCACCCGGTTACGCTTTAACTGTTTATTCTACCCAGAAATTTGATGTCAAATTTAAATATATATACCCAGAAATTTAGATGTATAAGCTACGTAATTTAAATTTTAGTAAAATTTGTATAAGGCTGGACGCATATAAAAAAAATTGTCTCGTACTGTTAAATATTCATGGTTAATATTGTAGAAATATTTTCAATATTATGTCGTAATATTTATTTACCCGTCTTGCCGCGGGTGCTTTTCGCTCAAGCCCTGTGGTAAGTTTGCTGATTGACAGTGATGAGTCATCTCTTTGTAACAGACGGAAGCAAATGATATACTCCTACGTGCCTCAACGCAACTAACTCATCGAAACTTTGATGTGACTGGTCAGTTCCGTATGGCTTCATTTCCTCTTTATTTGTAATATCAAGATGTTTGCTATTTCTTTCTATAAATATACACAAACTTATATGTTATTGCCGTGGTTACCAGCTGTTTGTACTTAACTATGTTAATATGCATTATTATAAATTAGTAATATTTTATACATCAAACGACATAAATCACATTCACAATAACATTTACACATATAATGGTTAATAAAGATTATACTCAAAATACGGCTGGCTACTTGTATATAATTCATATCTGTAAATTAGTACTATGGTTAAAAATGTAAAGAAATTCTGTTATGTGAATCTACAGTGGAAATCTATACTAGGATCAGCCGATATCTACTGCTCCGCTAGGCATTAGAGTTCAACACCTTTTCTCAGCTCTCAATATACAATTACCTCTAGTCCTTACGGGTTTTCCATATTATTAATCCCCTTGGTAGCCGTCTCTCGTTAATTACTGCTTTGATCTTTGTAAGTATAATAAAAGAACACAAATCCGGTTATCTTGCAAAACGAATTTTATGGTATAAATAGCATGAATTCTGATATTGCAGTTTATACGGTCGGCTCTAGAAATCTAAATTTTTCTTGGTTGTGGCTTTGTTGTTGGCAACAGAACATAATCGTACATGTTTGGCCTTCCCAGCATCACTTGTATTTTCCTTTCAGAACTGTATGCCATTAATAAGGACTTACGTATAATTAGCTGAACTATCGACAAGTTATTGTTTGCTCAGTTTCCATGAATGCCTTACAAGCGATTAATGACGAGGAGGCTTGTTTCCAGCCTCCTATCGCTGATCGCGTCCCTTCTAACGATCTTGTCTGTTTCCTGAAAATGGTAATACAGAACGCTGTCTTACCGTGAGCTTCTCGTGCAGAAATAATCATCGAGAGTATCTGCCGTTTACGAATAGAGTACATCAGGCTCATTCGTAGATATCTAATGACTCAAGTTGGAAATTGATTGTTATAATAGAGACATAAAATGTAACATCTGTTTATTATAACAAATACGTCGTGTCCGGGCGAAGATAACGCGCCAAAGCGTTTTCCGCCCAAAACAAACAAAAAATGGTGGTCGCAGCCGGGGAAATATGGGTGACATCCATTAATGTCTTCTGTTTGTTAAACTTGAAGAAAAAATGGACCCGAAGAGAAGATAATATTTTGGTTAAGAATTGGAATACTGGTTTTCCAGATCACCAATGTCCTTGTTCAGAAAATAAATTAATAAATGACATAATTCTTTCAGGTAATATCAAAGTTCGTTAGTTGAACATTATAAGAGAGGAATTTCGTGGCTATCATAATCGAATCGGGGAATTAATCTTTCATTCTTATTTTGTACGATTTAAAGGGAAAAACTTTTACAGATAAATTTATACATTTTTCCAATATATAAGAAATTTTCGTGATTTGACAAATGAATAATATATGTAAAGACCTTTCATGAAATTTTTATTATCTTTTGGAACAATACGCCTTCTCGTTGTATAATTATACAATTTTATACGATATGCAACGTTGCCAAATCTCATACATGATAACTGTGACCCATATTTATTATTATTTAATAAAATTTACAATAATGTACTTTTTTCTTAAAGAAATTATATTTTTTTAAAGAGAAACTCTTAAAAACAAAATATAAAATATCAATTTATTAAGAAATTGTATTTAAAAGAATGCCGATTTCAATTTTCATATTACGTTATTGTTATTATTTATTCATTTTTAAATCATAACCTAAGTGAAACCGTCGCCCTTAATTCTTAGAGCAGTTATATTAGCTCTCTATTTTTCTGTTTAGCCTCCGGAACCACCGTAAGGTATTACTTCAGAGGATTAAATGTATGAATGTAAATGATGTGTAATCTTGTACAGTCTCAGATCGACCGTTCCTGAGATGTGTGGTTAATTGAAACCCAACCACTAAAGAACACCGTATTCAAATCCGTATAAAAGTTATGAGAGAAGTTAAGTCAAACGAGAAGGACCTTTACTAGGATTTGAACCTTAGAACTCTTGACTTCGATATCAGTTGATTTGCGATAACGAGTTAACTACTAGACCAGCCTGATTGGCTAGTAATAATATTTGCTGCCATCATCGATCCTACCTCTGAAAAATAATTATAGAAATACTAAAATTAAAAATAATATAAATTATTTTTACTTGATGAATTAGTTGTAAATTATATATATGTAATATAAAACAAGAATGGCAGAGAAGAAAATGCAATGCCGCTTTTCAACCCAGCGCATAATGATCGGCTTCAGGGTCTTGGTTGTGCGACCGATTGTGCATACATACATTTCATAACAATACATGAAATCTTTATTACATAATTTATACGAAAAAGATAAAATTATATAAATTTATGTGCAAATAATTACGAGACAAAAATAAGTTCGGAAAATTTTCTATAGATTCAGTATCCTATCGGGGTTAATCAGTCGCGCGTTTCACCGCCCATTCTGTAAATCAGTAAAATGAATGACTCTGTCCATATCGGTAGTTTTACGGACCGCAGAGTTTGCTCGCATTCTGAAAAGTATGCCGTTGTGCCCTAGAGAACACCAAGCCGCATAAACAGCCCGATGATCTCTTAACTACATGGAATTCTTATTATCCAGTTATTGTGACGGGCCATTTGTTCTCGAATTCAAATTGAATACAACAATCGCTGTTTAACTTTTCAGTTCAGATGTGATTTTTTTTATTTCATTAACCACCATTTCATCAGTCTATGCAATTGATATAAAAAATAATGTTCTATTGTCCCGTAATTTTCCATATACTGAATGATTGAGATATAATTCCCTATTTTAAAATACCTATTTATTTACTTAATTTTTGTCTCAGATTGTTTGTGTCTGATGAATGAGAATGTACGAGAAATACTACCAATTCCTCTACAACAAAGACTGCGACATACGCATGGAGTTTGGAAAAAAAAACTTCGATGAAACACGTAACACAAAACGCTAGCATAAAAGGCGCTTTAGATGGAATATTCATGTTAGAAAGAAAAACGAAAACATTTTTAATGAACTTACCACTTAATTATAATAAGTTTGTAAGTAATTTTACTTGTTTATTACTTTTACTGTAAAACTTATTTGTAAAAGTTTCCGTTATTACTTCAGGTACATTATTTTTACATATTTTTACTTACTACATTTCATGTTTACTAATTTTTTATGTGTTTTTTCTAGAGGGGTGATATTACAGTTAATAAATACTAACCCCTGTTTCTTTTTAAATGTATACTAACTTGGTTCGTATAAGTCAATACTTTTGTTTTTAAATCACTCGAAGGTTAAGTATACTGGTAATACACGGTTTTTATATATATAAATGAACTGCTTATATATTCAAGTGCCAATTTGGAGACCCGTTTCTTAGCCACCAAGAATTTTATTGATAGTTTAGACAAAGGTACTTTCACCAAATGACAAAGAGCAGTAATATTAAAGATTTTTACGTTCTTATCACGGATCATAAGGATATTCTGCAAAAATCCATAGAAAACATAAAGGATGATATAGGAAAAAGTAATCAAAAGCAAATGAAAGGACTAGGTAGTGAGTATAGGATGATATACTTAGTAAAAAATTTCGGAATGATAAAAACAATTACCCAAAAGGGTGCACCAAAATCTCTCCACTGGATTAGCCTAGTGATGAACTCGTCATCGCAAATCAGCTGATTTCGAAGTCGAGAGTTCTAAGGTTCAAATCCTAGTAGCCAGTTACTTTTATACGAATTTGAATAATAGATCGTGGATACCGATGTTCGTTGACGGTTGGGTTTCAATTAATCACACATCTCAGGAATGGTCGACCTGAGACTGTACAAGACTACATTTCATTACAATCACATACATATCCTTATTCATCCTCTGAAGTAATATTTTACGGCGGTTCCAAAGGCTAAACAAAAAAAGAGAGGTTTCAGAATCCTACTGCGACAATTAAAAAAGGAATAAGGTATTCTTCTTTCTTCCTATAGGAAGGATATTCAGGATGTAACGTCATCCATACTGATAAAAAATTTAATCGCTACCTGATAATAGGCTGGGGTACCTTAAGATAACCCTCACTCATAGAATTTTATGGTGTATGAAACTATTCAAATGTTCCCTCCTATGGAGGGTTAATTAGTTTATTTAATTAATAGCGTTTAGATTTTCTTCGAGGTAACACATGAGGAAAACTTTTCGATATAGCTTTGCGTCTACGATTCTGCTATTCGAGTAAGGAAAATATATATATATATGGGAGTATTTGGTTTGATATTACTACTGCCATGTTTAAATCACTGTAAGATGATATGTAATAAAACTAATATGTTTTGATAGGTAATAAAAGTAACATGTTTTTAATTTATTCTCTAGGTTGTTAGAATAATTACGTAATTAATTTATTACTTGTATAATTTGAAAAATGTGTAAATTGCAGTCAATTTTATATGTTTATATAGGCGTTAGTGTTTTTGGAGTAATACCATCGCATTAAAATATTATTTTTATTATTTCTAGTCGAACGTAAATGTGCTGTTGAAATTAATTATTCTGTTAAACGACTTTGAACTAAGTTAAGAAAATCATTTACACTTTCCCCTACGCTATTAATCGAAACCAGTCACAAGAATCTAGCAAGAAGTAGTCTTTCTGTTCTATGGAGAGTGTCATCTTGCCTAGATATTCGTTTCCCCGTCACGTCTTTTCACTGACGTTGTTCAACTGTACCGCTTCCACAATAGAACAGAGCAACACTTCATGTTGTCTGCCGCTTGTCTTCTTATATTGTGGTCTTATTTATACTATGCCGCTCTTGTCGTACAGTTGCAATCCCACTGACCTACTGCCGTCCTCTACACTTATACGCCTGTCGCTTCTTTCCATTATATCTTTATAGAATTTTTTATATGAAATTTATATAGCGATCATGACCACATCAATAAAAATTATTTTTCATTAATATTCTGTATTGTTTAGATTTAAATGTTTTAACAGAGCATTAGAGTATTCGTTAATTTCATATGAATGTTTCAATATCACAGCCGTCTGCTTTTTGCTTTCTTTCAACCAAATCTTTATACTACATTTAGTATCACCGTAATTACTAAAGTTAATGACGTGTTGCGAAATATAATTCCATTTTACGATCTACATTTGCATAAATATTAGAAATTGTGAATTACAACCAAGTGTATAAAATAATTGCCATGGGATCATTGTTATTTAAGCTTCTTGGCAGAACGGTAATATCCCTTCATTTTTCATCTGGAGGTTGGCAGTTCGAATCCCCCTTTCAGGTATCGAATTTTTCTCTAGTTAAAAAATTTTCGTACAGTATTCCTTTTAGTAATTTGGGGTCACGAAAGGCAACCGACCGTAAATATTTTGTGGAATTCCTTTTTTTTAACCGGGGAAAAAATTGGGAAAAATGGAAGTTAAAAGATTAAACAATTTGAAGATCGGTTAATCAGACACATAGTTTCAAAAATAACTTTTAATCCGGGCCGTCACATTTTTATATGTGCCCTTCCACCTATAGATGGGTATATGTTATTTATTGGAAAACTCTTTTAAATCATAGTTTTTTTTTGTTTATTTATTAAACACACATTTTTATACTTCCTTTAGCGGGTAACTGTTGCAATAATTTAATTATACGTTCGAAATAAAAAATTAAACTTTCATTTTGTTTAGTCGATTTTAACAATGGTTTATAGAGGAACTCTCGTAGTCAAAACATCAATTATACCTCATATGGAAAAATTGCCTAAAAATTTACCTTTTTTTAGTGTATATTTGATGATGTTGCTTTTTTTTTCTTTTTAGATAAATCAATATTATATATTATTACAGTTTATATTTTAATATTCAATAGAAAATTGTAGAAATTTTCAAACCTTGAGATGTATAAAAGAAGTTATTTTCATTGATTTGAAGTTGTATTTCGTCTGTCCTTAATTAAAATGTAATTTCTCATGAGAAGTATACTTTAACAAAAATAAGCCCTAGGCTTATTTTTATAAATAAGCCCTAGGATTTTTCTAACAGTTTGAAAGTGTTAAGAAGCTAGCTTCAAACTGCTATTTTAAAAATCAAAAGTGGTAACATTTTTAATTATTATGTGGGAATACAATTATATTCATAAGATTTTATTTAAAAAATCTGATGTCACCACATGGCTTCCTTGTATATCTATTAAATTATATAAACACATTTTTTAAAATGAAAAGTACATAAAATTTTATTTCATTAATAACTCTATCGCAAAACTTTTTTACAATCACAAGTTAATAATTATTAAAAAATCAATATATTTAAATTAAAAAAAAAAGTCTGATTCCGATGAACCGATGTCCCTTCCGTTTGGAAGATCCAAATATTTCAGTAATTAAAATTTGTCTTATTTAAAAAACCTAATGTCACCACATGGCTTCCTTGTACGCCTATTAAATTACATAAATACATTTTTTTAAATGAAAATTACATAAAATTTTAATTATCTGTATGAAGTATTTTCTTTTAATGATTTATTCATTTCTCTTCGAATGTTCACTCCTCTCTGAAAAACTATTTTTTTTTTTTTTTTTTTTTTTTTTTTTAAATATCATTCCATGTTCGGTTTCATGATGATGATGATGATAATTGGAATAAAAAAAAATGTTCTCTAATAATTTGAAAGATTAAATATTTATGATCATAAAATAGACTGATTTTTCAAAAGAATAGCTAATTTAAAATAAGGATTACATTGGCTGTGAGAAATAAAATGCAATAACAGTTATACATTGTAGAAACATTTGTACAGTTATACATTGATGTAGAAACATTGTTTCTACATCATTTATGGTGTTTACTTGTTCCATAGCAACAATATCATTTATTAAATCTATGACAGTGTTTATTCATGTTGGTGGTATTCATGACAAATCCTTATTTTTAAAGCCGATTACTTTGCATTCTTCTTAATGAATTTGTACAACACTGAAGTTTATTTAAAAATGTTATTATTGATGATATTAAAATAATATGCTAAATTATTATTTATTTTAAACGTAGATTCATCAATAATATTCGTACAGTTTTAAAGAAAATTTTCATTTGTGTTACCTTTTATGATTATAAAAAAAGTTTTCATTGTGAATGTATGTACGACAATATTTCAGTTCAGTGAACTGTTAAATGAAAGGGATGTACGTATGTGTGTGTATTATGACACGAGATTTGTCAACATTGCGCTCTTTATTAATCTTCAATTAATAGACGCTTGCGATTTTTTATGTGTTGTTTAGTGGTGGTATGTAGTTCTACTATCCTTGTAACTATTTCTGGTGTATTTATGTAAGTATATGCCTCTGTGTCAGCGTGTATTCATATATAGTTTACCAGTATTTCTCACGTTAGGATTTTTTATTTTTTCTTAAATGACACTGAATATTTTATTTATTTTATAAATAGCAATCTTATATTGAATCGTCATTGTAAGTATTCCTTTTTTTCACTTTTAAAAATGTTTGTTGTTTACATTGGAAAACCTGTATTTTAAATAATTTATTTTAAGAGAAAATAAATTCGCGTATTACGTGAATCAGGAAATGTAATAAATCAAAAATCAATCTAATTAGAGGTAATAATAATTTTTTGTTGATAATTATTTTTAATTTCGTTTAATTAATTATTATAAAGGAAGTTAAAACGTAATGTAAATAGAGAAATGCAAGAGGAAATGCGTGAATTGATGGATGATAATTATTATTATTGAATTGGTGAAAAGGAAACTTCTTGTGGTAGAAAGGAAATTAATGATGAGACTGTGACGGTAGATAAAGAAGATACACCTGTTTATTTATTATTACAGTTAATTAAGATTATTATTTTATTTAAAACATACACATTCTAAGTTACGTATACGCGAAAGAAAAATTTATTTCAAAAAAGATTTCATTTGTAGATTTCGTAATTAAACCTTTCACTATTTTGTTATAAATTTCTTGAATATTGAGTAGATCAAAAGAATCTTGATAAAAACAAATTACTGAAACAATTCTAAAAATATTTTCTGCTTTACTCTATTAAATGGTTCTAATGCTGTTATGTGATTGAAAATATTATGTAATATAATAGAAAAAGGGATAATGAGCAATTAAATATTAAAATAGATGAAAAGTAAAATTAAAAAGAACGGGGGAAGTTTCACAATCGTACTGACGTGACGCCTTCAGTAGATGGAGAGAAGAGGAATCCCGCCGGGAAAAGGACGCAAATGACTTGTTAGTCTCCCAAGGAATAACGCGAGTAATATATTTCTTTTCTGTTTAGCCTCCGGGACCACCGTGAGATATTACGTCAGAGGGTGTGAATGTAAATGAAGTGTAGTCTTGTACAGTCTCAGGTCGACCGTTCCTGAGAAGTGTGGTTAATTGAAACCCAACCTCCAAAGAACATCGGTATCTACGATCTAGTATTCAAATCCGTATAAAAGTAACTGCTTTTACTAGGATTTGAACCTTATAATTCTCGACTTCGAAATCAGCTGATTTGCGATGACGAGTACACCACTATACCAACCCGGTGGGTATAATAACCCGAGTAATTTCAAAACCTGATCTAAAAAGAACCGGAACGCAATCCCAAATGTTTCGTTCATTTGAAAATAAAAACAAATATATAACTGCTATAAAAATACCCGCCAGATAATTAGAAAGAATTAGCAGCAAGGGACTGACGACCAGGGTTCTACGATGATGCGTAATTGTTCCGTTTCGTTCCGGGGATTGACACAAGCAAGGAGCACTTTTTGCGGAAAATTATAGAAATTGGACTGTGAAATTTTTATAAGCACGCGTTTTTTTAAAAATTATAATAAAAGTTATTGAGTGAATGATTAAATTTAAGCTGTATGTAGATGCCTGGAAAGTTGTTGCCTAATTTTGGAATACGTAGTTGAATATTGTGTAATATTGTTTTCATTACTATCGATGAATTTGTTGAAGAGAAGGGTAATTTTATTAACCCCGATCATCATTTTCATAGTCAATATTTTATTCCTTTTTCCGGCAGGAAGTAATTACTTTATATAATATTTTATTTAATTATATTAAACATTATTAGTTTCCATTAATTTATTTTTTGCAAAGATTTGTGACCACTAAATAATCTAGATCAATCATACCTTTCTCTAATTTTATTAGATAATTTCTGTTTTATAATAATTTATTAACCTATTAATTATACTTTAGTAATTAATGTGTGAATCAAGTGTAACTAATGTTAATTGACTAAAAGAAATTGTTTTTAAAAAAATAGTTTTGCCACTAAATTTATAATAATTTTTGACGTTTCTGTGGACATGAAATTTTTGTAATAATTTATAAAATAAGTTTCTATGGAAATAATTTTTTTTGTTACTTCGACGTAATGTAATCGCGAAACAATACTGATTAATAATTATCAACCCGTGATTGTAAATAAAGGTTTTATAATATGTAATTTAATAGGCGTTATTACATATGTTTATATGTAATCGATTTGGTGAAGCATCTGATGATTTAATATTAACTGAAAATTATAATTTAGAATCGTATTATTTTTGGATTTTCTGTTTAATTATTCCGGGCTCTGTTTAATTTGATCTACATGAGTGACTGAAAAATAGACCCTCACAAGAACAACATATACACTGGGGCATACAAACCCGATTTTAATAAATTGCAAAAAATTCTTATCTTTAGTTGATTACTCCTCTGATATTGTCGGACAATATTCTCCCTACATCGGAGTTGATCATAATTTCGTTTATTTGTTTTTTGTTGCCGATCATTTAATCGTTCTATGGTTTGATATAATTCTTCTGATCTTAATTTGTGTACATGTTCTCTAGTTTTCAAATTTTCTCTCTTTATATTCAACATCTTCTCTTCTTGTTTTTTTTTTTTTTAGATATATTTCTTCATGTATCTTTTTTCCTGTATGATTATACATACTTTTGTTAATCAGAAAACTCACGAAGATACGAATAATACTGATCATATATAATGTTAATAAAAACTTTATTAAAGAATTGGAGGATCGTATCAAAAAAATGTGTATATGTAATTTAGTAGGCGTAAAAGTAAGTCATGTTCACATCAGATTTTTTAAAATTGTTTCATTAAATATAAAAACTTAATTTCTTTTTATATTTAAAGAAAATTCTTTACTATCGAATAAAAATTAATATATTTTAATGATGTTAGAAATTAATAATTTTTTTTAGTTTTGTTTGTATTATTGTACCAATTAAGAGCGCTGACAAATAGTTGTACCGGGACTTCAAAACCGGAAGAAAGCAGTAAGTGTAAAACTCAACCGGTTAAAATTAAAAAAAGTTTTCAGAAATACAGAAACGAACCAAGTTATTTTCAAAAACAACATATAGAGTTGGCCCGGTAAAACTATTTGTCTATTTTTATTTGTTATTAATTTCTAATATAATTAAAATATATTAATTTTTATTCGATATTAAAGAATTTTCTTTAAATATTAAAAAAAATAAATTTCGTATATTTAACGAAACATAATTTTAAGAAATCTGATGTAGCTATTGCACGAGAGTAGTTTCCAACTACTGATTTCTCCAACTAGCAGAATATAGTACTGTATATATCTCACAATTTGATCACTGTTCACTGCAGGTAATGAACAATTTTACTCAGTTAAAAAACTGGTAGAATTTTGTGAATGAATGAAACTGGTTGTAACTGTGCAAAAAAATTATGGTTACTTCATAGGCATAGCTTTTCTCAACTGATGATATACGCAATAAAAAAAAAACAATAATATTTGGGCTAATGCGATAAAAAAACAAGATGATGAATATGAAGAGAAAGAAATTTTAAAAACAAGGGAACAATAAAAAAAATTAAGAGAAGATGATGAATATAAAGAGATAAAATTGGAAAACTAGAGAACGTGTACACAAATTAAGATCCGAGTAAAATACGCAATCGTATGATAATTTCATGAAATAGTGTCTAAAACTTGCTAGTTTTAATGTCATTTCCGTATGTATGCATAACATTGACCTTCTTTCAAGTAATTGACCTCAGGAAGAATATCCGCCCGTAAATATTCTATTAATCCTTCCCGTTCAGATCCAGAAGCCCTCGAGAAAAACGAGGTGAACATAAGGAAAAGAGCTGTTGTCCCAGTTTATCTTTTTATTATAATAATAAATATGTTTTGGAGTAAACCCGTACTAAATTCTCTGGTACAAATGAATCTCAAGGATTCGTACTGATCGAAACTATTAGAGCTAAAATAATTAATCCGTTTCTTTCCGGGCGTTGGATATGAATTTTGTGGATGGAACGCAGTAACTGTCGATTCATTCGGAGGTTACCATGGTAACAGTTTATTATTTGACCTACATTGGACCACTAGTCAATTTTTTATAGGAGGGGTTTTTCAGTTTCCTTTAGCCCAGCACTTCTTCATTCTTTCGGATCTTAACTTTCTTTCTTGGTCTGAGAAATCACCCCTCCTGTTGTTTGTTTTGTTCTTCAAATCTTCCACTATAATTTTGAGTTCGTTCATATCTTCTTTGATTTCTGTAATCAATTTTACGCTGGTTTTGCTATTCCAGCTTATCTTTATTTCATTGTAAAAATTTTTACAAAGTAACAACTTCGTATTTTTAATGAAACATTATTAAGAAAAAAATTATTTCTATAGAAATCTATTTTATTAATTATAAAAAATTTCATATCCACAGAAACGTAAAAAATAAACATATTAACTTATTTAAAATATGTATATATTAAAATTATTTAAGTCACACTTGATTCACGCATTAACTACTAAGTACGTATAATTAATATATACGTTTATTTTAATGTGGTTTGTATGTTTTTTTAAATTTGGCCTCGGATTATAGAATCCTAAAAAAAATTACATGTTCTGATGTGAAATAAAAAAGTTTGTTTTGATTTATTGCTTTTTCTGTTCAAAACTTTTATTTTATTTATTTTTCGCGATTTTAACTTACGTTAAATCTAATACTGTATTTTGTCTTTAATTAAACAACATTTATGAGTAAAGAAATATGTTAAATAATTCTATGTAAACAAGAAATACGAAGATAAAGAATTAAATTACATGCAAATAATTTAATTTCCTTTATTCTTATAATACATGCTAATATATGCAATATTGAACTATACATAAAATAATTATATAGCGGGTTAGTAGCTAGCTGCTATCTTAAACAACAATTTAGGTACATTCACCTAACATTCGCGCTTTAAGTTTAGTGTGTAGAATAACGTCTCGCATCGCTGGTTGTCAATTTCTTCCGTACATACCATCCAATGCAATGGAAAATTTTAGCTTTTATTTTTTCTTTCTCCCTTATTATGAGTTTTCAAATTATAATAATCTGAATTGTTATTGTTATTAATTTTAGGTCACAACTATTAGAAAAAAAATTAACCTTCTTTCTTTGTTTTTACAAAGCAATATTGTGATCGCGAAAAATTTCCAGATTTCAGCGGAAATATCCATTTTGACTAGTTTCGGCTTAACATCTGTGCGTACGTATGTATGTATGTATGTATGTACGTACATACGTATGCATCTCGCATAATTCAAAAAAGATTGGCCGCAGAATGTTGAAATTTTGGATTTAGGACTGTTATAACATCGTGCACCTCCCCTTTTGATTGCAATAGACTGAACCAAGACAAAGAAGCCCAAAATCCAAACCAATTTGGATTTTGGAATTTTTCTTAACTGCAGTATTAAGAGTTCATCAAGAGTTTCTCTCATTAAGAGTTTCTCAACGATATATCGTAATTTGTTTGATCACTTCATTACAATGTGAAAAATACCTAAACATTAATAAATACACGTGTATTATTCGTCAAAGGGTACGAATAAGCTTTTATGCATATATAGACGTAAAAGTATGTAAATTGGGAAAATAGACTTGAGAAATTACAAGAAAAGTTTTATTAAAACAAAATTAATTTTCTATTTATATGCAGACAGAACAAATTACAAACGCTATTAGTGTTTGTAATCGTAAGTTGTAAGCCATTATTTTATGAACCATGTAATTTTATCGTAATGCTGAATACTTACAATAAACTAGTGGTCTTATTGAATACGATAGGCGTTATTAACATACCTGTAAACAAAAAAATACATTTTTTTTTGAATTTGTGTGAATTACATCTTAAATTAATTTATTTTGAACTATTTAATATTTACTTATTTTTAACTAAAATATGCAAGCATTTGTTTCTTTTAAATTATATCACGAAGGATTAAAAAAAAATGAAAGACACCATATGGACAGCATAACTTACCGTATGTTATTATTCCTTTTTTTTATTTCTCTTAATAATATAATATCTACATAATAATACCCGTCGTCCCAATTATAAATATATTTTAGCTTCTATGGTTTCCCACACATATTTGTTTTTATTTTTTCATAATTTTTGAAGATCCAGATTATATGAAATTTATTTGTTAAATTTTTGAGCGTGACGTATCATTAAAAAATAGAACGTTTGGCTTTGTACAGATGTAGACGGTTGCAAATAATAAAAAAGCAAAACAATAGAAAGTATTAAAGGCAATTTATTGCATTTAAAGTTAGTTTTTTAATTAAACAACATTTATGATGTAATTTATAATTATAATTTAGTATTCGAGAATGTATAAAAAAATTCGATGTCTCAATAAGAATCTGTAGTTTAAATTACGTGCTGTTTCGAACTCTAATCCGCCATATTTTATGTATTTTAATGAGGCTTGGAAAACGTTTAGCGCAACTTTTATTTATTACAAAAACCATTAGAAAAATGGGGAGTGGAGATTAGAACTGGCCAGCAAGGTCATGCGATCTAACACTTTGCAATTACTTTTGATGGGATTATTTGAAGAGTAATGTGTATGGCAATAAACCTCAAACATCTGCAGTTGAACGAAATTCGCCGATGTATTGATATATTGAACAATGGATACCTTCCGACGCGACGGAGACAAGGCGGTCATTTGTTTGACATATGCATTCCATGTTTATAACACATAACATTCCACGTTTAATTTCTTTAATTGTACTTTATAATAAAAATGTTGTTGCAAAAATTGAGTATTTTCTTAATTAAACCCTTCCCATCAGTTCTTATTGAGACACGTTTTTCAAATTATTTTTGGTTGTAAATAGCAAAATTAATTGGATCTGCGGTAAACAGTTTATAATTTAGTTGGGTACTAAACGCCATAAATTTCGGGGAAGGTCCAGATTAGAATATTTTATTCGATAGCTATTTAATTCTGTTGGAAAACATTCTCGTGGCAGCATTTAAATGCAAAGACTTAATAAATAATTAGCCCCTTCCATTTCGATATTAATTCCCTGACCTTCTGAAGAATTTGGGACGGGATGGACACTTTGAGACGGGATTTGAGGGTTTTTTTAGGCAGGGTTGGTTTTCTCGTATTCAGTTCGTTAGATCTTCCTATCCCTTTTTCAATTCTGTGAATGTAGGTTTCACTTTGATGTCCATTTACTGGGAAATGATGAATCAGTGTTTCCTTAGTATTGATGTCGAAGGGAAACGTTCATACCGTTATGGTATCTCTTTTTTCCTACCGGTTAGCCTATCGTGTGGTAATCGGGACTGGGGTACTTTTAAAATACAAATACATTACCCTTTATAGTCGAAAGAGAATGACCTATTATTTTAATAATACCAGAATAATGGAAGGTCGATCATGAAAGTTGAGACTACCACATATATGCATTTGAAAAAATAACAGAATATGTCAAATAAAAGGAAAAACTGTTTTCAACGGATTTTTCCGTTTTAATTTACCACATGGCTGAGTAGATTTCTTTATAATTATTATAAAAATACAGATCTTTTGTCAGAGTTATTATATTTTTTGCTCTATTGTCAACCGTTTAATAGTTACTCTATATTTTTCCTTGCTCTTGTTCTTTTTAATAACTTTTTTATGTGATTTCATTGAATTGAATAGTAGAACACTGTTCTCTGTTGAAAGATCACTAATTTAGAAAAAAACTACTTCAAATATTGTACCATTTATTACCAGCGATATTTTATTAGAAATTTTCTTTATATAAGTAAATTTTTTAATATTTTTAAGTTTTATTGAAAAATTAATTTAATTCGTTTATCGATTAATAATTTAATTAATTATTAAAAAGTAACAGTGTAATGAAGAGCTTTTAAATTACGTTTCACTGATCTTTGTCCTATTTTTAGCACAATTATTCTGAATATCAACAACAATGTCTATAAATAATAGTTTAACTCAGTGACCCATAAACTATATATTTTTTTTAACTTTCTAGGTTTTGTAACATTTTCCTCTTCTTTCTAAAAAAAAACTGTCGTTTTTCTTAAATCATTCTGCGTTATTTTACAATATTATAATGATTGCTATTATCATTGTATTTCTTTCCCGAATTTTTTAAGTTGTGTAATTTTCATAAACTAAAAAAATACTACAAAATATTTATATTTAATTAAATTTTATAACTCATTTTTCTCTTCTTTCTAAAAAAAAAACTGTTGTTTTCCTTAAATAATTCCGTGTTATGCTACAATATTATGATGATTGCTATTGTCATTGTAGTTATTTCCGAATTTTTTTTAGCTTTTTCTTCTCTTTTTTATTATTATTGAATTATTATTTATCGTAATCATTTTTTTTTTTACAATAAGAAGTTAATAATTATTAATAAATCAATATATTTAAATTAAAAAAACAGTTAGAAAAAAGAGATGAAGTCTTATTCGAACCGTAAAATTTTATTTGACTATAAGTCTAGAACCAATGAAAATAAGTACCACTTATGATATATCGTTTAAAAGCTCTCAATGAGGTCTTATTACTGCAGTTAAGAAAAAGTTCAAGTTTTGGGCTTTTTTGAACACTTTTGGTTCAGTCGATTGCAATTAAATAGGGAGGTGCACAACTAGATGTTACAGCAGTTCTAAATCCAAAATTTGAACATCCTACTGCTAATCGTTTTTGAGTTATGCGATATACATAAGTACGTACATATCTACATACGTACGTTCAGATGCCACGCCGAAACTAGTAAAAATGGATTTAGGGTTGGTCAAAATGGCTATTTCCGTTGAAATCTGAAAACTGAAATTTTTCTTGATCACAATACTTTCTTTATTTCGTACAAGAAAGTAATAATATGCGGTAGTGCTTTCATAACTGAAAATACTAATATTTCTTTCGTGAATTCGTTATTTATACAATTATTTTTATTTTATTTTATTTTTTTAAAATAAAATCCTTCTTTAAAAGTATAATAGCATTTTATCGTGTACTTTTTGGAATTTACATTTTAAAAATAATTTCCTTTAAAGGGTATAAACTAAAACCTCGTCACTATGATTTTACCTATATAATTTAATCGCTATTATTGTCATATTTTTGATTTCCTAGCCTATTTAGGTCATAATCAGCGTATCCATATAAGTGAACTAGGATTTATGCAAAATATATGTATATATATAAAAAGTTGGCTCCGTCTAATTTGTGCAAATATGGATTGTAATAATTAACTTCTATCTTATAAATAACAAATCGTTGAAGTGTTTTTTTAGTAAAATTATTGACACAAAGGAAAAGGGGAATTCACACCAAAATAAATAATTAGACCGGATTTGTTCGGGAAACAATATCCATAAATTGAATTTAACATTAAAAAAAGTATTTTTGGTGTTGGGTGGCTACCATTTTGTAATAATTCTTCGTTACGTAAAATAGTAAGTGTTTAAAATTATAATTCGAGCAAAGCGAATAATAAACTATATTTATTCCCCAGTTTGTTAGCATAAAGCGTTTCCCATTTTTGTTAAGTTTGCAGTAAGGTTCTTGCTATAAGGCGTAGGCTTTGTGTAACAATTTCTCATAACATTTTTAATTTCAAAATGGAAGCTGGTAAATGGCAGCCAGTACAAGTAATTATAGGTCTTATTATTTGCAAGGTAATGACTTAACAATAGATTTGAATTAAATTCTGAAACGAAAAAATTAATTTGTAGAAAAACGTTTTTCACGAGAAATGAATGTCTGCTGAAGTTAGAGACGATTCGGATGCATTATTTTTTTAAAGAATTTTAAGTCCGAAACAAGCTTGAAAATCTCATCGGTTTAGTCATTTGGCTGGTATCTTTCTTAGTCACGGTATTGGAGAAAGGAAAATTTCATCATCACGTCATTCCTGCATACAGATTGGACAAATGGTCTTCCCATCTCTCCTGGTTCCATTTTGGATACTGAGCACTGTTTCTTGGGTAACAGCAACACTGCTTAGTGTTCGCATCGCAAGCTTTGTACAGATAATTGTAGCTTAGCCCTACTGCAATCTCGTTTTCACTAAACTAATTCAATTTCATTATAGTTAATCAAATTGATAAATTAGGTAAATAGACTTAGTAAATAAGAGAGTTTAAATTGGTTTAGGCGGACACTATATTATAACAATCCTTCCTTACACAAAATATTTACTACACTATAATTCTCTTCACAGAATTCCTTTGTTTCTACATGGCAAACAAATAGTACATAAAGGTCAAGCGTGAATCATAAATTATTACGGTACGTTTGCATTCTGTATTGTTTGTGTTTTTTTCTCTCCGTAATACAAGTAAGGACCGTTCAACAACCAGTATCGTCATAATTTAGGTTTTATCAATATTTATGGATGAGACGTATTATCATTTCATGGAAAAGATACGCGATTTGAATAGACTAGCACCTTTACATGTATTATGAACGAGTTCTGTACTAAATAGAGCAAACCTTCAATCTTCCGTTTAGATATTATCTATGTTTAAAAAACCGATTAATAGAATCTTATAGTAGACCTTATCAGATACTCACCGGGTTGGTCTAGTGGTGAACTCCTCATTGCAAATCAGCTGATTTCGAAGTCAAGAGTTCTAAGGCTTAAATCCTAGTAAACTGCGTTTACTAGGATTTTATACGGTTTTACACGAATTTGAATACTAGATTGTGGATACCGGTGTTCTTTGGTGGTTGGGTTTCAATTAACCAAACATCTCAGGAATGGTCGACTTGAGACTGTGTAAGACTACACTTCATTTACCTTACAGTGGTTCCAGAGGGGCTAAACAGAAAAAAAGGGTTAGGTTAACCTACCGGGTCGTTCTAATGGTGAAATCGTCATCTCAAATCAGCTGATTTCGAATTCGAGAGTGTTCTAAAGTTCAAATCCTAGTAAAGGCAGTTACTTTTATACGGATTTGAATACTGATCGTGAATACCGGTGTTCTTTGTTGGTCGGGTTTCAATTAACCAAACATCTAAGGAATGGTCGAACTGAGACTGTAGAAGACTACACTTCATTTACATTCATACATGAATGTATGAATGTAAAGTAATACCTTACGGTGGTTACGGAAGCTAAACAGAGAAAGAGGGACCTTATTAAGTACCTATAAGTGCTTTTTTTAATGGGCAATCGATTATGAATCAGACTTATCTTAATCTTTTACTTTCTTTACTTCCACTTTTTATGGATCATGGATCCATTAGATTATTTTTAATTTACTTTTCTTGCACGCGCCTTTATAAACGCATGTGTCTAAAAAAATCATGACGTCTGTATTCATACATTATACTAAAGAAATCGTAGCAAATGTAGTCCGTAAATTCAATTTCACGGTACACGGGTGGTCACAAATATCACCACGCCGAATTATTTTGATAATGGTCACTTATTTCAGCTATATATACATCAAAACAAACAAAAAAAAACATACATTGTTATCTTTTAAATACGGTAAAAATTAGTTAGAAATGCTGCTGTGACTTTTAATCATAAACTTTATATTTAAGGAACTAAATCGTAAATAAAATTAATAATGGATCCATAATCTCCGATTGCAACACGGTGTTAACGATCGAAATTAATTCCATTATATCATAAAGAATTTTTATCGTTTCTGACTGATTATATGTTAAGATTATTTTTCATCTGATAAAATTTATATGATAATAGCTCTACCCGCCACGCTTCGCTGTGGCACATTGTGGTTGCATGGATGAGAAAAAAACAAAGCATACGTTTCATAGAAGTTCAATTTTGCAATACTAGTGGCTATACAATTTTTTTTTTCCAGTCTGCGTAGATATAAAGGCTATCTGGTTTGCCGACTCGGGAACACGCAACATACAGTTGCCCATGTGAGAAGCAATCCGCATCTAAATCTAAACCACACCATTCTAAAGATTGACCTTGAGCTTTATGATTGTGATTGCAAATGCCAATCGAATTGGGAATTGCAATCTTTTAAATTAAAATGGTGTATCGGTCGGGATTATGGGTATTCGAGGAATGAGGACATCTTCACCTTTGAAAGGCCACGTTAAAATCGTTGCTTCCACTACGTTATTCATCAATTTCTTAACTCCAAGTCGCGTGCCGTTGCAGAGTTTTGGCTGATTAATATTCCGCAACAGGATAATTGTCATTTTTTGATCGAACCGTTGCTAGAATCAATCTAATGAGGAATGTTTTCCCAGTTCCTCCTGGCGCATCCAAGAAGAAGGTCCCCCCAACTCCGTCATTTATAATTTGCATTATGCGATCATAAATGCCTTTCTGTTCACGCGTTAATTTGGGAATGTTTGATTGGACATATGGCTGAAGATCACCGATGTTGTAACTCTGTTCACGGCGTAAATCCACATCAAATGAAGCAATCGCAGCTCGGGTGGGTGCTGGCATTCCCAACTGACTAAGAACTTTATTTGCAATAGCTAAGCACTTGTCTTCAATATTTATCAATGCTTCGTTGTAAATGCCTTCTGTAAATTCCATGGTCATATTGGTATTTTCTAGGCGTACTCTATGCAAAATATCCTCAGCCATATGCGATCGATATCTTTCCCGTAACTCTGTGGGAGATGAAGGGAAGCAAGCGGTCAATATAATTGCGAATAATGCGCGAATTTGGTTTGGATGTGCAGTGTTGCACGCGTCATTAATACATATATCCCACTGTTGGTCGTTTTCTAATTCAGAACTTGGTGAAAGGCGCAGCACAATCACGACACGATCACACAAAAGTACCTCGATTAAAGTGAATATTTAATTCAGATTATATAATAATTTGAATCAGATGCAAGTGGATACGTTTTTTTTTTTTGTTAATAAACAATGTAATTGGGAACAGGTATTGTTTCACATGTGACTGCGGTTGTCGTTAACTAGTATGGCGAATGTTCCCCTCGCTTCCGGCAGATGGCGCGGTCACTGGTACACAGCTGACCGTTAAAAAAACTATTTTCTCGCGGTCGCGGGTATGTGACTGATGCGAAAAATAGATAAAAACAATCTTTGATGCGGGTTATATATCGTGCTAAAATTTGAGCTCAATCGGTGCTGAACATTTTGAGTTTTTGAAGCGTACACAAACGAACTTAACATTTTTATATATAAAGATTTGTGGGCTGCGAAAAAAACCCTGAGATTTTGGTAAAAACGCGATTCGTAAAAAAATTACACGAATTTGAATTATTTAGAAATAGTTTAGCGGTGTATTATGTCCTTTGGAAGAGAATTCGGTTATTGTCTTCGACAACGCTTCTTATCATTAAACGAAAATAATTCCAGCCGTGTTATAGAAAAACAATGATATCAAAATGTGGCTTAGTTCAAAAGGAATAATTTTTGAAGAGGTTTAAATTAATGTTCAATCATTGCAAAGGGTTTCGCGTATTAAAAATAATTATAGTCCGTATAAAATTGGTTTGACACACACAACGCCATATTGGTAAGTCGTGTTTTTATTCGGCTCCTAACGAATATGTTTGCCGGCCTCCGTGGCGCGAGTGGTAACGTCTCGGACTTTAATCCGGTGGTTCCTTGTTCGAATCCCGGTCAGGCATGGCATTTTCATACGCTATAAATCATTCATATCATCATCTGAAGCAATGCATAACGGTGGTTTCGGAGGTTAGAAAAAACAAAAAACAACGAATACTTAGTAGTGTGGTTTCAGTGTTACTATTTGTGAATTTTGTTCTTTGCTTTTACATAGCAAAAAACGCTAAATGACCAAAAAACGATTGTTTGGTCATATATATGTAAAAAAATAACCTAACAAAGGATTTTTTGGTCATTATGTAGGGATATTATTTTCTGTGTATTTGGTTATTTCGACTTTTTTTGTTTGCATAGTCTTAAGTCTATCTGGGCTATAAGAAAGTTGTGTTTGACAGCGGCCATCTTGCATTGATCTGATTGGTTTTCCTTTGTTTACATTTCCATCTGATTTATTAAAAAACTGTACAAATTAAAAATAGATAGATAGATTTATTAAAAATAGTTGAAAACAATCTTTGATGCGGGTTATATATCGTGCTAAAATTTGAGCTCAATCGGTGCAGAACATTTTGAGTTTTTGAAGCCGTACACAAACGAACTTAACATTTTTATATATATAGATAGATCGGCGAATTTAGCTGGATATTTTTCAAAATGAATGATTAGTTCTTCTTTACATCCTTTTGATTACGTAGTTTTCTGTGTGTTCTTGTTTAAGGTTAAAATGATATGTTTTGATAGCATTTTTTATGGCAATTTTTGTAGCGTGTGAAAATGTCATGCCTGACCGGGATTCAAATCCGGGACCTCCGGACGAAAGGCCCCGACGATATCACTTTCTCTCTTGCTCGTTAAAAAACTACTTTACCATTTGCAAAAAAAAATCTGATGTGGACACTACATGACTTTCTTGTACGCCTATTAAATTACATACACACATTTCTTTTACAGTTAGAAATTAATAATTATTAATAAATCAATATATTTAAATTTAAAAAAAGGCAACGAAGTCGGATTCGAACTGATGTGCCTTCTAAAATTTTATTTGGCCATAATTTTGGAACCAATGGAAATAAATACCACTTATGATATATTGTTGAAAAGTTCTCAATGAGGGCTTATAACGGCAATTAAGAAAAAGTCCAAAATCCTAATCTTTTGGATTTTGGGGTTTTTGGATAATTTTGGTCCAGTCGATTGCAATCAAACGGGGAAGAACACAACTAGATGTTACAACAGTCCTAAATCTAAAGTTTCAACATCCTACGGCTAATCGTTTTTGAGTTATGCGAAATACTTATGTACGTACAGATGTCACGCCGAAACTAGTCAGAATGGATTCAGTGATGGTCAAAATGGAAATTTCCGTTGAAATCTGAAAACCGAAATTTTTCGCGATCACAATACTTTATTTACTTCGTACAAGGAAGTAAAAAACGTTTTAATATTTTTATTATTTGAGATTTTTGTTTTAATGAGTTGTACGATGGCGAGAATAGTTTTTAATCACTACCAAAGTGACACGGTATTTCTTAACTTTAATAATAAAAAAAAAAAAAAATGATATGTTTTGAACTATTTTTCATGTCGCCTTAGAAAGTGAATTGTTTATTTGGCATATCTTGAGTTTCTGTGGAACGACAATGTTTAATAAACATTTAATTTTATGAAAACAAAGTCAGGTTTTATGAATAAATGTCATTTTTTGTTATTAATTTTCTTGAACTATACTTAATAAGACCAATAGATTAAAATATTAAGAAGGACATAAAAAGGGCTGTTCGAAGAAGTGGAAAATCAAACGAATTAACTTATTTGAGAACATGAAATTTTGACATTGATCTCATTGATGTGTGGACAAATTTAGAATAATTAAAGGGGAAAATACAAATGTTGATTGATACAAATTTTCTAAATTAAAAGGTTGAAATTAAATGAAAAACAATTGTTTAGATTTCCACTGCAGTTACCTTGTTGTATTCTCCTAATTGACAGTTGAATATAGTTTACTTACATACGAAGAATTTACATAGATATCTTATAAGACAATAGATATCTTATAATTGTATTGTGAGATTGTTTATATGAAAAGAAACTTCAGTTACCATTCTCAAAGCTTTCGATTGAATTAACTTTCGATTGAATTGTTCCAGGAAGTATCCAGGAATTCGATCGAATTCCTGGAATTTTATAGCTTCTAGAATTTCCACCAAAAGGGTTGAATTCCATACATCTATATAGGTTTTATGTTTTGTATTTCTTCAGTCTTTATTGATTAGCACTTTTCATTTATGAAAAGTTATGTAAAATTTTGATTGTTTGATTCAATTCAATTTCAAGGCATTTTATTTTTTTATTTTTCAACGCTAGACATCAGTCTAATCAAGGATCAAGATAACTTAACGCTCATTTTGATAGGAATCTGTTAAGTTATTCAAGTATTACCAGTTCAAACGCTTCGTCAAATGATGTAAATTGATTTACTATTAACCTTAAACTCCTTTACTTCTTTTATTTATCCAGGAGATCCCTCCTGAATTAAATAAATGGAGGAACATTTTTACTTCAGTAAACTTAATAAAGACCTTATAAAAAGACTGATAAAGTCTAATAAAGTCTTTGTGTGGGAGTTACGTGGACAGAGGGGGTTGAAGAGAAACGGAGGAAAGAAGCTTTTGAAATGTGGTTCACATTTCAAAACGGATGAGTTGATAGAGTGTCCAATGAGGAGGGTCGATGTGGCGAAACCTTCTCTTAGATATTTTAAAGCAAAGAAGAGATAAATGGATTGGCCATTTGTTAAGGCATGATGGATTAATTAAAACAATAATTGAAGATAATGAGGAAGGGAGAAACGCTAGATTAAGCCAAGACTGAGGTACATCTATCAGATTATGGATGATTTGGAGTGTGGAAATTGCATGAAGTTTAAGCGACTTGCGGAAAATCGTGATGTACGATATCAACTACTAACCAATCCTAGGATTGACAACAGAAGAAAGAAGAATCTTAAACTTCCATTTTTAAGCCAATCTTTAAGATGTAGAAATATTATTATTAACCTCTGGTAAGCATCTTCAGATGTTGAACTGACAGATACAGCTGCGTCTCGTCGGTTAGATGGTAGTTAGTACATTATCTGGATTTCTGAATTTAGTAACTTAGACGTATCCTTTGCGGGAATTCTGCTTCTAATCTTTTGAAGGTCACATAGTTTATCACCACGAAAGATTAAAAAATAACGATTATTTGGGAAAATATTTTAAATTGGGTAGTCTGAATCTTTCTTTTTCTGTTTAACCTCCGGAACCACCGTAAGGTATTACTTCAGAAGATGATATGTATGAATTTAAATGAATTATGGTCTTGTACAGTTTCAGGTCGACCATTCCTGAGATATTTGGTTAATTGAAACCCGACCAACAAAGAACACCGGTATCCACGATCTAGCATTCAAATCCGTGTAAAAATAACTGTCTTTACTAGAATTTGAACCTTAGAACTCTCGACTTCGAAATCAGCTGATTTGCGATGATGAATTTACCATTATACCAACCCGGTTGGTTGCGTAGTAGGAATCTGAGAATATTTATTTTATTTTTGACAATTTTTGATTATACCAGAACTTACCAAGTTGATGTTGAAGAAAACACAGATGTGTTCAGTGAACTCACCGTTGGTCTAGTGGTGAACGCGTCTTCCCAAATCAGCTGATTTGGAAGAGGTCGAGAGTTCCAGCGTTCAAGTCCTAGTAAAGGTTGTTACTTTTATTCGGATTTGAATACTAGTTAATGGATACCGGTGTTCTTTGGTAGTTGGGTTTCAATTAACCACACGTCTCAGAAATGGTCGACTGAGACTGTACAAGACTACATTTTATTTACACTCATACATATCATCTTCATTCATCCTCTGAAGAAATACCTAAACGGTAAGTTCCGGAGGCTAAACAGATAAAAGAAAGATGTGTTTAGTGATGCGAAGAAATAGAAGACGTTCACAAGTTTTTATGCAGTTGGGAAAAGATTAATTGGACGTTAGGAAAAAAGTTCCATTAAACTAGCATATGAACTGTTTGTAGTAGTAGTAGTTCATTTAATAGTAATCGTACGTAAAACTCGCACACCAGTACCACGAAATTCTCTATTTCTTTTTAATAAATTTTCTTTAAATAAAAGATTTATAAATAATTTAAGCTCATTTTTATTGAATAACGGGTTTTATGTTATGTTTTTTTTTCGTAAATTCCGGGAAATTTTAATTTACATTTTTTTTCTTTACGTAAAATATTATTCTTTTATTTTACACTTAACCCATTCGGAAAATAATTTCTTATTCCTCTACTAGGCCATAAGAAAAAATACAGTTACATTTACAGTTTTTATACCGTAATTTTTAAGTGTTGTTGTTATTATTATTATTAATATTATTCCTCTTATTTAACTCATCCACTTGTTTTTCTTCCTTTATCCATATATAATATAAATTGCAGGATGTTATTGATTACAGTTTAAAATTTTTGTTAATTACAGTATTAAAAAAAATTGGATGTACGTATGTATAAAACATATCAAAACGGAAATAATGTAATACTGTGACTATTTAGAGAACTGTAATATGTTATTAATGATGAAGTCGTAACAGTTTAAATAATATAACAATTTATAAATATTTAACACCACGTAACATTTTCAATTGAATACAAACCGTTATGATGAATTAGAAATAATATTGCTGTATTAAATTTCAGTTTAACATGATTTGTTGAAAAGTATTTAAAATGTTTTAAACATGTCCAGTCATCATTTAGTTCGTTTATATATATTTAACGTTTGGCATCTTAACGAAAATAAATAAAGTTACCTGTTTAAAAAGTAGGTTTTAATAATATACCTGAAACCATCATCACAACCGGTTATTTTTGTTATTGTATTTAATTCATTCATATATGATTTATTATAGAACAGTATTTAAAAATATACCTCATTAAATCAAAGTTCATACTTTGTTTTATTTTATTTTATGTAAATGGTACGTATATAAGTGCCATAATCGTAATGGATATAACAACTCACGAAACATTTTTAAAAAATAAATATTTCATTCCAGGCTTATTAAGGAAAGTGAGGAGTTGATCAGTTTCTTGTTGCTTTTCTCATCGAACCAAATAAACGTATATTTCAGCACACCAAGCCCATTGAAATACAAATGATATTCAGCCCTAAAATAATCACCTTTAAGCTGTTCATCAAAGGGAATGGTTGTATAGTGAATATTCAGTCATAAGGAAGATAGGGACAGATAGTATAAAGCAGAAATTTAAAATACTGTTTTTCTATTGAGAAACAATGCGTTTTTTTTACTGCTCCAACTCAGCAACGATTTATTTTATGTTATAGTTTGATATTTTTAATGGTATATAAAGAATTTCTGCCGTGGATAAAAACAGAATCGATTTTTATGTTTGTTTGACACATGATTTTTTTATACCCTCAAAAAAACTGAAAAAATTATTTCATTTTTCTTTTCCGTCTAGATAGCGCTATAGCACAGATATAGCTCTAGAAGGGAAAGTATTGTAATCGGTCCGATTTGGGCATATGCGGTTTTAACTGGATCTTGAAATTTTGACATCTAAGGAACCCAAAAAAGCCGGATGGAAATTATCCAGATTTTCGTATGTACGTGTGTGTGTTTGATGTTGGCCTCTAAATCATCTTATATTTCCAGAACTAAAAGGTCAAGGGGGTGAGACTGTAGAGGAAGGTCACCCTCAGTATCTCGAGATTTCTTCTAATTATGATCATATTTTTCTTAGGCATATTTTCGTAAACAATTAAAAATAACAATATTTGCAAAAATGTTTTTCTAAAATCGCATCCCCACCCCAAAAATGCTTTAAACTAGTGGATAAGTGAGCGTACAGCGTCAATAGCGCCCCTGTCATCAAAAGGAGCGCTAGTGTTGCAGTCTGCCATCTTAGAATTTCCCTTTTTCCCTGTAGGAAATTACCTTTTCCCTTGTTCTTAATCGGGAAATTTGAAATTCCACAGGATTGCCAACAAAAATTATTTTGTATACTTTAAATACTAATTATTTATTTTAGTAAATATTTCAAAGGTTGGTAGCACTGACGTACATCTGTTGTAGTCGTAGTCGTAGGTGAACGGTAGAATTAGATAAATGAATAATATTTAAAGTGTAAAATAGTAAACTCGGTCTGGCTGGGTCTCGAACTCGATCGCCCGATTGACTCAATACCTGATGCGTTAAACTTCGCAGATAGTCTGTCAACCGTACAAAGAAATTTTTTCTATGTAAGTTGTAAAATTACATTAGTTCAGCTAGTGCCAACTGTCGCCGCTAGGAACACCACACCCGCGCGAATTAAATACGGTATGCACATGCGCGCTTTAGTTAGAATCATTAAATAAAATAATAAATCGATTAAATAAACGAATAAATATTATATTTAAATAAAATGATAAATATTTTAAATTGTGTATGTATGTGTGAGTAAACCGTGCATCAGAAACAACCCATTGTTATAGGCACAACGCGCTTTAGCCGCGTGACGGGAAAGTCCTACAAGTGTGTGATCAGCGTTTTTGTTGTGTTAGCATTTTTTTATGTAGAAAGCCAGTTTTTTTTTATTTAGAAAATTTGATCAAATGAGGTACCTAAACAATTTAAAAATCTAAGCGATTATTACAAAATAATAGGCTACGTTAAAATTTATTTAATTTTTAAAACTATAATTATGACAGAGATAATACCGTAAAATACATAAACCGTAAAAAATATATTACCATAATGTATTACCAAATATATTGCATATATTTTACCCTGTTCTTTCTTGTATTGCCGATGCAAAACATTTTCTTGTAAGTTTTACTGCAGTTAATTAAATTATGTATTTACAGATTTATTGTAAGTGCAAGTATAGCAGGCATTGATTTGGTACAATAACTGTTAAATAGAAATGAAAAACTCTTCCGCAGTTTTGCAAAATAAGACCGACTTTTCGTTAATTTAATTTGGTTTAATATTGTTAACAGTGGGAACCGCAGATAAAGAAATGTCAACGTTCGACTTGCATAATTATAACGAACCACTCTTCTAACTTGCCCTGGTCAAATTTTTTCCATCTTAAATTGAGCGTAACTAAAGAACGACTCAACTAATCATAATATATTTACTGTACAACGTCAGATATACTAAATACAGCATATCTAAATTTCAGTGAAATTAGTAAGTAGTTTTAGAGATTTTCGAGCCACAAAATTTCATACATACGAGGTCTGTAAATAAAGGAATGAAACTGGTTCAGAAAAACATTTTATTTGCAATCCAATTATACATGAAATAGTTTCCTTGGGAGACCACGCAATGTTTCAAACGGTTTTTCTACTCTTTATAGTAGTATTGAAACTCAGTAACCGTAATATCCTTCAGACGGTCGTTTACATTTTTTTATGTTTTCTACTATTCCAGAATGGTGTCCTTTGAGGTGTATTTTTAAAGTCGGGAACAGGAAAACGTCGCAGGGACTTAAGTCAGGTGAATAAGATGGTTGAGGAACTACAGGAATCGTTTTCTTTGAAAAAACTCATTAATTGAGAGTACAGTCATGATGCAGCCATCCAGTTGTCTTTGATGTCTGGTGTCACGAGGGCAACTCTTTTCCGCAGTCTTTCAAGAATTTCTCGGTAAACATATTGATTTACAGTCTGTCCTGTAGATAGAAACGCCATATGGAATATGCCACTACTATTGAAGAAACAAATAAGCATGATTTTGATTTGCTCATTTTTGCTTTTTTGGGACGTGGTTTTTGCCACTCCTTGTTCTGGCGTTTTTTTTCTGGGTCGTACTTGTATATCCAAGATTCATCTCCAGTAATAACATTTTTTTAGAAAATCAGGATCAGTTTCAATTAGTGCTCTAGAAGATCACGGCACACTACCACCCTGTAGTTTTTTTGTTCAACAGTGAGATTTTTGGGACCACTTTTGCACAAAATTTGTTCATGTCCAATTCGTTTATCAAAATTTGATGGACTGTGGTATGGTTCAAATTCAATTGTTCTGCAATCATTCTCAGTTAATCGTCGGCCGTACCGTATCAAGTCAACATTCGCTCAACATTGTCGTCACTTTTTGACGTTAACGGTCTTCAAGAGCGTGGATCGTCCGTAACTTATCTGAAAATGCTTTAAACCACCTAAAAACTTGGACTTGTGACAGAGCGTCATCTCTATACGCCTTTTTCAATTTTGAAAAAGTTTCACGAGTATTCTCACAGAGTTTAACACAAAACTTGGGTGCACAGTATCACTCATTTTTGTAACGCACAACAAAAACTCGTTTCACGAAAAGTTTCTTTACGTCTGACGTGGTAACAATAGACAAAAAATATTAATACCTAATATAAATCAGCTGTTCATATAAGTTACTACTTTGCAGCATTGCCACTTTGGCTGCCGAAGAAATTAGTGTCATTACTTTATTTACAGACCTCATAGGTCTATAAATATAAGAAAAATCAAATTTAAGTGAATGATGTTTTCGCACTCCTCATACCTCAAAACTTAAAGAAAATTCATTTTCACACCGCACTCCCATCATGTGACCGAAAGTAATACTGTACTTTTCTTCGAAAAGTCGGTAAAGAATTTCTACTGTATTTAACTTTTAAAACCGAATGATTATTTTCCAAATAATTTTATGGTACTTGAGAAAAATATTGGATTTATTTTTATAAAATTCTTTATTATTATTTGAATCAATATTAATAATTATTTGATTATATTATTTAATAATTATTTTAATTAATTAACCCTGACCAATTTAAGAAATTTATTAACAAAATGGTTATATAAAGTTGTATCTGAAAGATTTCTTTTTCCAATTGATAAAAATTTAGGCATACATCCAACGTGAAAACGTATCATACGTTTTCTTTTCTTATTAGTTTCTCTTATTATAACATGTAGATTTTCTTGAGATATTCTATTATATCAGTTTTTAAATGAGTCATGTTGTTTGATTTCCTCAATTCATTATTTGACTGCTTCGTAACAAATCGTTGTCAGTGTTATAATAATATTGTATGTACCTAAATAAAATACGAATAATATTAAGAGATAGTAGAATCAGTTTTTATAAGATTTAAATCGTAGTAATAATAACACCGTTATGTTTGTCTTGTTGCGTGTTGTCTTTTTACCATTTCCGCATTAGAAATCGTATTTACTGTAAAATATTATATTTTGCCTTTTTAGGTTGTTTATGATGTTATGTTTTCGCTTATACTTACAGTTTTCTGCATTCTGAAATCACGTCAGTTCAACTTTTGAAAACTTTTTGGATGCATTAATTCTTCGCAGGCCGGCCTCTTTTTCTACTTTGAAGAGTACATTATCATATCCATTACGGTACGATATGACCGGTACATGCTTTATAGATTTTCAAGTACAAAATATTTTAACTGTAATTTTTTTTATATTTGTATGTAGGCGCACTCGTTAACCAAACGTATGCATTGCGTTACTCTGAAAATCAGTACTTTCTGACTGCGAAATAGCGACGGCGTTGGAGACGAAACGTTGGTCTACTTTCGCAGAACTACGAAACAGTTATTTTTACTTCTTTGTACAAAGTAAAGGAAGCATTGTAATCGCGAAAAATTTCGGTTTTCAGGCTTTCAACGGATATCCATTTTGATCATGCCTGAATCCATTTTTACTAGTTTCGGCGTGACGTCTATACGTACGTGTGTATGTCGCATAACTAAAAAACGATTAGCTGTAGGATTTTGAAATTTTTGATTTCGGACTTTTGTATCATCTAGTTGTGCACCTCACCTTTTCATTGCAATCGATTGGACCAAAAGTTTCCAAGAAAGCCCAAAATTCAGAAAAATTGGAGTTTTGACTTTTTCTTAACTGCAGTAATAAGCCCTCATTAAGAGCTTTTCAACGATATATCATAAGTGGTACTTATGTTAATCGGTTCCAAAGTTATAGCCAAATAAAAATTTAATTAAAGAAATATTTGGTTCTTACAAGGGGAAGGCACATCGGTTCGAATCCGGCTTCATTCCTTTTTTTATTTAAATATATTGATTTATTAATAATTATTAATCTCCGATTGTAAAAACATTTTTACAATAAATTATAATTCAATAATAACAAAAAAATTTATCAGAAGTTATTAGTAAAATACAATTTTATGTACATTTAAAAATGTGTATATATAATTTAATAGTCGTACAAGGAAGTCATGCGGCGTCCACGCCAGATTTTTTTATTGTTCATATAAGACGAATTATTTTTAAAAAAATCGATTAGTTCATTAATTCAATAAGATTTAAAAAAGTCACATATAGATTATATAAACGTTTTAGATAGATTTTCAAGTACAAAATATTTTAACTATAATCTTTTTTTGGGTAGATGTGTAAAAGTTTACATAATTTGTAAATAATTTTCACCAATTAATTCCTTTAGTCTTAAGTTTTAAAACGAAAATAAAAAATTAGGATTAAAAGTTTCCTGTGGGTTATGGAACGATCCTGCTTTAACGTGAATAAAAAGCAATTCTTTCAGTACAGATTTAATTTTTTTTTTATATCTGCGATACTAAATAATCTGCCTTTCAGTATTCTTGTACATAATGAAATTATTACGAAAAAAATACGAAGAATCATAAGGCGAATTCATACAAAACAAAACAGTTCATTATTTTCAATTATTTCAAATCTAATAATACATGCATCTTTTGTTAATAATTAGCTTTTTTTAAGATTCCAGTATAGCAGCAGTAATAATAATAATGATATTAAGTTACGTAACTGTATTGTAGCTATGACTAAATTGAATCAATCGGACGATTTTTGAGTAATTTTGTAATGGCGAAACCGCCGAATTAACCGCAATGGTGGGAAAAAAGTCTACGAAAGATTCTCGTTCGGAAGCAAACCACATGGATATTGTATTACAGAATTATAGTATGTGCTAAGTAAACAAATAATACCAGGGATAAATTGATTATACATACAATAACGGTATTTAAATAACATTTGTTTTTGCGTAATACATAAACGTGTTAACCACTTTAATCTCGATTATTAAAAGTATTTGGGTAATATTATATCGATATATCGGCAGCGATTCACACTTAAGTATATATTATTTCATGTTTTAAGTGATCTCTCTACATTACATTTGTGCGTGTTTGAACATATTGTGCTTTTTTGTGGTTTCTTGTTTCACACAAAATTGTTTTTCCCAAGAAGAAATATCAGTTGAAATTGCATTATATTTGGGTCAGACTATTATTATAAAAGAATTAGTAAAAGTTGAAATAGATATTTTTACTTTTACCAGTTTTAAACGGAAGTGATTTAATAAAACTATTTTTTTTTAATGCATAAAGAACGGTAAACTTTTTTTTTTAAATACTTTATTATTTTATTATCTTGCACTGGAATAAAATTCTACTCATCGAGGGTTTTTACCATTTTAAAAAAGTTTATTAAGGGAAAATGATTGAATATTAGTTTTTTTTAGAAGAAAAGTACGGTATTACTTTTGATCGCACGGTGGGATTGGGGGTGAAATTGAATTTTCTTTACGTTTTGAAGTATGAGGAGTATGGAAATACCATCCACTTAATATATATATATATATATATATATATATAAAATTTGTGGCTCGATAATCTCCACAACTACTAAATCAATTTCATTACACTTTAGATATGTTGTAGTAGTGTATCTGAAGTTGTGCGTGTGAAAATTATATGAAGACTGATTAAGTCGTTCTTCAGTTACATTCAATTTAAGGTCGTCAACAGACCACGCAACCTCAAATTGGGGTTACATTTTTTTTGGTAATGCAATTTCAAGTTCTATAACTTCGTTAATAGATTATGATTAGCTACATGTAAAAAAATCTGATGTGGATACCATATGATTTCCTTGTACGCCTATTAAATTGCATATACACATTTTTTTAAAATGAAAAATACATAAAATTTTATTTCGTTAATAATTTCTGATATTTTTTCATATTTCTTTTTTATTATTATTCAGTTATAATTTATTGTAATTTTTTTTACAGTCACAGGTTAATAATTACTAATAAATCATTATATTTAAATTAAAAAAAAGTTAAAAAAGAGAAATGAAATCTGTTTCGAAACGATATACCTTCTCCTTGAAAGATCCAATATTTCATTAATTAAAATTTTATTTGGGTGTAACTCTGACGCCAATGAAAATAAGTACCACTTATGATATATAGTTGAGAAGCTCTCAAATGAGGGCTTTCAAATGAAGTCTAAAATCAAAAAAATTTGGATATTGGTTTTTATTGTACACTTTTGGTCCAGTCGATTGCAATCAAAAGGGGAGGTGCACAACTAAATCTTACAACAGTCATAAATCCAAAATTTCAACATTCTACGGCTAATCGTTTTTGAGTTATGCGAGAGATACGTCACGCCGAAACTAGACAAAATAGACCAGGGATGGTAAAAATGGATATTTCCGTTGAAATCTGAAAACTGAAATTTTTCGCGATCACAATACTTCCTTTACTTCGTACATCGATGTAAAAATCTAAAAAATTATGTCCAGTCATGTAAGAATAGAATATCATATATTATTTTATTCAACAATGGTAGATTTATCATATACTGTTACTATGGATATATAATAAATTTTATAATGAATTATTCTAACGAATAAATCTAGATTAAAAAAAATAAGGATTAGAAAAGTCTTATTAATTTTTATTCCAAATGAAAATTAAATAGTTTATTAACGCTTAAAATTTTGTTAATACCCTTTAAATTAATTATTAATTGGGCATCGACTTCAAAAGTCGTAATTTAAAAAATTGTTTAAAAATATGACTTTTTAATTTTGATTGCAAAAGCTGGTTTTATAAAAGCAGCTGAAAATTCTGTGAACAAAAAAAGTCGATAGCTCAATAGACACTGAGAAATTCGTGAGCATATACCGCACAGGTGAAATACATAACCCCTCTTTTTTCAGTTAGTTACGATCGGAGCTTATAAAAGATGCTGTTCCAGGGAAACAGCGTAAAGATTTTGCTACTAAGTATGAGCCTAAGGTTCTTTTGAATGTAGAAATATGTATGTGTATTCACATGCGTAATACATAAACACACATATCGTAACCCCATACAATTGAGTTTAATTTTTCATTTAAAAAAAAATTTCTACGTATAAGAATGTATAGAAAGGGTTATCACAACGAAAATTCCTCTATTAAAAAAAAAATCATCTAATTGCCATTTGGTGAAGAGTAAAACTTGAAAGTATTAAAAAAAAAAATAAAAACCATTCAGGTCTAAATAAAAGATTCTTTCTTACACTGAAGTTTATAAAAAAATAAAATTGTATTCCTAATCAAGTGGAGGGGGTGTGGAGTAATCTACCAATTCAGGACGTATTTTCAAAACTTCGATCCCCGCTAATTTTTTATGGAGAATTTGAATTAGATCTCAAAACCCGGAGGGCGAATAATATGAATTCACCCGAAATGAATTGGTAGATTATTTGGTATTTACTCGGCATTAATAAAATATTTGATAACTTAAAAACAATGTTATTATTCTTTTTTTCGATGTATTTATTTTCATAATAATATTTTAAATCAACGTGTAAAACAGATATATAATTTGAATGTAAAACAAATGTATTTAAATATTTACATGTTGCATAATGTAAAACAATAAATCTATAATTACAATACCATTCAAAGAGTAAAATAAATAATTTTTATATAAGTATAACTTATGTAGGTTATATGTAACTTATACTTAAAACTTTCGATTTATTTAACGCTTTTAAAACGTTATTGCACAAGTTTTTTTTTTGTTTTTTTCTCTTAGCAACATGTGAGTACTATATAAGATTTGAAATATAAAATTCAAAGAGAACCAAAGAACTTTTAATGTTTTATGATAATTATTACATAAAAGTATTTTTTTTAAATTCATATAAATTACAATAATAAGTAATTCTTGGATAATACTGGTTAACGACATATTACTGAGGAATCACAAAGTGCCTCTTGTACAGAACGATCAAAATGTTATAGATCAGATGCAGTTTAACGTAATCTTTTATTTTGCATAAAACTAGCTTTTCCGTCGCGGCTTCGCCCGCGTTATATGATTACTTGCGTTTCCCGTCGATATAATTTTTTTTTATTTTATATTTTTTTAGTCAAGTTACCGGAGGCAAGTGCAGTCAGTCTTGTCGCACATAAAGTAACAATGGCAGTAACTGTACTGGTTGAGTCGCTGCGTCGTACACCGGCGCATCCTTAAAAAATCGAAATTCAAAAAACTCGAAAGTAGTTTTTGGATATTTATCTGAAGAGTATTTGCATGTCATAATTTACTGAATGTTTCGTTTAGTACAATCGGAAATGGGGAAATTTATTTTACCTTTCTTCACCCCTTTCAATGATGAATTTCAAAAAATTTAGATATTCACTTGAAGACTACACATACCAAAAATCAAGTTAATATCTTCATCTGTTACCGAGAAATTAAAAAAATCGTAAATTTAATCGTTACTTCTTTTTAACCCTTTAAACTCTGAATTTCAAAAAAATTCCTTCTTAGTGTTCACTTGCACCGTAAGAACATGTACACAAATTTTCATCAATTTATCTTCAGTCGTTTTTTTTAGGCTTTAATGAATCCGTCGATGAGGACAATTTGCTTTTTAGGTTCGGCTGATTGACTGACAGATTTTGACTTTTTATTATAACAGGCATTATTATTTTAATGAGAATAATGAAAGCAGCGAGGTCCAAGGGACAGATCTCTCTGGCTAGACGGGAAGAAAAAGCGAAGCGAGCCATGACAGCCACAGTAAACGCAAGTAATCATATAGCGCGGGCTTATCCGCGACGGGATACTCTATTTTTTGGACTTGCAAATATTCTTCAGGTATATAAGCGAGCCATGATCGGCTAAATATCCCCTGATCGCGACAGGAAATGCAAGTAACCATATAGCGCGGGTGAAGCCGCGATAGACGATGCTGATATGTGCATATATATAGATGTATTTGTAGAATAATATTTCGTTTTTGCAAATTGGTACTTGGAAATTATTTCTGCGTAGATGTTGACAGATCAAAACTTTGTTCATCAAGAATTATTATTTTTTTTTTTACCAAAATTACGGACACATTTTTTAATTTATTATATTACATCACTTTTTATACCAAAGAAATTGTTCATAACAATTTGAAGGTGAATTAAAAAAAGTAGGAACTGAAATCTGAACCTAGAAACCTAATTTCTTGATTCCTAAATCCGGCTGAATGGTTGCATAATCTCATAATTCTCACAGATGTGATAATTGGTTAAAGTTCTATTAGTAGGTTGAATTTTAACATATACAACCATTTTCTTTTTGCGGAATAAATGTATCATATTTAGCGTCTGATTTATGATAAGTGTTTGCGACGGTAGATTTGGAGGTCGGAAAGGTCATATAACACAAACAAATCTTAACCTAAATTATCAAAAAAATGATCAAAATGTTTTTTAATTTATTGGTTTCTGCCATTTTCCGTGTTAAATTTACATTTCAATACTATTTTGGCACTGTGCTAAAACAGATGAGGAATAAACAAATCTACTAGCCTCTGTTTTATGAAAACTTATTAGATGGTTAGCGTAATCTCTTATTACGTCACAATCATGAATGATAATTTTTTTAAATTATTTTATTCGTCAATTGAATTATATTGTAAGGTAAAATTATCGGTTAATCTTTATAAATTTAATTTTTCAATAATTTAATTTAATGTTTAGGAAATAAGTATATTTTTTTTAACAATTGGATAAAGGTAAAAGTGTTTGAGTAGATATTTTCCATGTCGATATCGTAAAAAAATCTATAACAAAGTACTGCATCACAATGATTTTTGAAATTTATGTTGGGCAATAATCTGTTTTATAATCTTCAACTATATTATAGATTTATCGATTCTCTAACGCCGGTTGGCTGGTAAGAGTAATCTCATAGTCTTCATTAACTATTGAATGATAATTTTGTAAAATTCGATTGGTCAGATGAAATTTCATTATTTTTTTATAATAATTTTATTATACTTATATTTATCAGAACCTATCATTTCCTATAATATGGTATGGTAGGAACCTTCTGTAAGAGATTTACGATAAGCGGTCTTACAACATTTTAATTTAGGTTTGATTTTACGATAAAAAATGAAGCGGTAATCTAATCAAAGATATCTGTTTTCTACATTCCGAATTGAAGCTCATATTGCATCACAAGTATGATTGATAATTTCTTAAAATTCTGTTGGTTATTTACATTATATCATAGCCTATTATTGTCTGTAGTGGTTTCGTTTTACTATTACCGAGTGACACAAGAGTCTTAGTAGATAGTTGCTAGATCGGAATATTGTATATTATAAATAATGTTTTAATTCTTCTTCTGTTTTAATAGACATAATCATAACTCTCTATAATTAGTTGTATTCTATCAGTTTTGATCTGAAATAATATTCTCGAGCAAATTAAACAATTTAAGAGAAAAAAAAATACAAAGACACAACTTAAAAATACTAGTAAAATGTGAAATAAAGATCCCTGGTGAAGATATACATTTTTTTACTTTAAATATTTACTCATTAATGTTCTACTTTTCTACAAATTTTCCTCAAAAAATACGTTAATTATCGGAATGAATTTCATTTTCATATAGAATTAATTAGTGCATCAATCTATAACCTGATTTTGATTATCAATCATTAAGCAATAATTTTATTTTCCTAATGTGTACGTTGCAATCTGTTTTAACTAGTGAACAATAATCACGGTAAAAAAATGAAAAATGTATTCAAATCATCTGTATAGAAAATGTAACCTTTTCTCTAAAATTTAAAGAAAACTTTAAAAGTGTTTGCAGACCCGGCAATGCTTCGTTATTGCTAGATTTGATTAAATGAACACAGTTGAAAGTTTTATAAAACATTTAAAAAATGAACATTACGGAACTTCACAAAATTTAACCTTTCACTTTTCCTCTTTTCCCTTTTTCCCTATTTCGCTTTTTCCCTTCCTCCCTTTTTCCCTGTTTTTATCTTTTTAACTTCTTCTCTTTTTCCCTATTTCCCTTTTACTTTTCCCTTTCATCCTTTTCCATATTTCCTCCCTTTTCCTTTCCACCATTTCCCTCTTTTCCTTTTCCCCTTTCCTATTTCCCATTTTCCCTTTTCTCTCTTTGTCCTATTTCCACTTTTCCCTTTTCCTTTTTGCCCTATTTCCCTTTTTTCCGTGCATAACTCGGTCCAGTAATTTCTTAGTCTATATCGGTCACATATACGAACATTGCCTTTTATATATATATATATATATATATATATATATAGAAGAAGAAAATCTGTTTGTATATTTCTTTGTTTGTTTCATAAATAGGGGATATAGTTTTTGTAAAAAATTTTCTTTTCATATAACTAATGTATATTCTGAATATAAGCCAAATCGGTCCATAAGTACAATTTTTCGAAATATCTCAACCCCAGTGCCACCTAGCGGGTCCAAACTAATTCAGAAACCTTCGCGGGCATGCGTACAACAACTCACCAAAGTTTCATTACAATCACATGAATATATATAAGATTTATTTATTTTTAACAAAACGTGAATAATAATATTTTAGAATGTTTATATATATATATATATATTTTAAATAATGAGAAACGCGAGATTTTACTTTTATTAAAATGTTTGATTCCTTTCTATTCTCCAATTTCATTGACTTACAGCCATGGACTTTCTGTGACAGGAAATACTTTCGCTAAATAATTAGGCCGGATGGTCCATACCTTTCCTAAGCATTTATTATTTTTTTTCATTTTTATAGCAATTTGTTTTTAAGAATAATAAATAGGCCAGTAGAAATCATTCGTGTTTACTAAAAATCGTTATAAAATGATTAGTTATAATGTTTTGTTCGTGCTTCTTTTTTACTTGTATATGTTATTCTTGAATTGTATCTCTGAATTTTTTTATTTAGAATTTTTTGACCGATTCAATAATATTTTTCATCGTTGTTTTTTTATTGAGGGGGGATAGGGATTTGCTGTATTTTTTACTAAAGAAAAATTATGATACTATGATAGTTGTATGTGTATTACGTACAGCGGCGGAGGTAATTTTACTTTCTAAACACTTTTCTAAACGATACAGTGTATGAAAAATTTTAAGTGTAGTTTGATCTGAGTGTAAAGAATTTAATTATCTTTCACTTTTATAAGAAGCAATTTTCAATTTTATAATATTAATCGGCGGTATATATTTAAATATATATATCTGGAATTCTTCACAGTTTCGTTTTAATTTCTCCTTTCGTTTGAAATTTATCACCGGTGAAACATAAATAGCATGTTATGTATTAACAATAAATGACATCGTAACTACGTTATCACAAGAGACCGGTTTTTGTAATTTCTAATATAATTTTACAAAACCCTGTAGCAGTAAGTGCGTCAGAAGGGCGAATTTCCGGTTTTTGTTAAGAAAAAAAAAAGGATGTTGCATTACTGTAATGATTTTTGAAAATAATATTGCTTCTGTGTTTTTTTGGATTCCATGTTATGTTAGTATCACATGTTGTTCTACAATACTGCGAAGTACTGTGTATTGTTCCAACAAATACAATATATTTGTATATTTGTTTCTTTCTTTCTCCTTTTTACATAGTTTTCGAATTGTGACTGCATTAATTCCTTACTGTTAATTGCCAATTTGATACTGTTACCCATAAGCTGTGTGATTTTGGAGCAGTGCTCGCAGAAAATAGGTTCAAATTGACCCAGAACGATTAAAATTTCAAAACTGATTTTTTAGAGCCCAACCACTTTCCTTCATTCCAGATCACGTTTTGGATTATTCCAAAACTAAAGTACTATAGCGAAACAAGCTCGAACATGGCGGTGCTTGCAAAAATATAGTTTTGGCTTTCTAACACGTCATCCTTCAAGTCACAACATGAAAACCTTAAAAAGGGTCTCACAAATCCTCCGGTTCCTGTGAACCGATTCGCTTAAAAATTAATAGAATTTTGTTTCCACTAGGTTTAAATTATCCTACCAATTTTAATCAAAACCGGTTAAAAACTGTACCCAGTAGAACGAAAAAACTGAAAATGTACCGAAAATTCCCGTTTTTTGACTATAACTCCGGTCCCTGTGAACCGATTCTCTTGAAAATCACTAGAGCTCTATTTCCAATAGGTTTACATCTCCCCACCAAGTTTTGTAAAAATCGGTTAAGATTTGCGTCCGGTAGAGCGGAAGAAAAAATCTTCGTACTACTCAGGTATGTATATAAAAATTGCAGTATCGTATTCAGGAAACTCTGATTTCAACAAATTCTTTGGAAATCAGCTAAAAATATGCGTGCACTTTTAATTAAATTATGTTAAAATATAAATAATAAAATCAGTGATTTTCATTGAAGTATAATTAAAAAAAATCTTGCGCAGTTCTACGCAAGACCGACGCTTCGTTAATCTAATTTGGTTTAATAGCTAACAATAGACGTCTCAGATAAAGAAACGTTAACGTTCCAACTTGCAACATCATAACGAACCGTGCTTCCACCATTCTCCTCTCAAATATTTTGACCTTAAATTGTGCGTAACTGAAGATTGACTCAACCAACCTTCACCAAATTTTCACATGCATAACTTCAGATACACCATTACTGCATATCTAAATTTCAATGAAATTTATCTGGTAGTTTTTTGAGCCAAAAAGTTTATACATAGGCATATAAATAAATCTACGTATACGCGTATATATAAGGACACCCCAATTTAAGTGAATGATATTTTCGTGCTTCTCAATCCTGAAAACATAAAGAAAATTCATTTTCACTTCACTCCCACCATGCGGCCGAAAGTAATACCGTATTTATTTTACAAAATGTCGGTAAAAAATAATAAAATAAAATCTATAAAAATATTGCTTTAATTTTTATCTTATTTAGATAAAAAATCTTTCCAAGACAAGGCATGAACCTCTAAAATCTTATTTAAACTCATTTATATACGTTTCACTGACAATAAAATAATAATGAATTTAATTTCCTGAAGGTATAATTTATAAAAAAACTACTTTTTAAAAGAGTAAAATGATTATGACTTTGTAACAATTTTTATAAATAATTGAAAAAAAAAATTACTGGCTTTAATTAACTAATTACTCAGTAATGTTGATTTATTTAATGTTAAAATATGAGGAATCCGATGGTAAAAAGTTCGAAAGTCAATCAATAATCTATTAAAATACAAACATTCAAAAGGAAGACAAGGCTTGCATTATTTATACACATATTTTTTATAATACAATTTAATAACCTTCTTTCTTTAAGTATAAGCATATTATTCAGTTGCTTAATAATAATAAATTTAAAAAAAGGAATATCACTTATATTTGATTAGAAGACAGTTTCGCAAACATATCAATAAATTCATGAAAATTTAACGAAATATAATTACACCTTTCTCTTAAAAGTTGCCTTATTTTATCTAAAAATTGCAATATTAACTTTTTGATAACATAAAAAAATTATTTGTGAAAGTTAATTGGAAAAATAATAATAATACATCAGGTTTCTAAATATTTCTAAATAAATTGTTTAGTATTTGTTGAGGCATTTTATTGATTTATTCATTTTTTTATATTTCAAATATATTTTGAAGAAAAAATGGTATTGAAACCAGATCTGTAAGTTTATTTTTTTTGTTTGTTTTTTAAAATATTTAAAATTTAAAACTTTCAGTTCGTATATTTTTGGGAGTTAAATATGATCTACTGTAATTTAGGTCCGTTTATTTAAAAATAAAGAAATAATGAATTATGTAATTTCGTCAATAAATTAAAGGCATTCTAGCCTATTATCTGTTTTTCTTTATTATTCTATATTTGTATTAGTTTATCTTTGTTCTTCTACCAGTATACGGGAATGGAAACCTGATATTTCTTTATATCTAATAGAATTCTATCATTGTATTTCAATGGTAACCTTTGTATTACAAAGGTTAACTATGTACGTACTATGCTGAACATTGTAACAGGCAAGGATAATTTTTAACAGTACATTTAAGATCGATTTACTATAAACTTTAGTTGGTTAAATGTTAATGTTAGTTTAAATCACCATTTTTTGCTCATTTTTTCAAATAGAAGACGAATAATTTAAAACTGTATTTATTTTTGATTGAATTCATTTATATAAATTTTCATACAAATAAATTTTCTAAGTTTTATTTATTTATTGCCTTGCTTCATATTTATCCACTTGTTTGAGATTATATTATGTAGATTATCTCACAAAGAAACAAAAGAATTTCTTGACAAGTAAAAATGAAGAAAATATTTCATATAAACGTGGGTCCGAAACCACGTCGTTTTCGAGTTATAACCTGCCAAAAGTTTTAACTTGATTTCTGCTGCAAGGGTAAAATTTCATTTTATCCTTGGGTAAATATTCATGGACACCACATGACTTTTTTGTACGCCTACTAAATTACATACACACGTTTTAAAATGAAAAGTACGTAAAATTTTATTTCATTAATAACTTCTGATATTTTTTCTTTTTTTTCTTGTTTTTATTGAATTATTATTTATTGTAGCTTTTTTTTACAATCAGAGGTTAATAATTATTAATAAATCAATATATTTAAATTAAAAAAGAATTTAAAAAAAAATGAAAAGAAGTCTGTTTCGAACCGATGTGCTTTCCCCTTGTAAGATCAAAATATTTCATTAATTAAAATTCTATTTGGCTATAACTCTAGAACCAATGAAAATAAGTACCAGTTATGATATATTGTTAAAAAGCTCTCAATGAGGGCTTATTACTGCAATTAAGAAAAATTCCAAATTCTAAATGTTTTTGGGTTTTTGGATTTTGGCTTTTTTGGACATTTTTGGTCCGGTCGATTGCAATCTAAAGGGGAGCTGCACAACTAGATGTTACAGCAATCCTAAATCCAAAATTTCAACATCCTACGGTTAACCGTTTTTGAGTTATGCGAGATACATACGTATATACGTACGCACGTACGTACAGAAACTAGTCAAAATGAATTCAGGAATGGTCAAAATGGATATTTACGTTTAAATCTGAAAACCGAAATTTTTCCCGATCATAATTCTTTATTTTGTACAGAGAATTAAAAATTGAAGCATTTAAGACCTACGAATTTTCCTTATGATCTTTTTTCTTTACGTTCATTTGTAGAACCTGTCCTGAAATTCTTTCTCTGTTCGTGTGTACTCATTACGTTTACATATTTTATTTCTAAATATTTATTTTTTATGCAGGTATTTTACAAAACTATTAATTATTTCCGTAATTTTTATCCCAAGAATTTTATTATAAAATTTTATTTTAATTTAGTTAATATTTTAGAATTAGGACAAACATTTTCGCCTAAATTTGTGACCCGAAAACAAAGTGATTCGGATAGATATTTATTATGAACATTCTAATAACTCCCAGAAATATGTTCCAACAGCTAGGGTAAAACGTAAAGTTATTCATACAAATTTGCATGCATCTTCCTACAAAAAACTCTTTCTATATCCACCTGCATTTTTCCTGGCTAATAACTAAATAAATCGAAATAATTTTATTTATATTCCTTTTTACATTATTTATTCAGTTATTTTCTTATATTTGAATATTAGTCTTCTATTTATCAGTAATAAAGAATAATTTATTTTCATTAATTTTACTACAGTTGACATAAGCTGAGTAAGTAAGCCGTCCGTCATACAAAGACTGTAATAATAATAAAAACGAACTAGGCGCCATGACATGAAGAAATGGTATCTAAAAAATTATGTTTGAAATTACTTTTTAGGTGCGTCCCTTTTTCAGTTGCATCAGACCCAGACGGTCACGCAACAAGGGTTGTTTTATTGTATCATATTATTTTCAGAAGGGTAAAAAAACTTCTTATGAAAGTGGAGGCATGTTACTCCTCCACCTGCTCGTTCACCCTCGAAATAACGGTTTTCAAGGTCACAAAACAACGCCATTACTAACGCACGAAGCACCGCTACTTGTACAGGCGAGCTTGGCTGACTCCCAACAAGGTGTTCGCTCTGCAACTATACGATCAACCGGGCAAGCATTCTGGTTCTGGCATATTTTAACGAACGATGTTACATCCGTTGACTGTTCAGTGAGTGGGTCAGCCTCATAACCTTCCTAACACTAACTTGTGTTACATTCTCAGCGGTACAACTATTTAGACTGTTTGCCAGTTCTTTGTATTCCCGCCAATATTAATTACAACCCATTTTCATTCCTCTTGTATCATATTTTAGTTTTCATTTATAACTATTATTTTTTTTTTTACCTGTAACATTTTCCTAGAAAAAAACATTATTAAACTTTTATCAATGAATATAAATCATATTACCAATATTTATAATACTGGTTAAAACGTATTATTATTATTAACCTGTTGATGATGGAAACAACAATAAATATCTAACTTTTATTTATTTATTTTTAATATGCGTTTGTAATTTTAGAATAAGGGTTAATTTATTTTTTGGGCCGTAAATTTTTTGGTAACATAAAAAGAAATCAGTATTTACAAATAACACTACGAAATATTAATATCTAACCGGAAAACCTTGACTTGTTAGATACTTCTCTTACTCTTGTAATATCTGTTATTAGCATTCTAAAATTTATTGATTTGAAATTCGGATTAAATAACGGTGACAGAATAATTTTGAATAAACCTGTTTCTTTTTTTCGTAGATCATCATAATCATTAGCATGCGTTGCTTAGGCTAAAGACATTATAATAAATTTAATGCTTTCATGAAAAAAAAAAAATAGAATTCTAATCCGGAAATTCTGTTCTTTAAAAATCTCTCCTATAGAATTTTAATGTTTACAACTTCTAATAAAGAATGAGTAAGGTAAACCAAATCGCTATTTACTAATCGCTGTTTCTTCTTTGAATTATACATTAATTATAATTATTCATTATTATTATTATCAGTTATCAAATTCGTTATTTTTTATCTCACATTGTACTCCTTTTAGTATCATGACTGTTAACGATCGTTGGCTTCAACTTGCTAAATATTTACTGGCATGATTTTATTGTGAGAGCTCCACCCAGAATAATTCATCTGTAGGTATCCCAGACTAATTGCTTTTAAATCCTTGTTATTCAGTTGTTATTGAATTTCGTGAACAAAGTCTGCTCACAGAAAAACGGGAAATTCTTGATACCTCTATTTCAACATCAGGGCTTCTATATTCGTGTAATATATTTATAATCGACTAACCCTGTTTTGATCTACCAATTATAAAATGGTTCCATGTATCATCTATTCATGAATAATGGTTCTATTGGTAGGAAATCTAACTGGGAAAATAAGTGGCTCTGGAATATTTTAGATTGTACAAAACTCTGTCAGACGAGTTCCTGAAGAAATCCTTCACGATGCTTTACACAGTAATTTCTCTTTGCGTTCTACATTCAAGTGCCGTCGTTGATTAGATAATGGTTTCTCCTACTTTAGTTTCTAACTCAAACGGTGACTGAATTTTCTCCATTCATATGCTCTCCAAGGAAGCCTTGGCAGGCGAAAACTTGTTATTCGGGAATCAATCGGGTCAATTAAGGGTTCTACGGTCGCTTCAGGAAAGTGAAACAGTAAAAATTGAATAAAATTAAAGAATAAGTAACAAAAAATAGAATCAAAATAAGAAAACTAAAGATTACGTTCTGAATGGAAATTTGCTAAGTAGGATTTCGCAACTCTTCTGACAGACTATTTTTTTTCGGGAAGGAGGTGGAAATGCATTTACGCACGGAGTGTCAGGCTCCTGCTAGAGGTCTTATCCAACCGCTATCATCAGGCTATCGACTAAAACCACCCCCCTTTTATTGGAGTAAATCCTACGCACCCTGGAATCGACGTATGGCAGGCATTACTTCAGGGTGCGCAGGCTTCCTAACGAGTTCGCCCGTTCCGAGAAAATGCACAACATTAAATTAACTATACCAGTACACAGTAATTAATATAAAGTTTGCGCAGTCTAAATTAAATTGCCAAAGGAAGACAGTAATCATATTAAGATTGCGAAATTTTTTTCAAAACAGTCGAGCACGCTTCTATAGCTTTCTGTACTAGTTTCAGAATTTGTACAACTACTAGACTATACTTGACTATACTTGACTAATAGACTATACTTGATCATTCTGCTGGTACTAGCTCCAAAATTATTGTATCACAAGACGGAGAGACGACGAGGCTAAACGAAGTGCCTGCCTCTCGCGTACAACTGCCGCGTGCCGCGTATTAGTGACTCTTCTGGAATTGAAAGCCAAAATGATTTCTTTTAACTATACATTCGAGAAGTTTCTCGCTCATACTCGATCCTTCGAGAATTCGATCTAAAATTTAGATATCTCTTTATATTCCCTTACAATTTGTCCTCACTTTCTCTACCCTCGTAACATTACTTATAATCATCATTAACTTGTGAGACATAGTGAAGCCCTAAGGGGTTTCGACGTAGAAATTTATTCTAAAACGGGGTCAGAGAGTCAGAAAAATTTGTTACAAATTTTTACCGGCCCGGTTTCATTTATTAAACAACGAATAATCATAAGAATTGTACTATTTCTGTAAATGTGATATGTATAACATATAAATGAAATCGGACCGGTAAAAGTTTGTAACAAATTTTTCTTTTTTTTCTTATTATATGGAACGTTTAAACATTGTTTATTAACTATTATTATTTTATATATTTTTTCTATTACACATATTTAACATATATTTTTTTAAAACAAAATTCTAAATTAATAACAGATTTTGATAATAGAAATGTAGTGTCTTACCTTTTTTGATATCAGTATCGTTTTGTAAAAACAGTTTTATTTATATTACAGAAATTTTTGTTTTTTGAGTGGAAGAAATGGTATCTGCGAGAGTCTTACCGTACGGTTTACAATTTCATTGTAATTTTTATGGATTTGAATTAGCAATCATAAAGTTTGTATTATTTGTTAGATTTTCCTAGAAGTAAATTTATACAAATCTACCTAGCTTTGAATATTATGTATCGAATATCCTGGTTAATTGTGCCATTTCGGTTCTAGATAATTGAATTTTCTACAACTTTCAGTTCCTGATTTTTTATCATTATTCTTTTGATATCGGGTGTTCTTCTCTCGTATAGGTGTTCTTCCCCTCGTAATAGACGGGATTTTTTTATTTATTTTTTTTTTGTAAGAATCACTAACGTATATAAAAATTAATGTTAGTTCTCGAACATAAACTGGATGTAAATTTAGTGACCAGTGACAATCCATATCGTTTATCTTTTTTAAATCTAAATTAAATTGTTATAAAGTTAAATAAGTAACTTTTTTGTTGTTGAAACTTTCCTTTCATAGTTTTAATGTTGTGAAACTTGTGTTCTTTTTTATATAAAAAGTAAGTTATAAAAATAGCCCTATTTTTGTGTTATAATGTAGCCTTCAGCCTTTATGAAAACATATAATTTTAGGATATAGTTGTAATAAAAAGAAATGAAAAAGTGAGTTCGTGATGTGTGTGTGTGTTTGTATGTATGTGAACGAAATTGGCGTGCATGCTTTGTGGTGAAAGCAAGCCGGTTGATGTGGTTTGCGCTAGTGATGTTTATGTTTGTGTTCTTGTGTATATCGTGGTCAACATCTGTACTAGAATAACCTATACAGACAAAAACAAAACTCACCAGCTATGTTAACTGGAGGAAGAAATAAAATTAAAAAAGAAAAAGAAAAATAATTACACTTGTTACATACTTTCCAAGATCAAATAATCTCTTCACGTAGAACATATTGCATTTGGCAAACCCAAACAAAATGACTGGTGTCAATTTATTATTTTTTATTTTTTAATTTATTTATTATTTGTTTAATATAATAAAACCGGTATTACGTGTAATGCAATTCAACGTTAATTTTACTGAATTGGAAATAAGTATTTACTTAAGTGTATTAACACAATAGAATTTTATCTGTTGTATTATTTTGTTTTTAATAGAAAATAAAATTATTTTTACGGTATTTTCTACCATTTACCTTTTTTTTTTTTTTTTAATTTGCCCCGCAAAGTATTTTTTTTACAATTTTTGCAATTTCTCTTTATCACTCTAATAAAATTTACATTCAATATTCATACTTTTTAAAGTTATTATCCAGACACTCTCTCATTCACAATCTCTCTCTCTCTCTCTCTCTCTCTCTCTCTCTATATATATATATATATATATATATATATATATATATATATATATATATATATAATTGATAATGGCTTAAAAAATTATTATTAGATCTGAATAGGGATTCAAATAAGATCTGACATTGTGATAGTTGATTGAAAGATGGTAAATAACTAACTGTACTTGGTTCCGTTCGCTATAAAATAATTATTTAATATTACGTGACTTCATAACCCAAATTTTACAAATACGTGGCGAAATTTTCGTACTTGTGAGAGATAATCTAGTTGTTTTATCCAAATACAATTTGAATCAGTTGCTTTACCTTCCTACATTGTTTTTCTATTTGTTAACCGACTTCCATTTTGTTTTTACTTCCTTATACTATTGTAATCGCGAAAAATTTCGATTTTCAGATTTCAACGGAAATATACATTTTGATCATCACTGAATCCATCTTGACTAATTACGGCGTGACGTCTGTACATACGTATGTGTCTCGCTTGCATAACTCAAAAACGATTAGCCGTAGAATGTTGAAATTTCGGATTTAGGGCTGTTATAACATCTAGTTATGTATCTTCCCTTTTAATTGAAATCGACTCGACCAAAAGTGCTCAAAAAAGCCCAAAATCCAAAAATTTGGATTTTGAACTTTTTCTTAACTGCAGTAATAAGCTCTCATTGTGAGCTTTTCAACTATTTATTATAAGTGGTACACATTTTCATTGGTTCCAGAGTTATAGCGCAATAAAATTTTAATTAATGAAATAGTTGGTTCTTACAAGAGGAAGGCATATCGGCGAGAAAGGAACAGTTTCCTTTTTTTTAATTTTTAATTTAAATATATTGATTTATTATTAATTATTAACTTGTGATTGTAAAAGAATTTTTACAATAATTAATAATTCAATATTAAAAAAAAATGAAAAATTAAAATATAAAATGTTTGTAATTTAATAGGTGTACAAGGAAGTCAATCATAACTCATTTTAAACTCTGCAGGTGAAAAAATTGGCCTTGTTGAGATGGAAATCGAATATCAGACCCGAAATTCCTTAAGTAGTTCTTTAAGGAATTTCGGGTCTCCGAAACCTCATCACCGAAAAATGAAATCGTTACTGCTACGTATCATGCACTACGTGATATTTACGGTGTGCATAATCGACTAAACAAAAGCACAGTTCATCGTTTGGTTAAAAGATTTGAATTGAAATTTATCTCAACTTGATGTTGAAACTCGAATTCAAAAAAGAAATTCAAGGAGTCAAGATAATATTCCAGCTGTAAGTGCAACTTTTCACAAGAATTGGATATTTCTTCAACAACAACATGGAGAATTTGAGTAACGATGTTGATATGCACACTCATAAAAGATTCAACAAACTCTATAATTAAAGCCACGAGACCATTCTTAGCGTCGATTGTTTACTGATTGGAATCTAGAGCAGCGCGAAGTGGATCTAAATTTTCATCAAAAAATCATCTTTACAGATGAGGCTCATTTTTGGTTAATGGCTTTTGTAAACAAACAATTCCGTATTTTGGATGATTTCAATCCACAAACGATTCAACAGCGACTATTACATACGGAAAAATTCTCTGTTTTTTGTGAATTATGGGCTGGTGGGATCATTGGGCCATTTTTTTTTTTTTTTTAAATGTGCAAAGAGATGGTGTTACAGCAAATTGTGAACGCTATCGTGCTATGATTCGTGATTTTTAGTTTACAAATTTGGAAAATTTTACTTTGAATGAGGTGTGGTTACAACAGGTTGGTGTCCTATGCCACACAGCAGCTGAAACAATTCAGTTATTGCATCAAAGGTTTGGTGATTTGATAATTTCATGAAATGGTAATGTCAATTGACCACCAAGATCGTATGACTTGACTTCCTTAAACCTTTTCACTGGAGTTATGTTAAGGCACAAGTGTATAGCAACAAACCGCTAACAAATGGTGATTTGAAAGCAAATATTCGACCCGTTATTAGTGAAATTCAAGGTGATTGGTGTGATAGTCACGCAAAATTTTTTTTATAGGCTTAGCATGCAAGCAAAGATGGCTTTGCTGAATGACATTGTTTTTTTTAACATAATGTAATGTTAAAACTTTAAAATAAAAAATGGTTTATATTACACAGACTTTTATTGCAATTTTATTTTTTGTGTTGAAAATGAAAGATTATAGATGCGTTGAAAACGCATTCTATAGATTTCATGTAAAAATAGTTTTTTATTTGTCCAGTGATTCAGTCACTTTGCCCCCTTCAAAGATGAGTGATTTACCCTGTTATTAAGAAACCTGCTCGAAAAGATTTTTATATTGAGGAGTGAAGTGGTTGCGAAATTACTATTATAAACCCACAGAAATTCAGGTGATATTCCGACCTTCCACTCTGTTTACAATATGTATTTGCTACATAATGAACATCATTACTGTCAAAAACAGAAACGCTGGGCTGGTGCCAATTCCACCTAAGATACTTTGTATACATCTCACTCATAAGAAAGACTGAGAAAGTTACTGTAAAATAACAGGTTAATGTACTCCTTTTTGAGGGAAACAAGTGCTTCCATTCGATTAGGAAATAACTCGGTAAAATAAGGAAGAAACTATACTTGGCTGTTTTAATATTTTTATTCGCTAATTTTAGGGAGAAAGTCGTATGCGATTCATAGTTAACTTGTATTTTACATTTTTATAATTTATCCTACATGAACGTCATTCATTGTTTGTTTTTTATTACTCATATTGTTCTTGTTGCAGGAACACACCATTATTTAAATTAGATTGGACTGATAAACGACAAATTAAACAAAATGACCTGAATGCTAATATGTAAGTAAAAATTTCATGTTACCTAAACTTAAACATAAATAATAGTATTATGTAATCTAAAGCGAATGAACCCAGATATCTACTTAAACTCATGTCGAATACAAATTTACTTATTATAAAATATATTACATCATGATTTACCCCCACCTCCGTGACTTAAATAAAAACCAAAAATTTCTATTAACTTTAATTTATGGGATGATGATATTGTTATCTCATAAAATTATTGCCAGACTATTTATTAAGTTTTTTTTTTTAACAAATGCATTATGAAATCTCCTGAAGGAATTTGCAATTTTTTGTCTATTATTATAAAAGAATTTATGATAGTTTTTAAAAATGTAAACTAATTAAAGTAATAAAACTGTACTTATGTTTTAAATAATAAAAGAATATATATATATATTCTTATATATATATCTATTATATATATATATATATATATAATATATAATATATAATATATATATAAATATATATATATTATATATATATATATATATATAATATATAATATATAATATATATATAAATATATATATATTATATATTATATATATATAATCACTATATATATATATATATATATATATATATACTATATATATATTTATATATATATTATATATTATATATTATATATATATATATATATATACTATATATATATATATATATATATATATATATATATATATATATAGTGATTCACGTAAAATGTAAAACCTTTCAGCGCATTTTCTATTGGTGAAAATAAAAAAGAAAGTTCATAGAAAAATAGGTTTGGAAACTCTTCGATAGCGAATATCGGCTGGCAAAAGATTTCGCTCTGATTTTTGCGCCTTTGATAAAATTAAGCAGTACTGAAATACTTGGCATCCAAATTAAGGATTAAATTTAATGGTTTTATATGAAATCTTAGCTGAAAAATTGAAAAGATAGGTCGTAGAACTGTATTTTTCGAGAAATATGTGGTAAAAGACAAAAGATTGGGGTCTATTTTATGTTAGGCGTAAAATAACTTTGTTAAATGGATAATACCCATAAAAGTTTTAAACAAAAATTGTTGAGAATTTGATTCTATGTAAAATGGTAATGAATAAATTCCAAAGAAACTAAATATATATATGTAAAAGTTTCGTAGTTTATTAAAAATGAGGCAGATTTTAACTGGATATTTTACGAATTTAAATTTTCAATATTTTAAAACAAAAGAATAAATATTTTAGAAAAACAAGCAAACAAAATTTATAAAAACAAACAACAGATTAATAAAATAATTTCTTTAGACGTCTTAAAAGCTGATAAAAAATTAATTTTATGTAATTTGTTTAAAATGTAATTTTAACTGACAATACGAACAGCTAATTCAAACTATTATGTGTTTTTTGTATTGCATTTTGAACAGCAATAAATATTAAAATAAGTGATTGGAATAGTGCGTGTACTTCATTATCTAACAATTGCTTATAAACTTTCCAATATATACGAGTATACTATTTATATATACGCTTTTGATTTAGTATCGCTCGTCTATTCCTTCACCGATTCTGTTGAAACATAACAGACCTTTTAACGAAGGTTCTAAAAATTTTCTATGAAAATTTTAACCTTCTAGGATTTATAGAAACAAAAATGGCGGCTTTTAAATAAAAACATAAATTTCAGATAAACCATATTTTTAATTCATTACATAATATTTGGTAATAATGATTAAAAACAGATGATGTATTGTTAAATAGTTATTCTGATTGAACAATACAAGTTAATAATTAGTCATAATTTAATTTTTCTAATTCTAATTATCATATATTTTTAATCATTTCACTTTACAAGTGTACTCTTGTAAAGTCTCAGGTGGATCATTGCTGAGATGTGTGGTTAATTGAAACCCAACCACCAAAGAACACCGGTATTCACGATCTAGTATTCAAATATGTATAAAAGTAAAACTGTCTTCTATAAGGATTCTTGTTCTTACTGGGAAACTTTATGCGATTTGTGGGATGTTATCTATAGCTGTTGCAATTTTGGTAAAATTAACATACACAATAGTTAAAAAATTATGTTTAGTTAATAAGTAAACATTAAAATAAACCTAAATATTTGTTCTGAATAATTTTTTAACATGTTCTTAAATATGTACTTCCTTAGATATTTTTTCTTAATGCATTCAGAAATGTTATTACGAATATATTCTAGTTTATTTAACTTTTTTTTTCAAATTTAGATTTGAATAGATGTTCATCATTATTATTTAATAAATCTATACTATTTCTACATATTAATGTTAATTGTAGATTCTTAATTATCTTTTTCATTTTTTTTTTTTTTTTTTTTGTCTTCAGTCATTTGACTGGTTTGATGCAGCTCTCCAAGATTCCCTATCTAGTGCTAGTCGTTTCATTTCAGTATACCCTCTACATCCTACATCCCTAACAATTTGTTTTACATATTCCAAACGTGGCCTGCCTACACAATTTTTCCCTTCTACCTGTCCTTCCAAAATTAAAGCGACTATTCCAGGATGCCTTAGTATGTGGCCTATAAGTCTGTCTCTTCTTTTAACTATATTTTTCTAAATGCTTCTTTCTTCATCTATTTGCCGCAATACCTCCTCATTTGTCATCTACCCATCTGATTTTTAACATTCTCCTATAACACCACATTTCAAAAGCTTCTAACCTCTTCTTCTCAGATACTCCGATTGTCCAAGTTTCACTTCCATATAAAGCGACACTCCAAACATACACTTTCAAAAATCTTTTCCTGGCATTTAAATTAATTTTTGATGTAAACAACTTATATTTCTTACTGAAGGCTCGTTTAGCTTGTGCTATTCGGCATTTTATATCGCTACTGCTTCGTCCATCTTTAGTAATTCTACTTCCCAAATAACAAAATTCTTCTACCTCCATAATCTTTTCTCCTCCTATTTTCACATTCAGTGGTCCATCTTTGTTATTTCTACTACATTTCATTACTTTTGTTTTGTTCTTGTTTATTTTCATGCGATAGTTCTTGCGTAGGACTTCATCTATGCCGTTCATTGTTTCTTCTAAATCCTTTTTACTCTCGGCTAGAATTACTATATCATCAGCAAATCGTAGCATCTTTATCTTTTCACCTTGTACTGTTACTCCGAATCTAAATTGTTCTTTAACATCATTAACTGCTAGTTCCATGTAAAGATTAAAAAGTAACGGAGATAGAGAACATCCTTGTCGGACTCCCTTTCTTATTATGGCTTCTTTCTTATGTTCTTCAATTGCTACTGTTGCTGTTTGGTTCCTGTACATGTTAGCAATTGTTCTTCTATCTCTGTATTTGAACCCTAATTTTTTTTAAATGCTGAACATTTTCATTTATTAATTTTATATTTTGTGATGCTTAGTAATTAAGATTTATTTCACAATTTTATTTGATCATTTCCGGGAAATGTGCACCACAATTGAAATTACTGTAAAACAATATTTATTTTAATTTACCTAAGTTTCATTATCTTCTAAATAAACATAGATCTACTGTTTCACTGGACTGATGTTCCTAATAAAGCGTAAGCTGCTATGTATGATTCTATTTATACTTCTTCAATATGTAATCGATTCATATAGTAAATTTTCATGTTTTCTTCGTCTTCCTAAGAATCTTTTATTATAAATATATGTTCTTACTTATATGTTCTTATTTTATAATTATTACGTTTTATATTATTCACATAATTTTAGAAAAGATGTAACAGCCGATCTCCTTGGCGCGAGTGGTAGCATCTCGGCCTTTCATCCGGGTTCGAATCACGGTCAGGGATGGCATTTTCATGAGCTAAAAAATGGTCATTTCATCTCATCGTTTGAACCAATACCTAACAGTGGTCCCGGAGGCTAAAAAAAATGATGTAACAATCACTCCCTATTTTCTCTTTTTCAATTTTTTTTTTTGTCAGCACGTATTTATTTAATTAAGCAATCAAAATCGATCAATGGGAGATAGAATTGAATGACCAAAATTATTTAATTCAATGTACAGGATAAACAATATGTATAAAGAGATGTCGCAGAATATCTGGAGGACTCGGGTTCGAGCTACAAAAATAATAAAAAGTATAAGATTTTAATAGTGTGTTAAAAATTAATAAATACATTTTAACTTAACAATTTATTATTATTAATTGTACTCTAGTTTCTATAGTCATAGTTTTTTATTTAATTAAACTTTTTTTTACTCTTTTGTTTTGAGTACAGTAAAGAGATTTTGTTGATAGACATCGATTTGTTTTACATGTAACATGTTCATAATCAAGTTAAACATAGTGTGCTGTAAATTGCTTATATGCATGAGAAGTTTACATAAATATTTCCGGGAATTTTTTTCACTGTTTTTTAAACTTATAACAAATTTTTTTAAGTTTAACAAAAATGTCATTGCTTCGAAGGTATTTTTTTTTTTTGAAACGAAAACAAAAAATTATTAATTATTTATTTCACCTCGACCCAGTAACTAATCTTTATTAATATACCTTTGCGTTACTACACATGAAACTGACTACATCATATGATGACAACATTCATAAGATATGTTTTAATGAATAAAAAAAATTAAAGAAATTAATTAAATTTTTTATTTAAAAAAAATTAAATTAATGAAATTAAGTATTTTTTTAAATTTTTTAACATATAACTTAACCGAGAGATATTAAAAACAACGAAATAAAAAATATGTTTAAAATTAAATGTCAAGCGAGTTGTCAAAAGGCATTTTTTACCTGGAAAGAGATACTGCTCTGCTTCCCTGTGTTTTTTTAGTAAATGTTGTTTTAACACTTTTACATCATTCTTATTATTATATTTCTTGACCGTTCTAGCAGGAGAATATTAATTTAAAAAATTTATATTGTCTGAAGAGAAACAGAGCTTGTAAATATGTTTTAGATGAGATAGAACAAGACAGAATGAATCGAAAAATATATCTAACATTCATTTTCCCTTGAATGCGTTTATGTTTTTGAATTCACCTGTGTTGACCCTTCAGTTTAAATTGGTAGAAAAATTTATTGTTTTATACATTTACTGTTCCAGTCTCTCTGTAATAAAAGTCTAGCTTGTGAGATGAATATCATGTCCATTTTGGTACGTTGGCTCGCTGATATGTAAATAGTATATTATTATCACTAAAGAATATATTACTTCTTCACGTCTCACGTTTCCTAATAGTACCTAGCATGGGATCTTGTTATTCTTGAGAATGGGTGTCTCGTGTCCGGTCAGCTGTTTAATTTTGGCACTATACAATATTCTAAGGTGCATATATTTTTTCCTTACAATAAAATTTCAAGAAAAATTGTTGTTTTTGTTTGTAATACGAAGCCTCTAAAATAAGTATTTTTAATATAAAAAAAATATATATTTATATATATATATATTTACAAGATTATCTCATAAAAATAATTTTTGAAAAACTATTATATTTTGCATTCATACTATTTAGCTTTCGCTGTTTAATAAATTATTAATATGTTTGATATCAAAACAAAGATTTTTTGTTAGAATTCATATCTAAAAAAGAAGAAAATGTATTAAGGATAAAGGATTTGACCTTAAAATTACCTAAATTTAAAAAATCCAGTCAATAAAATCTTTATTGATTTTTTTTCCATTGTAAACGAAATTTTTTTGAACAGTTTTTTTAAAATAAATATTACGATAAAATCCGTTTAAAAAACCCACGAGGTGAATTTATTAAGAATTAATATTTATACCTTGTGACGTAAGCTAATATGTAACAATTAATTCCATTTTTTTCTTTTATGAAAGTTCTCCAACTTGTTCTATTACTGATTTTATTTTTGTCTGCATAATAAAGACTATTTTTAATAAAATTTGTGATGCAAAACTACCTTTCTCTGAACATTTAAAAAAAAATAATAAAACTGCCTCACAACTTTCTCTCTATAGTAAAATTAGGTTATATTTTAAAGTAATAAAAATATTAAATTTTTATTATAATGCAAAAAAAAATTTACTTATATTATTTAACAAAATAATATAATTGTTTTTCATGAAATATTTTTATAATAATAATTATTATTATCAGTGGCCGCTCGTAGCTAAAATTAGTAGGGGGTGCTGCTCCAGAAAATCTTTTTCTAGGCCTTTTCAAGACCACGGTTAAAGTTTTCTGTAAAATAAAAGAACCGGAAAAAATGAATCAAATAGAATAGCTGGAAGCAGGATAATTATCTAATTCTGCACTTTAACACATTCAAGAATATGATACACGGTTTTTAAGCACTATTTAAGCACATTGTGCTTAAAAACCGTATTCGGTTTAACCGAATAAATAATAAAATGTCAATACAGAAAATATTATTTAGTACTATTAGATAATAACTTAACTTAACAACATGTCCACTTAAAAACACTGTAGCCCAATGGTGCTTAATTTAAATTTCTATGCACACAGAAACAAATACATAATTAGTTTTTACTAATTACCTTCTCTTTCGTCCTTCCAGCGAGTTTTTGGCAATCAAAGAGCCTTGCTTTCCGCCATCTTCCAATCACTACTGAAAAAACGACTAAACCGCTTTCATATTCCTTCCACCGACTAAATTAGAAAAATGAACGAACAAGGAACGTTCCGTACACACGCGGAATAAAAAAAAAACTACCTTCCAGCAACACGCCAGGATCGGCACTGCGGGAGTGACAGTGCTCTCTCTCCCTCGCAGCTTCGCGTGCAGCTTCCTATGTGCGCATGCGCACAACAGCCAAACACCATGCCGCTGGAACTGTGAATCGCACAGGTTTTTTTCATAAACTGCGAGATGGCTACTGACATTAAGCTTAAGGATTACATATTGTACAAGTATAAAAAAAGGACTCATTATTATAAATGTTACCGAAAATATCAAGTGGAGGTAGGGAGTGCTGCAATTCGAAAGTGCCTACACGCGAGTCGCCGCCACTGATTTATTATTATTATTAATGAGATACAATTTTTAACATTTATTCGGTAGAGATATTTACTCGGTCTATAAAAATTAATTAGATATGAACAAGTTCTCAAAATAATTCATTGCTAATGAAATGGCAAAGAGATATTGAGGGCAATTATAAACCATATTGTGTCAATTTTTTACCTAAGCGCACAAATTATGTTTTATCGTTTTTAATTTATGGATTTTTGTTTATCTTTGTTACTTTTTGTCCTTACAAAGTATTTAAACAGGAAGCTTGTGATAAGTAGAACGAAGTGAAAATTATTTAGCGTATGAAAATTGAAGTAGTCATAAATATTTCAGGATTTCCCGTGTGAACATCTAAAACGCTACCTCTCCCCGAATCTCCTACCATGGTTTTGTCAATAGCTAACGTAACCTAGTTATTAAGGATGTTTTAACTTTTTTTAATATTTAAAGAAACCTGCGCAGTTCTGCGCAAAAGATTCGGTCTTCTTGCGACGTTTCGTTTCCGATGCCCTAACTATTTCGCAACCAGAAACGCACTGATTTTCAGAGTACAACGCACTACATATGTTCGATTAACCAATAGACCCTACACTCTAGCATCATAAAATTTCACTACATAATCCCTTATGAAAAATACGTCACTACATAGTCAAAATAACCTGAAATTTTTTTCGACCGTAAATTGAGCGTAACTCATGTACGATTCAAATTTTCAAACATAGGAAATCAAAAATTTCATCAAAGTTTCATATTCAGAACTCCAGATTCACTACTGAAGAATATCGAAATTTCAATGAAATTGCTCAAGTAGTTTTGAATATTTTCGAGCCACAAAATTTTATACATAGGCATATATATATATATATATATATATATATGCCTATATAAATTATATATATATAATGCCTATATTATGCCTATATATATGCCTATAATGCCTATATATGCCTATATTCATTATATATATATATAATGAATGGGATTTCCTATAAGGAAACTTTTATATATACCCTGCTTTTCTTCGAAAGTCGGTAAAAATAATTTTAACTGGATATCGTATAAGATTTCATCAGCATTAATTACCGGAAGGCTACCCAAAAATACAAACTATGCAAAACTTTAACAGAAAAAAGTACTAACTTTTGTCTATATGATATATCTTTTACATATTCTGCTATATTAGTAAAATCAAATTTGATTCTAATCCTACCCTACTAAAGGCCATTTGTATGTGGTCTGTGAGTGTGTATTTGTGTGTGTGTGTGTGTGTGTGTGTGTGTGTGTGTGTGTGTGTGTGTGTGTCCTTTTCCCTTAGCTTAGCACCGGAATGTTCCAATCACTAGCGGAAAATCCCGATTCGTTAGTACATGACTCGTGGTGGTCAGGTGTATACATGTTTGTTATATTATTATATATCGATTTGTATGCGAAATATATATTAATAATATATTTTTTTTATTTATGTGATTGTCATTCTTTATAAAATAATACACTGTAACCAAAAAATAGGCACCGAAATGTACCGATCACTATCAGAAAATCCCGATTCGTTAGTATCAATTTCTAATTTAACTTTCATTATATCAATTTTCATCATTCAAAAAAAAAATATTTTTACACAAGAGGTAATCAATTTTTGGACAACTAATAATCTTATTCCGAGAGGCCACCTGCCAGGGCAACCCGCCCGGAGGGCGAGCTTACGGCACGCCTCTGCAGCTAGTATATAAATCTTATAACTGAAGTACATAAATTGTCTGTATAAATCACGATACATAACGTTTTTGTGTTAAAATCACATCGGGTAAAAAGTAAATTATGAACACAAACTAAATACACAAATAAATTTATTATGTTTTAGTAAATCCAGTTTGAACTGAGAAACTTCTACTTTATTTATAAATTTTTTTAAGTCTCTTTGTAAAGTCCAATAAAAATCTCTTAACAGGAAAAAATAATGCAAAGGGTATTTCTTAACAACCAGTCACAGTTACATTTCTTTTTTATTTATTCAAACAATTTCGTTTCATTTATTACATTAATACCTAACTGGACTCTTCTCCCTTTTATTTATTTTTTTTGTGTCTTTTCTCGTGATAGGCTGCTGTGGGCTGCGCATAAACTTTTTGGACTGTTTTCTCTTTTCTCAATAGATTTTCATCCTTAATGGTGTTTTCTTCTTTGCTTAGTAAATTTTAATTTGCTACTTTTTGTTATTATTGTTTCATTCTGAAATTCCCTTAGTCGTTGTCCTGAAAAGGTATTTTTCCTTTTTTAATTTCTAGTTAACATAAATTTTTCTCTATTACTTTAAACCAGTTTGTTTTTCCTATTTTAAAAAAAGCCAAAGATGGTTTTTACAAATATGTCATTGTTCATTTTACAGATGTAAACCGTAAAATTTTAGTCTACTTATTTTGATGTGGTTTGTATGTTTTTGAATATTTCGTAAAGTTCTTTGTGGGGAAATACAAAGTTGTATACTATTTTGAGTGCTACGATTTTCCTTTAACTTTTTATTTCTTTCCTTTTTAGTTTTCCTATTAAAGCTTGGATATTATACTGCGTATAAATTTTGTGTTGTATAATGCGATTACTCTCTTCTAATGTCTATTTTTAAGATTATAATTATAAAGTTATTTTGAGTCATATTTTTAAGTGTCGATATAAAAGCTGTTTCCATTTGTTTTTCAGTTTTCTTGTTTATTATGAGTAAAAAAATTATTTATAAGTTTTGTAAGTAATATTGATGTTTTACGAGGTATTAATTTTTTTTCAGATAAATAAAATTGGTTCTATTCCAAAAAATATTGTATATTATAACATTTTTGAACAGCATTGGTTTACGTTATGCAAGTAATGATAAGAATTATTTCACACTCTTACGATCACGCATACGCACCAATGCATTAAAATATAAAAATTATTGTAATTAACCTGGTAATTTATTCTTTAGTAATACTATATTATTACCTAATAATTTATGACAATTATATAATTCGAATTTAACTGTGAAGTAACCAGAATTTCATTAAAAAACAGTTACGAGGATAACACGATGATGGGTTGCGTTAATGAAAGAAATAAAAAAAGAAAAGATGTTTTAGAAGTATAAGAAAGAAATTTACGATGCCCATTTTGATTGTTCATCATTTAATGTCATTTGTTGAATTGTTATTAATAACAACAATAAAAAAGAATTAAAGCAACAATAAAAATAATTACGTATAAAAGCGGTTATAAATAGGATATTACAAAATGAACATTAATTTTTTTCCTAGTAATCATCATTTTTAGCTCAGTTGGAGGCATAGATATGGTCTAGTGTTCGAGTAATTTAAAAAAAATAAAAAACGTAATGTCAGGAAGGGAAAGTATAACTAGATTTATTTTTTATTTATCATTATATTAACGAGCAGGCATCCTTTTATCTTACACGCTACCACATGTATAAATAAAGCAAAAAAATAAATTTAGCAGACTTTATTTTACAGTACTTAAATTTTATGTTTCTACGCGTATATTATGTTATAAAATACGTTAAAAAAACGAAAAACTTATAAAAAAATTTATGGATTAATATAAACCAGTGTAACATGATCAGGTTACAATAATTTGATTTGGTTTCCTATAATATAAAATTTCAGCTATTTGCTAGTAGGGTTAACCAGCAGTTTTTCCATTCCCTCTACCGTTTATTGTACAAATAATTTTTAAAAGATAAAAAAATGAAATAATTTTATAATTGTTGAAAAGAAACTTATAAAACGTAATAAAATATCACAGATTTATAGTTTGCTTGAATAACAAATAATTTAACGGGATGAGAAATCACTTTTAATAACCTGCTATCTTTGCAGTATTTATATCTCAGTTTAATATTTAAACCATTAAAAGAATTTTAATAAATCTTTAGAACTAATATAATACTAACTAATCAAATTTTTTTATTGTGACATAAGGTAACCAATTTTAACCGATCGTTGGTGAGGTAATTAACATATCTAATGAATTTTATCGTTTTTAAATACAATGAGATTGCTATCCTGGGTTTTTAAAAACTGATGGTTTACATTAAACGAATAATAATTGTTGTAACATTATATAAGATTGTTGTAGGAAAATATATTCAACGGCTTTTAAAACCGTAATCGATAAGCTATTCTACCATTTTCATTAATAGTCGTAATTCAATCGTAAAAATTGCTTTAGATGTGATAAAACCAGCAGAATAGTGCAAATAATTAAAAAATATTAATTACTATTTATTAAATTAAGAACTTATTAATTCTGGATGAAAAAGGAATATCGGGGTTTTATAGCTATCCATTATCTCTTAACTATGACTTATAACAAATTACAAATAAAATGAAATAGTAACTCGTACAGTTTCCCCTACGAGTGTTCTTCTTTGTGAGCACTTTTCATCGCTGGACACGCGTTCAACCGATAGGGAATTCGCCCCATACTTTAGCAAGCATGGCTGGAGTAATGTTAGCGATAATTATTTCAATTCTGTGTCTCAAATCGGATAGATCAGTAGATAACAAAGGCACATACACAAGATCCTTTATAAAACCCTGAAGGAAAAAATTATTTGTCATATCGGATGCGGTCGGGGAAACGTCATTCAGCCGATCCAGTACAGAGTTATGCCAGTGAGGAGGCGCACCATCTTGTTGCCAAATAAAATTCTCTGGTTCATCTATTATTTGGGGAAAGAGCGATCTTCACAGCATATCCAAATAAGCAACACCTGCTATTGTTGCTTCAGCGAAAAAGAACGGCCCATAAATCCTGCCGTCGGGATATTGCACAGAAAACGTTCAATTTTAGGAAGTGTAACATTTAATTTTGCTTTTAGGAGTTAATGGGGATTTTTTGACCACCAAATGCGTTGATTATGTGAGTTAAATTATTCACTAAGGTGTAATGTTGACTTATCATTAAACACAATACGATCAAAAAAATCATCATTATCTTCTTGCTGCATCATTTAGATCGCAAATCGCCATTCAGTCGATACTCTTCAAAGCCTGTAACAGCTGTAAACGGTATGGGAGTATATGAAACCGTTTCTTTAAAACATTCCACATTGCCATCACTGATAATGCTTAAAAGGATTTTAGGCCACGCGGAAAACTTCCTGACCCGTTCAACATTTTCTTCAGACACCCTTGGTCGTCCTGAACTCTTCCCTTTAAACAAACAACCGGTTTTCAAACTGATTTTGCCATCGACGAATGCTATTGAAACTTGAAGGATAACGATTAAACTTTCTACGAAACGCATGTTGAATTGTAACTACAGATTCACAATTACTGAACTGCAAAGCACAGAAGACTTTTTGTTCAGTAATCTAAGTATCGCTAATGGCACTTTCAGGAACTACTGTCATTCACGTAACTAAAACTGTGCTTTTTGTTCTTTGATTCTAACCTTAAATTATCTCATACACCTCGCCCAAGAGATATTATTACACATTGAAAACCTGATATTCTGTTTTGTATGCCGGTTGTTGAATAATTTCGGCCGTGGTACAATACCTTGGTTCGGTTGAACTATTCATGTAGGTGATTAGGTTCTGGTTCATTTATTTAAATAAAAAGCCTTGAATTAATCATGAATAGAAATCTTATTTATTATAGTTTCTGTTTATGTAGTTCACAAATTTATATCAATGATGAATGATAATGTGAGTCTTACAAAGGTAAAGCGAGAGCTCTGTACCTAGACGAAACTGTGAGACCAGACTGCGCAGATTAAGTGAGGAGCTTGCTTATGTACTTTGTACAGAATCGCTGGATCGTCAGGAGCCGAGTGTATCCGAAAGGGGCTTTGTGAACTGTAAAGAGCCGAGTACAAAGAGCTGTGTGAACTGTACGGACCCGCTGAACTGTCAGGAGCCGAGTGTGAATCCGACCGAAGCCGAAGATCTTTAAATTTTAAAAGTCCTAATTTAAATGAAATTGAATGTTTTTCATTAATAGTGAATTTTAAATAAAATGAATGAGACCTAAGTCTATGCACCGGTAATTATGAAAACTTTTATTTAAACGTGGGAAATAATCGATTCCAGGAAATCAGTATTAAAGCTAAATAATTAGGCTACCTATCGAAGATCACATTTACCCTCTCTCTTTGATATTCCTGATAATTCGTTTAAAATGGAATCTAATAGTAAGTTTTATAGAAAGTAGAAGTGTCATTAAAAATGAAAATTGTATCATTTTCATAATCATTCAATAATAACTTAGGTAATTTGATAACTACAATTGTCCGATTATGTCTACTGTTCTTCATATTTAATTTTAATTGCTAAAACTATATAAGTACGTTTAGTACACCATAGAAATCCTCCGAAACTGATACTTAGTCAACCGATTCGATTTAAAGGAAATAATTTTGGTCTTAAAATTATATGAGAAAATCTGTTTCAGGAAATCGGCAGTCGAAGTAATTACGTGCTCTTCGAGTGGTATTTCCTTAACTTCCGCTTTATTTCTTAAAATGCTATAAGCATTAATTGTTAAAATGAAACTTTATATTACCAACTTAGTCACCATCTATTTATATATTGGTGTTTGTACAAATATTGTTATTAAAACATACCACATCCTTTGTTATTATCAAATCTTTGTTTTTGAGACATTTGTTTTATAATTTTCTTTTAATATCGTTTCGCAAATAAATAAGTATAAGATTTAATAATAGTTATTCTGTTTCGTACATTAAAGAAAAGTGTAGTTAATTTTTTAATGATACAAAAATATACTAGCTTGAAGAATTTAATTCTGGATCATCCACATCAGTAAACCTACCCTACTAAAGGGCATTTGTATGTGTGTCTATCTCTCTCTCTCTCTCTCTCTCTCTCTCTCTCTCTCTCTCTCTCTCTCTCTCTCTCTGTGTGTGTGTGTGTGTGTGTGTGTGTGTGTGTGTGTGTGTGTGTGTGTGTGTGTGTGTGTGTGTGTGTGTGTGTGTGTGTGTGAGCACGTGTGCGTGTCTATCCCCCTTAGCTTAGCACATGAAACCCCAGTAGTCCGAGTGATGTCATTTCGTACCACAATAAGCAATAATGTACTAGCTAACAGGTACCGGAATGTACCGATCATGAGCGGAAAATCCCGATTCGTTAATACATATCTCTTGGTTGTGAGGTGCATACTTGTTATATTATTATAAATCGATATATCGCATATATCGATATATATGCGAAAGATATATTAATAATATATTTTTTTTTATTATGTGATTGTTTTTCTTCATAAAATAATGAACTATAGACAAAAAGTAATTATTCAAATTAACCATGATACAACTGGAAAACTGTTTCTTCTGACCATCCTTCAATATCCTTTTCTGATTTCATTTAATTTCCATATTCATTATTCATCGAATATTCATTTTAATTTAAAAAAAGGAACTGCTAATACTTTTTTGATTAATAATACTGATGTTCTAATTCACCTTATAAATTCATGTTTTCTATTATTATTTAATATTTAATATTGAATTTTTATTAATTTTAAATATATTTTTATAATTAGAGCCCATTACAGAGTACTCTGACTGAATTATGTGTAGTTTTTCTTTTAAGGGAATTTTTATTCTAATATCGTTAAATATCATCTTTTCTTTAAGAATTAATAATTTTTTTTTAATGTTACAAAACGTTTTTTAGTAAGTGTAAGAAATCAGAAATAGTAATTATCTCCGATATTAACCAAAAGAAGCAGTAACTTGAAAAATGACCAATAACCAAAAATCGATGATACAAATTGTCCACACTGGGCAATAAGAACCAGTAAAATGTATTTTAGTTCTTGGGATGAAGAAGTAATCAATTCTGGACATCTAATAATTCCATTCCGAGACGCCGCCCGCTAGGGCGGGCACGCCGAGAGAAGCTAGTTAATTACTATAGGAGTACTGCATCCAAGTGATTTAATATTCTAGTTTCATTTATGTAATTTTTTAATAAAATGATAAATAATGTTTGTATTAGCTATAAAATTAATATCTTAGTCAAACTATATACAAACTTTAGGAAAATATTCGGTTACCTAAAAACAAGTGGAAACTGAGATATTAGATTTCATAACCTACGATTTTCAAGTTATTATTAGAAATGCGGTTTTAGCTAGACGTCTAGACATTTCTATACACTTTTTTAGGGTTTCTTTTTGGCTTTGGAAACTTTCGTTTGAATTCATATTCGTTCATACGTGTCTATCCAAAATAATATATAATCCAGGTTTAATTTTGGAAATGAAATGCAGATTCTTAGTTTTATCTTGTACTTCCGAGATCGCTACCTTATTTGTTTCGCTGTCATATTTTTATAAATCTCTGTAACTTAATTATTGCATAATCTTCTTCCTTCGAAAGTATAAATTATGATTAAATTTTAAAAAATACTTAGTGCATTTACTAACAAATTTGACTTACGTTTCTATATTGAATGAGTGAGCACTGTAATTCGAGTTATTTAAAAAAAATATTTTTTTACTCAAATACTATATTTTAATTTTTTATGAAAGCGTTTATTCAAATTTCCTTTTTCCTAGTTTCAAATTATTCCGTAATCAAATTCACATCAGATGTCATTCTTTATTATTATTATAGTATATTTAATCTAGAGGAACATCTTCCTTTTGGAAAGTTAATTCGGATTGTGGAAATGATAAAATAATATGAACCGTACTGTTATTGTAATAGTTTAGGCTTAGGCGATTGGTACCTGTTTTCACTTTCTTAAACGGGAAAACTACGAGGAAATCTTTTGGAATAATTGCAAATGAAAGTTGTGTTTCTTGATGCAATGACATTTTAACTGTCAAATAATTTAAACCAGTCGTGATTTTTTTGTAATATATTTTATATATATATATATATATATATATATATGAATAAAAAATATTTTTATTACTGAATCTGTCTGAGAAAACCTGCACGAGTCAATAATTCAGTTTGAAAAATATTTACTGATGAAATTTCTGTTATCTAATTAAAATTAAAAGAATATAATAATAAAAAGGAAAAAAATGATGGGCTAATTGTTAATTTAGGTTAATATGGATTAATAATAATAAGAATAACAAAACCATAACTACTGGGATCTTTCGGAATTTTCTACAAATCTACTCAATTGTATATATCAATATATATATATATATATATATATATATATATACAAACACACATATAGATTGATAAAAAACGATAAAAAAATAAAATCGCTATATAAAAACTCTTCTGTAGCGAAATCATGAAGCAAAAAACACTTTTTTTGTTTTTTGATATGGAATGATTTCAGAAAATTACTTCGTGACTGATTTTATTTCTTTTTTTTTTTTTTGAAAATAGATTAGTAAAACAGAAAAAACAACATGAACGCGGTTCACTTTATAGTAGTTATAATGCACAGTATATTATGTATATAGTATATACCTAGAAATTAATCCGAACTATATCTGCGTTTTAATGTCAGTAAAAGTAATGCACTTATTTTTCTATTACCTTTTTTTTTAATTAGATTACTTTTTTTTAATCAATGAATTAAAATTAAACTTATTTCTTCTAATATCTATAATCTACGATAATTACGTAAAATGAATATAAAGCAAAAACTTCGGTATTTTATTAAATAAAAAAAATTTGAGTTTGATCTAAATAATTGCTGTTTAAAAACGGGATGAACATTTTAGCACACTTACGAGTATATTAACTGAATTTAATTTTTTTCAAAAACATATATCTCATATGAATGTAACAAACGAAGTTCATTTTTATAGTATATATATATAATATAATGTATATAAAACATGTGAGTGATTCAAAATCAACGTCCACCAAAAACCACTGAAGATAAATTGATGAAAATCTGTGTACTCATTCTTCTTACAATGTTTTACACTCTAAGAAAAGAATTTTTTGAAATTTCACGATAAAAGGGCTAAAATGGAATAAGAATGAAATTTACTTTTCTAGGTAACAAATGAAGACATCGACTTGATTTTTAGTGTGCGTAATCTTCCTGTAAATATTTAAAAACTAATTCTAGTTTTTTTTGAAATTCCGAATTTAAAGGGTTAAAATGGACTTTTTAAATATTTTAAATTCGAGTTTTTTCATTTCTCGGTAATAACAGATTAAGATATCTGCTTGATTTATGGTGTACGTAATCTACATGTAAATACCTAAAAATTAATTGCTAGATTTTTTAAAATTCCGATTTAAAAAAGTTAAAACTAATTTTTTATTATTTTTTTTTAAAGCCAACTTTTTTTAATTTCTAAATAGCATATGCAGATATCAACTTGATTTTTTGTGTGTATAATCTACACATGAATATCTAAATACCTATTTCCAAATTTTTTGAAATTCAATCCTGGAAAGGGCGAAGAAAGGTAAAAAAATTTGAACAATGTTTGCAAATTTTTCCATTTCTGATTATACTAAATGAGATAATCAGTAGATTTGGGCTTGAAAATACTACTCTTCAGTAGCCATTTTCAGTTTTTTTTTTAATTTTGATTTTTTATTGGATGCGACGTTGTACGGCGCAGCGGCTCAACCATCACAACAATTATCAATATTATTGTATTTGTGACGCGATTGGTTGCATACGTCTCCGGTTACTTGACTAAAATCATATAATAAAAAAAAAATGACCGCAACGGGAAACTTAAGTAACAATATAGCGCGAGCGAAGCCGCAATAGCGATGCTAATTTATATATATATATATGTGTATGTATGTATATATACTCGTATATATAAAATAAAACAACCTTCAAATTTATGTTGCTTGTGTGTATGTGAGTTTTTTTAACGTATTTAAAATAACATGAAATTCTGTAAAAAAATTAATATCCTCAAATAATGTTAAAATAAAAACATACTCGTATATAACCTTAGAATATCTCATTACCTTCCGATGTCCTTAAAGATGTGAGTGAAAAGTTAATTCAAACTTCTTTATTCCGCCTTTATGAAATATTGGAATGAGAAACGTTTTTCAACTATTTCGAATTGTACAGCTCGATTAGTTTTTACATGATACAACTTCCAATTATCCAAAGTTTATTTAAAAAGTTATTTTTAAATAAGGATGTAATTTTGGTTTTTATTAAGCGATCTATTTTTATTTATTTTTTTAATTTTATGTGACAGTCTGTTTTTAAGACTCGTATTACTTAAAGGCTTGAATTTGTCATTACGACTTTTAATTTTTTTATCGTTAAATAATAAAAGTTATATTTTAGTTAGAGGCATAAAATTAATATTTTTGAATGATTTTTTTAAAAATTAAATATAAAAAATTCGATATTATAGTCCCAGGAAACTCAAATTCCGTTCGTTAATTCGTTGATTTTTAAGTTTTTCCCATGAAGTCAGTTTGATTCAGTTTCCAAGTGACATGAAACCGGTAAAAATTATTGTAAACGTTATTTGATTTAAATTTCCAAATATTTAATTTACCAGAATTACCACCTATAATTAGAAACTAGAAAAAGGCGGGTCTATGGCCCGCCGAGAAAGTTTTACACATGGTTTATGTTTCGTTATAGATGATTTTGTTAAATGTTTTTGCCAATTGTAACTAAATAACGTTCATGAATTTAGCGTACTAACAAGAATAAAAACTTTTACAACGAAAAGCTTCAAAATCCTGAACGTTTTAAGCTGTTTCTAAAGTTGTGATTTTTTAACACAGCTCTAACCCCAGTGTTTTTTTTTCATCCCCAAACACAAATATAATTTTAGATAAATCGTTCGTATGAAGAAGTAAAAATCGTTCGAACGAATGAATCGTTCTTACGCTGCGCGCAGCTGCCCGGTTCATCACATGGTCCTCTCTGCACCAATAGCAGATAAAATAAAAATGTGAGCATATACATTAAACAAACAAACTCGTGTACAAAACATAAGGATCCGGTGAAAACTGCATATGCCCAAATTGAATCGATTTCCCTTCTACAGCTATAGCGCTAAGAGTAATAAAATCGGAAGGAAGGTAGATCCTCCATGATCTAAAATAGATTAAATCTAATGTTCTTGTGCTTATAAAAAATCTTTTCCTTTACCTTTAATATTTTTTGGTATTTTAAACGGAAACTGTTTATTTACCTTTTTTTAATTTGATACATTAAACTTATTGATCCGTTTAAAGTATTGTAATAATACTAGTAATATTGAAAAGATTAATAATAATAATATTCAGCATCTTCCAAAAAAATTAATAAATCAGAAAAATGTTCTAGCGGTTTCGGCTGTTGTAATGTGATTGCGAAAAATTTCGGTTTCAGATTTCCACGGAAATATCCATTTTGACCATCCATGAATCCATTTTGACTAGTTTCGGCGTGACGTCTGTACGTATCTTGTATAACTCATTGTAGTTGTATAACGATTAGTGGTAGGATTTGAAATTTTTGATTTAGGACTATTGTAACATCTAGTTGTGCACCTCCCCTTTTGATTGGAATCAACTGAACCAAAAGTGTCCAAAAAAGCTCATAATCCAAAAAAAATGGATTTTGGAATTTTTCTTAACTTCAGTAATAAGCCCTCATTGAGAGCTTTTCAACTATATATCATAAGTGGTACTTATTTTCCAGAATTATAGCCAAATAAAACTTTAATTAATGAAATATTTGGATCTTACAAGGGGAAGGCACATCGGTTCAAATCCGGCATTATCTCCTTTTTTAACTTTTTTTTTTTTTAATTTAAATATATTGATTTATTAATAATTATTTACCTGTGATTGTAAAAAAATTACGATAAATAATATTCAATTATAATAATATAAAACGAAAAGAAAAAGTATCAGAAGTTATTAATGAAATAAAATTTTATGTACTTTTTATTTAAAAAAAAAAAAATTTGTGTATGTAATTTAATAGGCGTACAAGGAAGTCATGTGGTGACCACATCAGATTTTTTTATGTTAAAGTCATAATTTAAGTGAAACTTAATTTTCAAATTATTTAAAATAATACTAATTTAACTAGTTAAATCAAATATAAACATGTCGGAGTAGTACAAACATTTTTTAAAAAATAAATTTGTGTTTGTGCGCGCGCGAGTGTGTGTGTGAGACACATTAATTTACATATCTCTCATATACATCTCTTGTCATATTAGAAAGAAAGAGAAATCGTATTTATTTGAAACATTTTTCATTCATTTAAATTTATTATTTCGTTCATTTTTCCGATTAATTCTGTCATTGAAGATAGTATTGGAGTATCAAGTGTTAATTCACATATAATTTACAGCCATTTTATAATTTCTGCTGTAAAACGCAACTGTAACAGTGATGAAATTGATTGTTTTCAACGATTACATTATCATTTTAATTTAAATATGTTGATTTATTAATAATTATTTTTAACCTCTCATTCTACAGGTTTTACGACGAATAATAATTCAATAATAAACAAAAATATGAAAAAAATCAGAAGTTTTTAATGAAATAATATATTATGAACTTTTAATTTAAAAAAAAACTATATATGTAATTTAGTAGGCAAACAAGGAAGTGATGTGGTGTTTACATCAGATTTTGTTTTAAAAAACTGTTTAATTCAACTGATTCTCCTGAGGATTGGGTAAGAATCGAAAACGCTGGCACTAATTTATTTATTTACTTCTTTTTCTTTTTACTTGAAGTAACTAAAAAGTTTTATACAGTGGTAAAACCGAGATAATATTTGTATCGTACAATAAATTCTTTCATTATATTTTTATCAAGTTGTATTATCTTCCATGTCAATACTTTTTTGCGGTAGAAAATTTTATTATAGGTTTTTTAACCTGAAATTCGAATAAATAACAATAAAACTTTTAGAAAGTAGAAAAGAACTTTGATGTGTATAGACTTAGTTACATTCTAATTTTATAATTTTTTGTTCATTTAATATTTTTTTGTTTACATATTTTAAGTCTATTAATAGTTTTTCCTGTCTTTTATTGAAACGTAAACAGGTTATTAGAAAATTATACAGTACAGTTATTTATTTGCCCTCTTCTTTTCTAACCTTCATACTCGTTTTTAATTTTTTTTGTTGTTGTATGCAAATAATTTTATTTTATTCTTTCATTTTAAAATTTATTTTTGTTATACTGATATGAATTTCGATTTTCTTATTTTTTATGCTTTGATTATTTTTATTCGTATATCGTCATCTACCAGAAATATTAATTTAATTAAGTTAATTATATTACTTTATTATAGGTTTCTTTATTTGATTAGATTACCATTTATGTATTAAACAATGTGCGTGATGTAATTTTAATATTTTTTATGCGTAAAGAAATTTTAATTATTCTTTGTTTTTTCTTTTCTCTCATTTTATCAATTAATTTTTTTTTTCTTCTTAATTAAAAATCTATTCGGTACTTTTAGCATCAATGTTTCTTAAAAACGGATTCTGTTTTTAAATAACATTAATAAAAATACCATAGCTTTGTAAACTGATATCATTACGTAGTTTTTAGATTGTTTTACCTAGTAAAATACTGCCAAGTATTTTATTTACTGTATTGCTTTCCTCAATCTCTAAACTTTTAATAAAAATTTCTTAAAAATAAATACCATATTAAAAATATCCAAACATTGTTTTTGATATTGCAAAAAGCTGTGAAGTAAAATTAACCACTAATTTTATTATTATTTCCCTATGTTTGTTTATATAATATGACTTAGCTATGGGCAGTACAAATTGAAAGAAAAAGGTTAGGTCATTTGTAGACATCATCTGGCTCCTGTCCGGTTCTATTTCTCTTATAAAATTATGAAAATATAATTTATCTCAAGGAAGAATTGTTTTTTTTTTTATATTATGCTTTTATTTTTATTATTATTATTATTTTTTTTAGTGAGCGTTTCTCATTCTTATTTTATTTCGATAATTAAGCTTAACCATTTTTGTTCATTCAGTATTATTACATTCTTTTGGATATAAGTTGAGATCAACGGTTAAGAAATTATGAATTTCATAAGTTTTCCATTTATTTTGGTTTCAAACACCGACATTTATGTCTAAAATGAAATTCATCCCACTAAATATTTTTGATAAAATCTTTATAAACCATATGAATAAATTCTGATGTTTTATGTAAAAGTTTTATACAGATTTTTATTACACATTTCCTTAACGATTCAAAATAAAATTTTTAAATTACTAAAAATAGAAATTATGAATTAATAACAATAAATTCGTTTAAGTTAAAATTATTATAATAAAGCTTAAAAAAATTAAGATAGTTTAATTAAAACTTACCACAAAAAGGGATTCCTTCTGGTGTCCACTGTCCATCACTATTGCATACTCTTCTGGCTGGTCCAAGAAGTTCAAAACCTCTTTCACACGAATAGGTGGCAACAGTACCACGCGATAGACTTGAGTTTGAAAAGAAAACTTGTGAATGTGCCGGTGCGCCCGGAAATCGGCAACCTGTAATTAAAGTTTAAGATTAATTTTTATAGAAATCATTTTTTTTTTGTATTGTATATTGTTTATTTAAATTTTGTGTTAATTAGGACTTATATTATTTACCAGCTGATTAAATCGGCAGAAATATCTTCAATCCAAGATATTTGAAAGAAAGCGCTCGGAAATATTGAAAATATTTCCTATAAAATTTACCATATTTTATCTTTTAATTGATTTATTTTTTGTCTTACTTGGGATGTTTTGCTAAAATTCTCTTCCAATGAATATATTTAAAAAATCCTGTTGCTGTCAGAAAAAAAAACGAAATTCCAATTTTAAAATTATAAAATTATATCACGAAAGTTTTTTTAAAAATTCTAGTTTAATTTTAATATTTTCAATTCCCTAGAAGTTAGTATAATTAAATAATTATAAGTATAATTTCCATTTGGAATATTAATCGAGATTAATTGAATCAAAAGTCTTTAAAATTGATTTGGCGACTTCTACATATGGGATATTAATTCTATTAAACTTTGGAGCGGGTGTCTCAATGGAGTAGGGAAATAGAGGAAAATCTTGAAGCCGTTGTCTCAATGGAGTAGGAAGATAAATGAAAATCAGGAGTTGTATCCTGGTTGAAACTGGATATAATGAAAACTTATTAAAACCAATTTAAAGTTCTTTTAAATATTAAAAAAATACAGGAAAGTTTAACAGTCATTACTGATTTTTTTCACTAAATATGTATCTCCATGGAGTAAAATGCGGTAAACAATAACAAAAAAATTACGCCAAGAGACATCTCCGTTTGAATGAAAATAATTATTTTTTTGTTTTAATTGTAAATTTAACAATTAATACTTTTTAATGCATCCATATCTAGAAATTAATATCCTTGTTTAAACATTTCAAATTAACTTGTTCTTTTTCTTTTTATTACGGTTATTCCTTTCTTGCGTTATATCCGAACGAGTTTTGTAAAGATATTTTTTTGAAAAAAGCTGACAAAAGAGCTGTTTCTGATGATGAACAGCTTACACGCACAACTTAATTTAAAATATTTACCGTTTTATTTAAATATAATATTTTCTCATTTATTTAATTCAGTGATTCTAATTAAAGCGCGCGCGCATACCGTATTTAATTCGAGCGGGTGTGGCGGTACTAGCGGCGACGGTCGGCACTAACTAAACTAATGTAATTTCACAACGTACATAGAACAAATTACGCTTGTACGATCGACAGACAAGTGTAACCCCGAAGCTGAACGCACTAGGTACCGAGTTAACCGGGCGATCGGGTTCGAGACCCAACCAGACCGAGTTACTTTTTCAAGCTTTAAATATTATTCATTTATTTAATACTACCGCTCACCTGTTACGTCACAACATAGCAAGCGACTATAACAGAATTTTTTGAAATGGTGGTGCGATTTTGCCGAAATTTTTTTTGCAGATATTGTTGTATTTTAATTTTTTTTAAATAAGCCTAAGAAAAATATATCCTTAATTAGGCGAAATCTCGAGATGCTGAGGATAATCTTGCTCTACAGCTTCACCCTCTTGACCTTTTAAGTTGAAAATTTATCAGCATCAATGCTTCATATATAGAAGTAATCTGACCAAGTTTGGTCAAAATCGGTTCAGTAGTTCTGGATATATAAGGTGATTTAGAAACCAACACCGAACACACACGCGTGCATACGAGCATATTAACATCCGGAAAATTGCTATCCGGTTTTTTGGGTTCCTTAGTGTGTCAAAACGTCAAGGTCTGGTGAAAACCGCATATGCTCAAATTTGGACCGATTACAATACTTTTCTTTCTAGAGTTATAGTTTTAAAATAAAAATAACGTATTCTGGATTATTTGTGACAAAATTAAATTTTATATACAATTAAATAAAAAACAAACAATTTTTGTTTCTTTTGGATGTAAAATATCATTTTCCGTCTCCGTGGCTAAGAAGGTAGCAGCACATCACGGCTACCAATTTTCAACGGGTTAATAACCACAGCTGTTGATCCCCGCTCTTTCATAACAAAAAAAATAAAATTATTTTTTTTAATTTTAAAGTTTATTCAGAGCTGTGCTTTTTAAATAGTTAAGTTATTCATTGAATCAGATGAGGCAGTGACCGCTTATTAATTTTCACAGTTCAGAAAACTCCGCGCATAATTTTGTTTTTTCTTTTATCGTATTAAATTTTGTTCTAGTCGTATGTATATGAAGCTATTTACAACACTTGATCGTGAGAAATGAAAGTAATTTCATTGTATAGGTCTGTTTATGACTCTATTATTATTATTATTATTCAAATAACCTATTGTGCCATAAAAGTAGCAAATAAACGTGAAGAATTTACGTATGCATTATAATGTGTTGAACTGGTGTTGTCTTCAAGTCTTTTTTTGTGCGTGAATGAATAATAGTAGGAAGAAATTCAAAGAAAGGTGATCGCTATATCGTGTAGTATTTTATAGTCTATCATTTCTTTTTCTACCGCATAGTAAAACGTTTGAACGCCTTAAGGTTCAAACCTTCAGTAGGGCAAACCGATATTTACGTTAATTAGCCCTTCCTGTTGTTCCAGAGCAAGAATGTACTCGTATAACTTGTATTAATAAAACACTCAAGCCTGGTATATCATGGGTCTATAGCCTCTACTTTTCCCCCTATGAATTCTTTTACTTTTTACTATGTTTTGAAGTCTAGACTTTTAAAAGTAAATCACTTTTTCCTAGCGTATATTTCTATTAGTAATTATTATTTTGGTTCTAATCTTTTTTTAAATTGTTATAAACTTTAATTTTTCCATGTACGCTTTTTTTAATTAATATTTTTATTTTATTTTATAATTTTTTTTGTTTAATCTACTTTATCGAATGAAGTAGTGTGCGAATATAATGAAAAAATTCTTTCGTGAAAATATCCTGAATTTATTTTTGTCTTATAACTAACGTATCTAAAATATTTGAGATACAGGAGAAAAGCGGAAGCCTAGTTCGCATTGGTTTTTCTGAAAGTTATGATGATAATTAATACAATCTTTATTAAAGTGGCCTTTAGTAAAGAAGCCAATTTTAGGCGGGAATATTTTTTTAATTTAGTGAGCTTAGAATTTTGATGCATTATGTGTGAGTGAGTGTGTGTGTGTGTGTGTGTGTGTGTGTGTGTGTGTGTGTCTGTCTGTACACGAATACATACTTATTACGAAGTAGGTAATAACGGAATGTGTATAAATGTTATTTATGGCCATGCCGTTTTCAAGAATGACATGTAATTTCTACAGTAGCCGTTACCGAATATGGAATTCATAAAAAAAAAAAAAAATAATAATAATAATAATTGCTTAAGTTCATAAACATGCCGGCCTCCGTGGCGCGAGTAGTAGCATCTCGGCTTTTCATCCGTAGGTTTCGGGTTCGAATCCCGGTCCGGCATGGCATTTTCACACGCTACAAATCATTCATTTCGTCCTCTGAAGCAAGCTAACGGTGGTCCCGGAGGTTAGAGAAAAAAAGTTCATAAACATGATTTTTAATAAAAAAGTTGGCTTGCGGATTTTTTACTATATTGGAATTATTATTTGTTGAAAAGAATATTTTCTAAATAGAATTCATTCCTTAGGTTTTAGTATTTACACAAGCAATACGTATATGGCGTGCATGTATGAGATAGTTTGCTTTTTTACTTAAAAACCTTTTGTTTGTCTCATCTGTATGTATAGACTGTTAAACTAATTTCTATTGAAATAAATTAGTTTCATACAATGTGCTATCAACAAACTATGCTACTAAAAAGTATTAAATACAAAATACAAAAAGTACGACATTTATCAAAATGTCGTACTTTTCGTCGATGTTAAACATTAACTGTACTTCAATTTATTTTTAACCTAATTTAATAATTAAAAATAATAAGCGGTTTTAAAAACATTAATTTTCAAATATAAGTATTTTTATTCAAAACAAACGGTTTGGAAGATATATTTTTTGTATTACTAGCGGCTTCGCAAGTGTACTTGTCGTGTAGTTGAAGCCTTTGACACTCATTTGTTTTTATGATTTGATTTTTATTCTCGGCAGCTGTGGATGCTGCTTAAAGTTCAGCTTGTGGTTTTTTCGTAGTCTACATATTTATCTATAAAGAAAGATTCATCAAAATATGTGGAGAAGCTTTTACTTGAATAAATAAACAAACAAACTTACAAAAATTTATATATGTCTGATTAAATAAAAAAAATAAGTTACAAATGAGTTTTAATCATTCAACTAATCACTGTATTGATTTTTTACTTATACCGGAATCATAAAGCTATGATGCCAGTAAAGTACGCATTAATTACATTTAAATTACAATAAATTGTTGTTGTTTGGAGGTACTGATTCCACAACTTTAGTAACAAATTGTCCCATAAACACGATTCTCTTTGCCAAATCTCATTAAAATCGGTTTATTCAGTAAAAATTACTAAACTTCAAACACGGCAACACTCTATCTACGTACGTACGAACATTACCCCCACCTTTTTTTTGTTTTTTGTGGTCCCTGGGTCATGAAACGTTGAAAAATGAAAAAAAACCTTTTCCTACTTTTTGACTTATTAAGATAGTTTACGTCTTGTAGCATAGCTTTAGAGCAATGATGCCAACAAAGCAAAAATTAATTAATTAGTAGCATAAATCCCTATATTATCTAAAGCTATTCATTTATTACTTCCTTGTACGAAGTAAAAAAAGTAAGGTGATCGCAAAAATGTCAGTTTTCAGATTTCAACGGAAAATCCTTTTTGACCACCCCAGAATCCATTTTTACTAGTTCGGCGTGACGTCTGTACGTACGTACGTATGTATCTCGCATAACTCAAAAACGATTAGCCGTAGGATGTTGAAATTTTGGATTTAGGATTGTTGTAACATCTAGTTGGGCACCTCCCCTTTTGATTATAATCGTCTGAAGTAAGGACGTATTGTGATCGCGAAAAATGTCGGTTTTCAGATTTCAACGGAAATATCCATTTTAACCATCCCTGAATCTATTTTTACTTGCTTCGGCGTGACGTCTGTACGTATCTCACATAACTCAAAAACGATTAGCCGTAGGATTTTGAAATTTTGGATTTAGGACTATTGTAACATCTAGTTGGGCACCTCCCCTTTTGATTATAATCGTGTGAACCAAAAGTGCCCAAAAAAGCCCAAAATCCAAAATAAATTGGATTTTGGCGTTTTTCTTAACTAGGGCTTAAGTAATAAGCCCTCAATGACAGCTTTTCAACGATATATCATAAGTGGTACTTATATTCATTGGTTCCAGAGTTACAGCCAAATACAATTGTAATTAATGAAATATATGGATCTTACAAGGGCAGGGAACATCGGTTCAAATCAGACTTCATCTCCTTTTTTTAACTTTTTTTTTAATTTAAATATATTGATTTATTAATAATTATTAATCTCTGATTATAAAAAAAGTTTTCCGATAAATAATAATTCAATAATAACAATAAAATATATATATATATATATGAAAAAATATCAGAAGTTATTAAAGAAATAAAATTTTATGTACTTTTCATTTAAAAGAAATGTGTATATGTAAATTTTATTAGGCGTATAAGAAAGTCATGTGGTGTCCACATCAGATTTTTTTAGATAGGGATGTCATATAATTTTTGGTTTAGAAATCTATTGTAAAGCCGATTTTGAATTTTTTGAAACAAGAAATAAATTGAATTTTAATTGCGGTTTCTTTTAATAATCTATGTTGAAAAGTTTTTGATATTTTTATTAATTATTGCAATGCTTTTCAACTAGAAAGAGAAGAAAGATTTTTGTTTTAAGAATAAATTAGGACACACACACACACACCATATATATATATATATATATATATATATATATATATATATAAACGAAGAATTAGTCGTTTTAATCATTTTAAAACATAAATAATTAAATTACTTCTGAGGCTACGTTATTAAAAAAAAATTAGATTCCTTTCTTGATTAGAATTATTATTAATGTCGTAATTTAGTTCATTAACCTGCTGATTTATGTTGAAACAAAGAATTCATATGTAATTTATCTACTGTCGACTTGTACATTGTTATTACTCAACTTCATTAGGATTGCAGATTTCATAGGAATTGTTAGAGATAAGAAAACCGCTACGTGTATAAATTTTTTTCATGTATGAATTTTAACTGCAAAATACAAGAATAATTATCAGACTTTCTTTTATTATTCCCTTTGTTTTGTGTGTTTATTTGTGGGTGGGTGAATGTGCATTTGTGTAAATTAATCACAGATTAGGATAGATTAAAGAATTTTAGTATCAGAGAAATTTTAGGAAAGTAATTTCGTATCTGAAAAATTTATCTAATTTCTTTTATGTTTGAATCCTGATTAGATATTTTTTAAAAAATCCATTTAAATTTTCTTAAAAACAAAATAAAAAATCCAGTTCGACTTTCTTAAGGCCCCCAGTCATAATGAACTATGATGTGAACATACAACCAATCCCTACTCTTCTCTTTTCTTTTTCCTGTTTAGCCTCCGGTAATTACCTTTTAGATAATACTTCAGAGGGTGAATGAGGATGATATGAATGAGTGTAAATGAAGTATAGTTTTATACAGTCTCAGTTCGACCATTCCTGAGGTGTGTTGTTAATCGAAACCCAACCACCAAAGAACACCGGTATCCACGATCTATTATTCAAATCTGTGTAAAAATAACTGACTTTACTACTACTTGAACGCTAGAACTCTTGACTTCCAAATCAGCTGTTTTGGGAAGACGCGTTCACCACTAGACCAACCCGGTGGGTTATAACCAGTTCCTACTAACCAAAGTAAACAAAACCAGTTGAATGATTAACCCTTAAATTCCTACGGTAACGACTCATAGAAAAAGTCTTTTTTAAAATCAGTTAGAAATAAATAATCAACGTAATATAATACCAACAAATAGTTAAAACAACTTTCTTTGCAATATTTAATTAGTTTTTTATGTGAAGATAAAATGTATTCGTACATTATGCATCGGTTCAAAGAATGATGAAATCTAATATATAAAAATAACGGGCTTTGTGTGTGTGTGTTACAAGTTAAATTGTATAGAAATTTAAAACTCTCCTATTATAATTAACTGACCTTATTATAAGATATATCTATAGCTTGTCTTGTAGACTATTGAAAAACATCTCTTGTAATTAATCTGAATGAAAGCGATTGATTCATGAATTACATATAAATGATTTTTTATTTAATAATGATTCAGTAAAAATCTATTACTATATATATATATATATATATATATATATATATATAAAATTAATGAGTTTTATATAATACGGGAAGATTCAGTGACGTTTCCATCCATTACTGAGGTTTTATAATAGAATAAATTAGCGTAGTATCAGTTAAAAATGATGATAATGACTACGACGTTTCAATAGTTATTTTAATAATAATCGAAGAAAAAAAAGTTCAAAGGAAAGTTAAAAGTAAACATATAATGTCAAATGATAAATTTTCAATTAGTTTAATGCGAATTACAATAACGTTGTATATATATATATATATATATATATCACACACACTCACACACACACACACACACACAGTAGGCTAGAAGTAATAGCGGTTTGTTTGTAACATGATTCAAATTTCCCATAATAGTTTTCTATTATTGTGGGAACGTGAGATTTTTTTAAATTGTTGTTGTTTAATAAAGCTTTCCCTTATTTAGCTTAGGGCGATACTTCATTAGCAGGACATACTATTATTATATTGTTGAATGTTATTCGACCTTTCCAAAGCCGATATAGCTTACTACAACAATACGTTGTGGTGAAATTCACACCTCAACTTCCGGAGGAACTGGAATCTTTGTTAGGTTATAAGAGTATTTACTTTTATAGCTTAATAATTATTTTATTATAGCCGTGAACTTGGCGTTAGTCAGCATGTTGCTAGTGCCAGCTCCGTGGCGCGAGTGGTAGGGTCTCAGACTTTCATCCGGAGGTCCCCCGGGTTCAAATCCCGGTCAGGCTTGGCATTTTCACACACACTATAAATCACTCATCTCATCCTTTGAAGTCCCCGAGGTTAAAAAAAAGGACGTTAAGTGTTAATAATAATAATATATTTTGGGAGTTTGATTATAACTTTTATAAAATAATAAACAAAGTAGAATACCGTAAATATTAATAATAGAATTTTTGTTTTCGTCGAAATTGTCCGTATTTATATTTTGTATTAATAAGGATTTACCTAGTTGAGCTACTGGAACAGCCATCGAGCAAGAAGTATCATTACCAGACAAGTTCACAGGAAGAACAATCCTCACCAAACCCTAAAATGACCAAGTTCTGCAGTAATTTGAAGATCTCTCTCGATTTTTAAAATAATTTTAATGGATCTGAAGCAGAAATAAAAAAAAACTACTCAGGAGGAATAGGAGTTTACTACTAAGGAGGAGGAATGGTAAAAAAACTCTTGCGATAGGTGACAGAAACCCTCTACTCAAAATACATTTTGCCTAGATTTGTTTATTTATTTATTTATATACTTTTTTGTTTTTACTTCCTTGTACAAAGTAAAGTAAACGGAAGTATCCATTTTGACCATCGCTGAATCCATTTTCACTAGTTTCTGCGCGACGTCTGTACGTACGTATGTATCTCGCATAACTCAAAAACGTTTAGCCGTAGAATGTTGAAATTTTGGATTAGAACTGTTGTAACATCTAGTCGTGCACTTCCACTTTTGATTGCAATCGACTGAACCAAAAGTGTCCAAAAAAAGGCCAAAATCTAAAAAAATTTGGATTTTGTACTTTTTCTTAACTGTAGCAATAAGCTCTCATTAATAGCTTATCAAAATAGATCATAGGAGGTACTCATTTTCATTGGTTCCAGAGTTATAGCCAAATGAAATTTTATTTAATGAAATATTTGGATCTTATAACTGGAAGGCACATCTTCGAATCAGAATTCACTCCTTTTTTTCTTTTATTTTTGTTTTGTAAAGATAATATATTGATTTATTAATAATTATTAATCTTTGATTGTAAAAAAATTTACGATAAAAAATAATTGAATAGAAAAAAATTATGAAAAAATGTCAGAAGTTAGAAATGAAATAAAATTTTATGTACTTTTAAAAATATGTTTATGTAATTCAACACGAGTACAAGGAAGTCATGTGGTGTCCACATCAGATTTTTTTTAATAAAAAACTGGGTCACATAAAGTAATTAAAGAAAAACATATTCCTCTATATAATATATCTTTTACTTATTTTGACATTAGAAATTTATTTTTAACCTTTTTTTGTACTACGTTTACTTTCTCGGCAATTATGAATATGGTACATACTATATAATCAGGGAAAATATTGTAATTATGCCAACACTCATCTTTCCATTTTTATGTTTTTTTTCGAAACGTTGAGAAATGCAAAGCAAGATGAGACGCGTATGGTATGTGTGTTGGCTTTTGTGTTTGGGTTAATAACTTGACATTGAAAAAATTTTCAAATTTCACATGATGACTTCTGTATATGTATTATTTATGCTTGGGAATCGGAGTTTAAAAGAAATTGGTAATAGACCACTATTGGTAGGTAATTGACTTGCGTTATCATATCTCAGTTGAGGCCGGTCTTAAAAATTTTTCTCGTACAACTTTTAAGATCTTTCATAAATTAAAATTTTTAGGTTTTCCAAATTAAAACCTTACTGTTTTAGAATAAATTTTCTACTTCCTCTATATTTGGTGTAAATAAATAAATATATATTTTATATATATATATATAAACTTTTACTATATTGTTGTCAGAAAATTTTGGAGTTTACTCTCAAAACGGTAAAATATAAAAAAATAAGATAAATGTATGGATAAAGGTTAAACATTACTGGTAAAATAATAAAATATCTATGAAAAAGTTTACTTTTTTCGCTGATTTTTGTAATTAGTTTATCTCCGAATTTTAAAGTTTAAAAAAAATTAAATATAGAAGAAATGAACATGTTTATTTTTTCTATTTTAAAAGAAAAAGTTTTAATAAATATTTTACAGAAATATTTAAAAACTATAAAAAACAATTATAAAAAATTCTTCCGTTTTAGAGTAACATTTTTAAAAAATCTGATGTGTACACCATACATAACTTCCTTGTATGCCTTTTATTAAATTACATATATTTTTTATTATAAATTTTTTTTATTTTATATTTTTTTGTATTATTGAATTATTATTTATTTTATTTTTTAGCAATCAGAGGTTAATTAATCAATATATTTAAATTTAAAAAAATATTAAAAAAGGTAATGAACTCGGATTCGAGCCGATCTGTCTTCCTCTTGTAAGAACCAAATATTTATTTAATTGAAATTTGACTGGGCTATAACTCTAAAACCAATTAAAAAAAAAGTACCACTTATGATATATCATTAAAAAGCTCTCAATGGTGACATTACTGCTGTTAAGAAAATGCCCAAAATCCAATTTTTTTGAATTTTGGGCATTTTTTGGACACTTTGGTCCAGTCGATTGCAATTAAAAGAGGTGCACAACTAGAGATGTTACAACAATCCTAAATGCAAAATTTCAACATTCTACGGCTTATCATTTTTGAGTTTTGCGAAATACGTTTCCCAAGGGGGAGGAAAATGTTCTGCAGCCGCCGCCAGGCCCGCTCTGATGGCAAGTGCGGGCTAAGAAAAACCTCCCCGTCTAGTTACGCAGGGGTCAGACCTAATCCACATGGTATGTACGCAGCCTCTGCGCAATCACCCGGGCGCTGTTGTCACCGAATTAGAATAGCCAGAGCGACGTCCCAAGGGATCTTCGGCAAACGACGACTCCGAGGAGCCCCCGCCGCCCAGCCCCTAAGGCTGGCCGCTCACAGCCATCCGGCATCGGTCGCTCCATCTCAGGTCAACTACATACTTCCAGCCTGCCTGCCCCTCTCCACCACTGCCTGGTTTCGAATTATGGTTGACACCGCAGTCGTTACTCTCGTCCAAGTATCTGTCACCCAACGTCACACGACATTATCTACATTTACTGCGCCCGTGGGCCATCATGGCGGCCCTCAAGTCTCTCCACCTTGAGCAAAAAAAAACACTACGTGTTCCACCATATCCTGCTCCCCACAATCATAGCAGCATCTCACGGTACTCCTACTCATATGGTACAGGTAATCTTGAAAGCATCCGTGCCCTGGTAGAAATTGGGTGAGCTCGTAATTGGTATCACCGTGCTTCCGCTCTAACGTCAGTGATGAGCCGGTGTGTTCACCGTTCCGTCTGCGCCGCATTCAACCTGTCGTTTCAAGCTCTGAACCACAGCCACTTTCCTCTCACTCCCCGAAGCAATAGAATGTTTCATCTTAGCCTGCAGGTCAATCGGTGGCACACCAGCTACGACTTACGCCTCTGTACCTATCGTCTGGTATCCTGCGATAATTCGCAGATTGAGCCGTCGTTGTTGGCTCAACAATCTTCTTCTGCTGCGTGCCCTATCCAGAGCACCTACCCATACAGACTCCCTAAAGAGCACTACTAAAGAGTATGCACTGGACAATAGCTTCCTCTTCGCTGTTCTGGGGCCACCCATACTGCTCAGCAACGTTATCAGGGCTTGGACAACACAGATTGGCGTGTTTAAAGTGTACACGTTGGCGTGCGTCAGAGTATGTGGGTACGTATATTACCCTCCACTTTTATCATTTTTTGGCTATTCCTAGGTCATGAATCGTCGAAATATGCAAAAAAAACCCATACCCCATTTTTTGACTGATTGCCATACTTTCCTTTTTGCAGCATAGCTGTAGAGCTATGACGTCAGGAAAGTAAAAATAAAGCTTTCGTGTAATTAATTAAAATTAATTTTTTAATTTATTTTTACATCGTTAAAATGTACGGGTTTTATTAAAATAAAATTTAATTACTGAATCTTACAAAGATCAATTAAAATTACTTTAAAAGGCTTTAAGATGATCATTAATCAGCTCGTACTCCAATGGGGATTAAAGATAAATTAATTTAGAGAAACGGATCTGTTTTAATTAGACATGCCTTATAATATTTTTACTCCAAGGTCTTTGTACGCAAAAGGGTTTGTAAGTCTGGTTAGGTCTAGGTCTGTGATTAGTTTTATGTTATTATGGTTTATTTTATCCTTAAAACGTAGGTATATATGGCAAAATTCGTAGTTGACATATGGGTTACGTAAGTCTAGGTCTAATGTTGTTTTGGTTACATAAAAGGGTGAATTAGTTGCTACGTTAATAGTTTTGATTGAAATTTATTTTATATATAATGTCTGATTGTAAAATATGTTTACTTAAATTTGTCATTAGAATATTCATGAAAATCAATCCTGTAGTATTTAAATCTGAACATGTATAGCACGTTACATTGGATTATTACGAAAACGTATACTAGAATCTCATATTAAGAACATTTTTTTAATCGATTAAAAAGAAGATAATGCGTCGAGAATATGACGTATAAAATGATGGTTTAAGTACATAATATTAGAGACTGTTCTTTATTTTTAAAAATCATAAATTAATTAACTTAAAAAAAATTAAATTATATCATTTACTATAGAATTAAATTAATTTAAACAAGGATTATTTAAAGATATATAAATAGATAAAATTCACGTAAATATAGAATTACATAATAATTCTTTTGCGTCGTATACCGATGAAGATATGTTAACTAATTTATTAATTTAATTTTCAATACGTATTTGTAATCATATACTCGTATGTATATATATATATATATATATATATATATATATATATATATATATATCCTACCCTGCTGAAGGGCATTTGTATGTATGTGTATCCGTCCCCCTTAGCTTCGCAACGGAATGTATCGATCAGTAGCGGAAAATCCCGATTCGTAAGTACACGTCTCGTGGTGGTCAGGTGTATACTTGTTATATTATTATATATCGATATATGTGCTAAGTATATATTAATAATATTTTTATTTAATTTGATTATTTTACTTCATAAATAATGAACTATAACCAAAAAGTAGGCACCGGAATGTACCGATCACTAACGGAAAATCCCTATTCGTTAGTATCAATTCTAGAGTTAAATTTTTAATTTAACTTTCGTTATGTCAATTTTCATCATTCAAAAAAAATATTTTTACACAAGAGAGGTAATAAATTTTGGACACCTAATAATCCAATTCCGAGTCTATACATACACACACGCACGCACGCATAAAAATAAACGTATTTATAAAATAAAAACGTTAATAATTAGTATGATCATATTATTAAAAGGTATGTTTTTTCCCAGTAATATTTAATTAACATTTTATGATTGTATTGACCATTAATTACAACGACTTAAATCCATTCGATTTGAATGAATTTCAAACCGCTACGTTAGCTCTTACTTTGCGGTATTATTACTTTAACTAATCGATTTTCTTGTTTACTTTCACTCGAATAGCATATGTTGATCTGAAGGTAATTGAACAGGTGAGGAGGGGTTCAAGTAGATTTTATTAAGTCAACGTGCAAGTTAGTGAAAGTATATGGGAAGAGGGACACTTTGCCACTGGTTCATCATTATTTATTTAATATACAATAAACATAGTGTAAACCTAAACGTAATTATATGAAGTTACAAAACTATTGTTAGCTTATGTGATTTTTATTATTAAAAATAAATAATATACGTAAATTATTTTAATATATACAACTTTTAATTATGTATTATAACTTGCAGTTCTTTATCAGTTTATATTTGTTTGTTATAGTTTTTTTACACCTTTTTTAAACATCTGTAGCAAAAATTCAATTTTTTGTTATTTAATATTTAAAAAACACGTTCGATATGTATTTTAAATATTTTTTTTAAAAACCTACTTCATCATCAGATTAATGTAGTTTTTTAAATTTTAAAATAATTACATTAAGTATTTGTTAAAAATTCCACAACCTATTTGTATGTTTTTGAAATTTGTATGTTTTGTGGATTTGTATGTTTTTGAAACTTCCCATAAATTTAGAAGGGTTTGATCTACAGTAACAGAACCAAAATTGAGAAAAGGAATTAAGGATAAAATAGTCTGCTCGTGGAGGAACTGCGGCATAAATAAATATCCCAACTTAGAGAAGAAAAACTTCAAGGTAGTCCCTCAAGGCAGCGGGTGATCATCCCTCATCTACAAATTCCTAGGGAGTTTTTTTAACTGGAATGGTTAATTTTTAATGGAAAACAAAAAAAAGTTATTATGCAAAAATTATATATACGAAAGAGATCCACTTTATTGAAGATTTAAAAAAATTTTTCCGTAACTGATATTAAGGAGATTAAATATTTTCGTAAGAATTTATGTAAATGGAAGTAGCAAATATTATCAAAAGTTTTACGTAAAAAATTAAACATGTACTAAAATGAAAATTGTTTTTCCTTCTTTAAATTTTAAAAAGTTATTCGAGGACAGGCTTCCTAAAGGAATTCCCTCCACCTGTCTCCAGCATTAAATTTCGTGTAGCTTTATTCATCTGAACTATAAACTGTTGACTCAGACCCTTTCCAACTAAAGGGTATTGTTTGGATTCAGTTACTATTTTTACCATATTTATATCTGATATACGGCTTACACACACAACTTAATTTAAAATATTTTTAATTTTACTTAAATATAACATTTTTTTGTTTATTTAATTCAATGATTCCAACTAAAGTTCGCGCGCTTGCTGTATTTTATTCGCCCGGGTGTGGCGGTACTAGCGGCGACGTTCGGCACTAAATAAACTAAGGTAACGTCCCAAGTAACATTGAACATTTATTCATTTATTTAAAATAATAATATGCCTCGTATTTAGATGTAATGTGACCAAGTTTGGTCAAAATCGGTTCGGTAGTTCTGGAGATATAAGGTGATTTAGAGGGTGACACCGAACATACACACTTACATACGAATATTAACATCCAGAAAATTTTCATCCGGTTTTTTGGTTTCCTTAGGTGTCAAAACTTTAAGATCCGGTGTAAACAGCAAATGCTCAAATGTGACCGATTAAAATAATTTCCCTTCTGAGTTATAGCGCTATCTGGACGGGAAAGTAAAAAAATGAATATATATATATATAGTGGTCGCGCCTGGTAAATTTAGTTGAGTTGCAATCGGATTTGAGGAAGTTTGTTTGGAGTATTGAGCATGCGATGAATTATTTACTATTTAATATTTAACAACATCTGCCTATTGAACGATTGTTTTATCTCTTTGCATGAGTCACTTGCATGAGTTTGAAAGGGACTTGTAGCTTGGAAACAAATTTTTAAAGCTTTATTAATTTTTTTTTTGAAAATAAATCTCTAAACCATTCTTTTTATAATGATTGTACTTTTTAGGTAATCAGTTCTTATTTATAAAAAAAAATGTATAACAATAGCATTATAACAGTATTTAAGACACTGGTTAATACTGCTCGTTAAACCCACCAGGTTGGTCTAGTGGTGAACCCGTCTTCCCAAATCAGCTGATTTGAAAGTCGAGAGTTCCAGCGTTCAAGTCCTAGTAAAGTCAGTTATTTTTACACGGATTTGAATATTAGGTCGTGGATACCGGTATTCTTTAGTGGTTGGGTTTCAATTAACCACACATCTCAGGAATGGTCGAACTGAGCTATACAAAGACTACACTTCATTTACATTCATACATATTATCCTATGAAGTATTATCTGATCGGTAATTACCGGAGGCTAAACATGAAAAAGAAAGAAAGAAGAATACTACTCGTTAAAAAATGCATCATGGCAAAACTGAAAACATCAATTAATACTTTTACAGCGGCAAATAGATTGCAGTACCTAAAATTATTTGTATGGATGTCTTAAATATAAATCTGGGAGTTGATAACGTCACATTTTCCATGAAAAATTCATAAGTACTGCAAAAATTAGAGATAAAATTGTACTAATGTCTCAGAGCTAACAGATGAGGAAAGAGTCAAACCTGAAAAACAATATCAGATTATAATGGGGCTGCAAAAAAGAAGAAAACTAGAAAAATAATATTACAGCTTATGTAATTCTGATAATGGAATGTATTAAGTAAATATATACAAAGTCTTTTTATTACATTGATTTAGGTTGTTTTTTTAAATAATTTTCCTAGAACTCATATTGTTACGAATATAAATAAATATAAGGAATATTTAATTTAAAAAAATTATTGCAGATGACTGTAATAAATCAAGTCCAATGGTTCTCTAATTCATAAATTATAAAAACCCATCTGTACTTTCTCATCTTAAAATAATATTAAATAAACGCCACAACGAAAAACCCTGTAATGGATTGAATAATTAAACAATTTTCTATGTATAATTAATATCAATTAAGTTTTTTTTCTAATTATAAATTTATTTGTATTGTTTTTATTAGCAAACAACAGTTAACGTGATAATACTAATATTTAGCCTAAATTATGATTCTTATGTTGTTAAGATATGTGCTGTAACAGTCCTGTGTGAATAGAACAACATTCCGAAACCACTTTTTTGAGATCTAGGATACTCAACTCTTCTCAATAATATACGTAGTTTTTTATTAAAAAAAAAAAAAGAAACTAAGAATTGGTTTCATCGAGCTCGTTGTTACTGTTGATCTTATCAAAGTTTTTTTTAAATTATTTAAAAAAATTAAGAAATTACTTTGTATTATTTATCTTTCTCTTTTTTATTACTTTTATCTATTAACAAATTCTTTATTGAGTTAACACTTGAGTCTATGATAAAATCCAGAAAACCCATTGTAATTTTTTTGAGATATGGATCGGTTAAATTAAATTATTACAATAAAAATTGATATTGTACACTTCAAAATAAAAAAAAAACTTGGAAGTACAGTCAATGAAATTTAAGAAAAAGATTTTAAGTTTTTTTTTAAGTGAATTTTACCTTTTTATAAATTACCCATGTGTGAAACCATTATACTAGAATAAAAATGAATTTAATAACAGTGGGATTTCCTATTTTATAATCTTTTAACTTTCTCTACATTCTGTGATATTGAAAGATAATTACGACCTTATTCTTTTAAATAGAAATGATCATAAAAATATAATTCGTAAAAATTTTTTTATGGTGTTGGTCTCCATAACAATTATACAAAAAAAATTATTGTCCTAACTTATTAATAAATTTGTTTATTTATTTATTATTTTTTTACCGTTGACTTTTCTTTTTAACCGCAGATCGGCTTATGCTGACGTTTCTGATTTTCATTATCCTTAAAACAATAAAACTGATAAACTGATACAATTTTATTACTTACTTTTCATTCTAAAAAATCCATTTACCTTTAATTTTTTACCTAAAGTGAGTACGTAGAATTGATAACTGAAAGAGTTCCGGTTGTAAGGAGGATAATGTAAACTATCTAAATTTAAACGTAACTTTTTATTAAATATACTGGGATATAGTTAAAAAAGCTATACATGTTTTACAATAAGATTATACGTAGTTACCAAACTGATTAAATGTTCGTAATTTAATACTTTATAAGTAAATATCAATTTTATTTTTAGCATGAACAAACATATGTAATTTAAACTGTACAGTTTTCTTTTACTAATTATATTACAACTACTAATGATGATTGTTTAAAAAACGAAATGCATTTTTAGTTGTTTATCTTTATTTTGTATAAATAGTCCTTCAGCTTATTTTATCTTACTTTATTTTATTAGTTTTTCTATTCTAACGATGTGTTTAGTGCAAATAAGTGCAATAAAGAAGAAATTATTTCATAATCCATAAAAGGTAATCCAAAAAAGTTTTTTGGTAATCCAAAAAAGTAATTAAAACGAAAAATACCGCCAAACACCAGTAGACTACTTAAGATCAAAAGGAATTATATTTATAAACTTAAGGTTAAAGTAAATTATGTATCGTTGATATTTATTCCTATTAAAATAATGGGAAATAAATGTAAGAAAAATGTTATTATGGTAGAGTAAATTTAGCTATTAATGTCTAATAGTCTAATAGGTCACGTACTTTCGTATTTGCTAGAAACTTTACTTCTACGTTCCTGAAATGGTCCCTCAGTCTTTTCTATTATGCTTCTAAGAAATTTTCCTCTTTCCTTTGGTAACCAAGTCTGTACTCCTCAAGTCAAAATTAGAATAAATATACATCTTCAGTACATCTTTACATTTCCATGGCACTTCCTTACATTATTTTAATCGACTTACACTCTGTTAAAAATTTCTTGAATTGTACTCTTCCAATTTCTCCACCAAATTTTCCATCCGCTGCAAGCTCAATACCCAAATATAAGTAATCTTTTAATATTTTAAGAACTTTTTCATATTTATACGTTTCTCTTTCTATTCAGCTGTCAATATTTTTTTTTTTTTTACTATTTTCTAATTTGTAATTTGTTAATAGGCTAGCTGTAGGTACTTATGGATTTTCTTAAGAACTAAATTTATTATTTTATATTATAGGTTGATGTAATGATCTTTTATGTAACCTCTTGAACATCTGTATGATCAAAATCAAGTAAATTTAGTTTTATATATAACAATGCGTTTTATGTGGTTTAAACATTTAGCCTATTTACATTAGTAATATTAAATTATGTTCAATATCCGTGGTTTTAAGTACAGTAGAGCTGCCCTGGGTAGGTAAATATTACGTATGGGGTTAGTGGTTTTATTACGTAAGAGTTGTCCTCTGGATGGGTGGATACTATATGTATGGTAATTGGCGGGGTTAGTGGTTACTGTAGAAATGAACATCCCCGGCCAATAGGTAGAGCTTGTACCGTATGTTTCTGTAGCAACTGGTAATTCGTTTTTCAACATTATGCCTGTCCAATATATTGTTTTTTTTTTTTTTTATACTAGATTTAGGATTGATTTTCTTTAAAAAAAAGTTAGCATTTTGGATCTGACACATCAAATTACGCGCATCGATGATAGTTTAATTTAATAATATATCTTTGTACAGTACTACATTTACATTTCTTAATTTACGTTGCTAATGAACTGTTTTTTACGCTTTGAAAATTTTATTATTATGTAATCATCCATCTTTTTTTAAGGTTTTATAAAGTTGGATGTATTTTTTCCTCATTTTCACTAGTTAATAACGTCAGTAAATTGAAAGACGTGTTAATTTTAATTAAAATCTTAAATATGGTTAAAATTTATCCGAATAAACTTGTTTTTGTAAACAACCAGTACAATTTAAAGTTATTTTTTTATTTTATTAATATTTTGTATGATTTATACGCAGCCTTTTTTACGTTTTAGTCTTAATTATTTACCTTTTTAAATTATACTATACACAAATAAAAATAAAAATTATAAATTATTTTATTTATGTTTTTAATTTAATCTATTAAGAAAGGCAATCTGGTAAACAGGAAACTGTTTTTTAAAAAAATACGTATAAATAAAGAATGGAGTGTACGATTTGACTTAAATGTCCTTAAGTTCTGCATGAATGTTTTACTCTTAACGTAAGAAAATATATCAAATATGTACATTCAATTTTAGTGTTTTGTTTTTATTTTATTTATAAACTATAACATAGTCAGCAAACGTTTGATCGCCCCAAAAGAATATTTATTTAAATATTTCTTCATTTTATTTATTTTTTAAGGATAATTGTACACCCTTGAAGTTTTTTATGTAATCTGATATATTATGGTAACCCGTTTTCTCACGGTTAATCTAATTTACAAACTATTACAAATTTATTTAATTTTCTTTATTTTAAAGATTTTTGATGTTTATAAATTAAAAGTAGTATATTTATAGCCAATAGTACAGCTCTAATAATATGTCAGTGCATCCTTTATTTATAATTTAATATATAAAAAAATTAATACATTAATTTTTTTATATAAACACTTAGGGAAATCCTAAGTGTTATTGTGGGAATTTCTTAAATTGTCAAGGTTTAGAGAATTAAGAGACACATATTTTGTTGACAGTGACCTCTAAAAACATAAATATTTGATTTTTTACAGTAAAAACCTGAAAATTTCTTTATATATTTTAAAATGTAATACTAATATTTTTTTTTTATATTAATCTAAAAAATTCAGTAACATATACGTCATAAAGTTTTGTATTTATGATATGTATTTTGCTTTTCTTCATATTTTCCTAAATATTTTTCTTCATATTTGTGGCAGTATAGGTTGAGTAATACGCATTAAGTCATTAGATCAACTTGACTGATATTTTTGGTAGAAATTTAAGGTGTACTAAAGTGGTATACAACACCAATATGCCTATTGCATTTCGAAGCAAGCTTTGTTAACTTAAATTAACTAAACATTTTTTTAAATACCTTATATTAAATTTTATATCACTTTTAACAAAAGTAAAGAATTGTTGAGCATTTTTATTTTATTATATACTGTTGTGTCAATACCTGAATATATGGCCTAAGATGAAAAATGGTCCGCATATGTAAGATTTCTGATAGTTGAGAAATACGAACGTATAAAGAAAAAGAAAATATATAACTTCTACTGCAAGAACAAATATAAATATTTTCGCTTGATTATGTCCAGTCAGAACTTACTTGTAATCTGCATTCACCAAACGATACTTAACGTTACAAGAGAATAATATTCATAAATAAATTATCATTAATCCCTAATGCATTTCATTGTAAAATTTTGAATTTCCCACTGTTTAACAACTTTATTTGTAAACTGATAGTAATTTGACATTATAGATTAAAAATAAATTATTTTACTTGTAATTTTATCCTTAAAAACTATTACATTTTTTTAAAAATTGATGTATACAGCAGAGGTTTTTTTTATTGATATGAACAACGTAATTATTTAAAGGGGTAATTATTTTTTGCGTAATTATTTTTAAAGGGGTCATTAAAATATTCGACAATTATTCGTTTATACACCAGAAAGACGTTATGGATTTTATCTGAATATCTAAAAAATGGTACTGGGCAAAGTGAGAAACCTATGTGTGTGTTACTACGGAAACTCATACTACACTACCTTCATTGACGGCATGTATGCCCATCAACGACTACTTCCCTTAAATATTTCATTTTTTAAAATCCTTTCTATTCAAAATGTTTTTTTAGATATTTAAACATGTATGATTTACTCAGTATCACAAAATTGAAATCAGTATATCAAAAAAATTAATTTTCATTGAGGTTTTGTAGCAAATTTATTGATACTCTGTTTCCCATGATTTGGTGTACTGTCCTCCGGAAACAGGTTGTTTAAACGGTCCGAAACCAAGTTTGATCCTAAGTTAAATCTTCTTTATCTCTTATTTCAGGAATATGTAATTATAAAAGATTACTGATGTATTAAAAGTGTTTTGCTTAATTAGGATAACGTTTTATTCAATAACCCTTTCAAATCATTGTAAAAAGATTTAGTAAACATTTTTAAAGAAAGATTTGGATACTTCTCCTATTTAAATTAAAAGTTATAATGTACAAAAAATTCTATTTTATGATTATTTTTCTATTAACTAAGTATTTTTTGTTAAAAAAATAATACATAAATATTTTGTTTACGAAACTTTCTGATAGAATTAAAATACGGCATAATGATTACTGTGAAACCAATTTCTTTTATACGATTAAAGCGTGATATTTTGTTGACCGAGAAACTATTTTCAGTCATCACGAAATTAGAATCACGTCAAGAGAAGAAGAATACGTACTTTACATTGATGTTAAATTATTTAAAAATTGATCAGTGTATAATTTTTAATCAATTAAAAACATATTATGTTAAAGAGAAAATATCAAACTAGAAATTGTCGGTATATATAGTTAACATTTTTTCCTAGTGCTTTATAAAAAAAATTAACCTAGTTGTGTTATTAAATTATTAACACTTATATTATTCTTTTTTACGACAGCGAGTATCAACAGCCCGGTGGTAATTGGTAGCGTATGAAAAGATGCCATGCCTGACCGGGATTCAAACCCGCGACCTGCGCACGAATTGCCAAGACGCTACCGACTCAGCTACGGTGGTCGGCAGAGATTTTATACAGAGTGATTCCAAATCTCTCGACAATCCCTCGGGAGATGATATTATAATCAAAAATAAGAAAGAACGTTCATATAAACATAGATAAAAAAACGGTTCGTTAGTAAGTTTCGGCTTGCGAAACATTTTGATTTCTGCTTCCTCTGTGGAATTAAACCATACTAAAATTCTTCGGGAATAAATCGAAGGGTAAATTTGATGCTTCCCTTATAGTCTTTGATCTAAGAAAATAAATAAACGTGGTTCCAGACTTCTATATTACCTAGGTTTTAAGAAAAACGGAGTAAAACACGAAAACATTTTGTCGGAAAATACTCAGTTTTAGGTTTAAAATAAGATAACTTTGTTAAATTACCAATAAACAGATAAAAATTTCTAGTGAACTTTGTAGAGAATTTAATTCTGAGTGAATTCATGCAAATAACGTCTATTAAAATTAAACAAAAATTTGAGTTCAACTTTAATAAAAAACAAAACACACAAACTGGATCCGAAAAGTGATACGATTTTAAACAAAAATATTTTTATACAATTGCTAAAAATTATAAAAATGAGTTTGAAAGACATCCTTCTAAAACATATTAAAAATGTTTATTTTTTCATAGGCTTAGCAAAAAGAGCTGACCATCAATTAAGTTTAATGTCTATCGTTTAAATATTCATTTGAGCGGTATTGTGTTGTTATTGTTCGGTCAGTCATTCACATTGGTGGTACTGCAAATGTGTTTTCATTTGGAGAGTTGACGGATGTGTTGTTAATTTACAGTAAAGTAACTAAAAATCGATTGGCAGCTGTGCGTGAATAACTTGAAAATTATCCTGATCAAAGATTACCGGACATTTGAGGCTTTGGAGAGGCGAGTTCGAGAAACAGGTATGCTTAAACCACAACGATTCGATGCAAGTCGTCAACGTTTTGTGAAAAATGCTTTAAAGAATTAATATTAAATGTGATTTTTTTTTCAATCACCACCAAATTTACCTAATTTAATTTGGTGGAAGCACCAAATTTACCTAATTTAATTTGGTGGAAGCACCAAATTTATCTATCGATTCGTATCCCAAGAATTTTAGAACGGTTTAATTTCACAGAAGGAGCAGAAAGCAGGGGTAAATATTTCGTGAGCCGAAACTCGCTAACGATCTGTTTTTTGACCTTTGTTTATATTAACGATTTTTTCTTATTTTTGGCTATAGAATCATCTTCCGAGAGATTGCTGTACAGTTTGAAATCACTCTGTATTTATTAATGTAAAGTGGTAAATTTTCTTTTATATCTTTCATTTCAGTAATACATTTTGAATGGTTTAGTTGACATCATTAAAACTATAATAAAAATCTTAGCTTTTATGATAAGTTGAATTCTCCTGCAATCAAAAGTTATGTTAAGGAAAGAGAAACTACATTTTTGTAAAATATATAAAAATTATAAAAACTTGTACTTATAATTTTAAATAGAATTTAACTTTCTCTTTAAAAGCTACTTGGCTTAATATACGTTTCCAACCAATTACTTATAGTTAAATAATATAAGTAAATTATGTTTTTTAAATAGTAGCATAACCTTATTTTTACTAAAAACTAAAAATATTTCGCGTAAAAGTATATCTAGGAAATTATACTAATTCAATAATTCAAATATAATGATACTCTTTTTTACGGAAGCTATTTATTTTCGATAATTACGTGGTTAAATTTTATAGAAATAATTTTAACTCTCGCTCGGCGTCTGTACGTGCACGCACGATCACATAACACCCGTTCCAGTGTGACAATATCTTTCCTAAAAAAAAAGTTCGTAACTTTTTAAATTGCGTAAAGTATTGCTTGCTTAAAAAGTAAAATTAAATAGATATTAATAGCAAAATCCCATATTTAATAATAATAATAATAATAATAACAAAATAGTTTATGTTAATATTTAAGATGAATAATTTTATCAGTCATTTTGTACAGGATTTACATTGTTGATGCGCTTAGTATATAACAGATATATTGACCAACTACATACGCTAATGTACTATTATTTTTATAAGCCCAAATCTCCTCTTGACACCGCATTACTCTTTATCATTACTGAAACGAACTTCCTAGATGGTTCTACATTTAGAAAATCAAAGTAAACCCTTTAAAATCCTTTTTCCATCTGGAAACATCAGTATTTCTAGAAATAACATAGAAAAATATTTAGGTGTATCATTTCACAAACACTGATATATATATATATATATAATGTAATGTATGTAACATAAAACGGGAAACATTATCTATTCTATTAAGAGAAAAAAATCTTTATATCTTTAATGGTAGACAGTTTTCTTTATCCTTTACCAAACAGCTTGCAGTACTTATTTGTTGTAATCTCTACTGCAGTGTTTCAATACGTGAATTGCAATTAACATACAAATTATAAGATACACATTCACGATAGATTCGATAGCGATAGAAGGATCGACTGAACTTAAACTAGCTGGAATTGGACAAGGTGCAGCATTTATACACGTTTGCGCAGATGGCCACGCAAACTTTCAAGAATGTTTGAGACAAATCAGAACTTCTCGCAAAGCCTTGAGAATGTCGGATATGGTGGACGTAAGCCAGAGAGCAATAGAGAGACATCGATTCGTATTTTTTCAATTACGTGGATCGGTGTTTCCAAATCAATATATTTTCTTAATCTTGTTAATTTGTAATGTTTGTAATTAAGGCCGTAGTTTAGCTTTAGCGTCAAAAAACTAAAAATACATTATTATTGTATATATTGTTTGTTATTGTATGAGAGGGGGGCTCGATGAAAATTGGGTCGCAAATAATGAAAGTTTGAGAAACGCCGCTCTACTGTATTGTTTACTGAAATGTATGATATTAAAATCTCTTAGATCTTTTTGGATTTGTGTGTATGAATTTGAAAGTTATGATTCGCAAATCGCTGTCACATTACTAGACTGTAGATGAGCCAGTGTAAAATTCTTAAGATAGGCACAATTTCGCCACGTGACATATGTAACAATACATTACACAATTATTTACAAGTATCGATCGAAATTAACACAATCAAATATTACTGTGAACCATTTAACCCTAAAAGATTACATTTGATCATAAAATCAATCTCGTTATATTCAAAATATAGGGCAAATTTTTTTTGGGGGGGGAGGGAGTTCGATAAATTTCTACTTGGAACCTTACTGTACTAGTTATTCTCTTTGTTTATTTGTCATAAAAAATATCTTCTAAACTACACTTCTTCTTTTTAGCCTCTGGAACCAGCGTAAGATATTACTTCTGAGGATTATATGTATGAATTCAAATGAAGTGTAGTCTTGTACAGTCTCAGATCAAACCTTATTTCTTGTGGATAATTGAAACCCAACCACCAAAAAATACTGGTATCCACGACCTAGTATTCAAATCCGTATAAAAGTAACTCCTTTATTAGGATTTGAACCGTAGAACTCTTGACTACGAAATCAGCTGATTTGCGGTGACGAGTTCACCACTAAACCAACCCGGTGGGTTTCTAAATTATACCTAGAAAAACCGCAAATTCTCTTTATTAACTGGAATAGAAACCCTCAAAAGTAAAGGTCTATATTTTGGGGGGATTAATAAATGTCTAAGTGGTCACTCTTATTGTAAAACAAAAGAAGTAGATTTTTCATACCCATACATATTGAATATTAAATTAAAAGTTTAAATTATAATGAATTTTGTTCAATCAAACATGAGTTTTATAAGAAGTTTGTGAGGAATTTGTATTGTACCCCTGCGCTTTAGTTCTCGTAGTCTGTAATGCATATAAAAAAAAGAAAATTTTTAATGAAAATTTAATATTTCACCAGGTGAACTGTTATCCTACCCTACTAAAGAGCATTTGTATGAGTGTCTGTCTGTCTGTGAGTGTGTCCGTCCCCCTTAGTTTAGCACATAAAAAACCAGTAGTTCGAGTGATGTCATTTCGTACAGCAATAAATAATGTGCTCAGATAAGAGGCACCGGAATGTGCCGATCACTAGCGGAAAATCCCGATTAGTTAGTACATGTCTCGTGCTGGTTTTTAGGTGTATACTTGCTATATTATTATATATTTATTACTTATAATTGTTATTATTTATACTTGTAGTAATATATATTTATTTCTTTAATCGATATATGCGAAAGATATATTAATAATATATATTTTTTCATTTATGTGATTGTTTCTTCATAAAATAATGAAAATGAACTATAACCAAAAAGTAATTACTCAAATTAACCATGACACAACTGGAAAACCGTTTCTTCTACCCATCCTTCATCATCCTTTTCTGATTTCATTTAATTTTCGTATTCATTATTCATCGAATATTCATTTTAATTTAAAAAAGGAACTGCTAACTCTTTTTTTATTATTAATACTGATGTTCTAATTCACCTTATAAATTCATGTTTTCTATTATTATTTAATATTGAATTTTTATTAATTTTAAATATATTTTTATAATAATCAATTTTTATAGAGGTAATCAATATTGGACATATAATAATCCCATTCCGAGACGTCCCCTGCCTGGGCAATCCGCCCGGAGGGCCTACCTGCGGAGGGCGTGCCGTAGGCACGCCGGGAGATGCTAGTAGCGTAATAAAAAAAATGTGAAACTAGCTTATAAAAATAAAATATATTACTTTTATATTAATATTCTTAATTTTTTTTTACGAATAGCGTGTGTATCAACAGCTATGGTTACTAGCCCGATGGAAATTGGTAGCACATAAAAACATGCCTCACCGGTATTCGAACTCGGGACTTCCGCACGAAATGCCGAGACACTACCTATTCAGTCACGAAGGTCGGCTGAATATTTTTAATTTTATGTATGATATAAAAAATTGTATTGAAGAAATGTTTCTTTTATATAATAGTAGGCTACGTATTACAAATTTGTGGCATATCTTCTAAAACAATTAACAGGCACAAATTATTATATTTTTTAACTTTTTTTTTTATTGAAGAAATCGATTAAATACGAAAACAATTCTTCATTAAATATTTAAAAAACTTTTTGGGGATTTATGAGGCTTATTTACTGCTAAAGAATTTCATATTATTTAATGTTATATATTAATGAAGAAAAATTTGGTTTCGTATAGAAAATTTTTAACATATTGAACTAAAACATAGTGTAAGTCTTAGAAAGTTATTTGCTACATTGGTCCTCTTGATCGAATTAAAAGTTATATGAGTCACAGAAATTACTAATAATTTCGAATAACGAACGTTAGATAATAAAATACAATATTTTTTCGCATGTTTAACAAATAATTTTAATTACATCTTTATTGATAAAAACTTTAAATGTTTAAATTAACAGTTATTGTTTGTTTTTCAAAGTGCAATACTCTATTCATATCAAATTTATTTATTTTTAATCATAATTCAAATCGTTTTAAAATGGATCGTTATTTAAATTGTAAACGATATTTTTAAATAATAATTACTGTAAATATATTTTATTATTCTGAACAAGTTCTCCGTTATTACACCTAACCCTAAATGGTGGGCGAATATCCCGCTACACGAAGCTCTAGTTGGAACGTGCAGACATGGTTGTCGAGTTTATACGTAGACATCGCAGTTGTCGTTCGTGTTGATGTCATTTCGCTTGCTACCTACCGGAACAGTTACTCACTACCGGAAATGTTGGCCATCGATTGTCTGTCAAGACTTTAAAAGTAGGCCTCGATGCCACAATACTGACAGCTGTTGTACAAATAGCTATATTATAGTATTTACGGTTGTACAACCTAATCAAAAATACGAATATTTTATTTGGTACAAATTCCAGGAAATCATTATGGTATTTGAATTATAATTTTGTTTCAGAACTTTTTTTTACAGTTCGTTTGTTGATTTATTATTTTTTTGTCCCAAATAAAGAATTAATATATAAAATGTTTTAAATCAAAGTTAATCAAGTTGTTGAGTTTTAAAATTTTGGTTTTTTGTCTTAAATTTTGAGTAAATGGCATCTAGTATTTAGTTATTTACTTTTTAAATCTAATATATTCAGCATCATTTTTTTTTTACTAGACAAATCATTTTATAGCTGTTTCATTAAATCGGTGTAATCGTTACGAAATAATAGAAACATAAACAAGTATACCACCACCCAAAGATATTACTTCCTAAAATCGACTTCAGCTGTAAACCTTTGTTTAGGATCGGTTGAAAATTTTACCTCTTAAAATATTAGCCATGTCCACTGTAAATAATCCTTTTAGCCATTTTCACTATAATAATCCTTTTTTTATATTTAGCGAGGTATATTTAAAAACAAAAAATAAGATAAATTTTATTGTTTTAGTGTGAAGTGGTTAAAGGATAATTATTAAAATAAAACGATTAAAATTATGTTGCTTAATTTTTTGTTCTAATATTATGATGTAATAACCTAAATTTCAATCTTTTTATTTGGTTGATTTTCTATTACTGTGATTATTTTTATTTTTGTTCTTATTTTTAAAAAAAATATATATATAGAATTTTAATTATATTATCATCGTTTCAATGTTTCCTTATTTGTTTTGAAATATTATTATATAAATAACTTTTATTTTTACATCTAATTAAATACTGAATAAAAAACTTTAAATAATAGTTGTTTTTTCATGTAGAGCCAACCTAAAAATACATAACCTTTAGATACAGTTTTTATTACGTTACTATTAATTAAAATAATTTGGTATTTTATCCACCTATTTCCGGGTTATTTATTTAATCTTTTTTTATATATTTATCAGATGACATTTTTTTAAATATTTGCAAAGTACTGTAGTTTATTTCTCTAGCCTATATTAATAACATTTTGTTACTTTAAATATTGAAATTAAAATGGAATAATTCAAAATTATATTTTACTTTTTTTTATATAAAGATTAACCGGTCAGGGCTTGCTTCGTTCGTCCGACTGTCTAGCCAGGGGGCTCCACCCTCTGTACCCCCGAAGCGTTCGTTGTCCTCATGGTTGTAAGAAACTTTCGCATTTATATGCTTGTTCAACCTTCAGGCGCTGATCTCTTTCCCTCTTTGGTTTCTTGTTTCTCGTGAAACCCGGCTACGATTTGCGGCACTTGATCGTCCTAGATTCGATCTCTTCTTAAAATACTTAATGAAAGTAATTAAATAAACGATATGGAAGGAAGAAGAAGAAAACTTAATAATTAGAGGTCGTATGTACAAACAAAAAAAAAAAAAAGAAAATGACGAAGGAGGTAAACAGACTTTAGAAATACCTGAGAAAAAAACTAAATTACTAAAGACAGAATAGTAGATAGTGTGAATAATAAATATATTAAAAATATTCATTAAAAAAAAATGAATTACTCATTTTACTTTATTATATTTCTGTTACCATGGTGACATAAATATAATGAAGTAAAAGGATTAATTTTTGTTTCTTTAATAAAATAATATTTTTTTAATTCATAAATTCATCCTGAAGGGGGGGGGGGGTCACGATTTATAACTTAAAACTTTCCCTGTGATAACTCGGATGTATCCTGAAAATGTGAAAATCAATTTTTTGGTCGTATGGTTCTCGCGTGATGCTGATGCAAACAACCAGACATACTTTCGCATGTATGTAAAAGATTTATTGGCATTGTTTGTAGCCTTTTTTATTTTAATTTTTATATTAATATTTTTTTTTTTTAATTTTTAATGAAAGGTAAATAAATTAAATTTAATTAATTTATACTGAAAGTATTGTATACCGTACTTATTATACGTTTTTATTAATAAATAATACGAATTTTTTTTAGAAAAAGTAGTATTAAATAAGTAATGGTTGGAATTTATTGATCTAAAATTATTTATGACATTACATTTTTTTTTTCATTAAATTCTTTAAAAAAATATTCGCAGTTTTATAAGAGTTTTTTTAATTTTATTTAAAGCATTTTAGGAATGAATGATTTTAATATCTTTTTAAATTTTAGAAAATTACGGTATGCGTAATTTAAAAAATCTGATGTGGACACCACATGACTTCCTTGTACGCCTATTAAATTACATATACACATTTTTGTTGCACTTCATTAAAACTTATTTCATTTGAAAGTGAGATACGATCCTCCAGTTCTTTAATAAACGTTGACAGTTACACAATTGCTAAAATATTAGTTTTTATTAATATCAAATATTTATACAATTATTAATTCAACAACCTTACCTGAAATATTAGGTTAGAGTAAAAGTTCGTTGATTACTCTTTAAATAAATTGTTTACCAAATAAGCCAATCATAAAAATGTATTATTCTACACCGTAAGGTCAAAATTAATATTTGTAACCAGTTACATGAGTTCTCTAAACGGAATAGTTTAATTATTGTTAACTTTTATTTATACGACACGCCATAAATCTGAAATCCATATTACGCACGTGAAAAAAAATTTCAACAATTACTTTAAATTGAATACAATTCAAAAATGTATTTTATATTCCTGTCAACTAAAATAAAATGATTTTTTTTAAAATAAATATACTTCTTTTACTAAGAATTTGCTAAGAAAATCCAAAAATAATAAGATTCTAAATTATAATTTTCAATTAATATTAAATAATCAGATGTTTTACCATATTAATTACATATACACATATGTAATGGCTATTAAATTACATTTACACATTTTTAAAAGTACAAAAAATTTTATTTCACTAATAATTTTTTCATTTTTTTTATCATCATTGAATTTTATTTATTGTAATTTTTTACAATCACGGGTTAATAATTATTAAATCAATATATTTAAATAAAAAAATAAAAATAAAAAAATAAATAAAAAAAAAGAGATGAAGTCTGATTCGTACCGATGTGCCTTCCCTTTAAGGTTCAATTATTTCATTAATGAAAATGTTAATTTTAATTAAAATTTATATGCGAGATACATACATACGTACGTACAGATGTCATGGCGAAACTAGTCAAAATGGATTCAGGGATGGTCAAAATGGATATTTCCGTTGAAATGTAAAAACCGAAATTTTTTGCGATCACAATACTTTCTTTACTTCAAGGAAGTTCCTTTGTACAAGGAAGTAAAAAAGGCCTATAAAATGCAATCAATAAAGAAGATTAGAGGGAAATCATAATAATTTTTTAGTTTTACGAAATGAAATGAACAAATTCCAACCAATCAAGCAATAATAATTTAAACAGGTTATTTCTTCGATTCTGTACTCCTCCTTATTCATACAAATTCTATAAAAGTGGAATCTAATCAATTAGTTTTGTACTAAGTAACGAAATACAATTTAAATGTAAATAAAAATTTAAGAAAATGATTCAACGAAATATGAGTCACAGTTAGTGGTCTTAAATCGTTCTTATCTTAGTATATTTTAAAACTTTGTTTAAATTTATTTAATTTATATAAGTCTTTTAATTTATATAATTCTTCGTTTTAATTTATATAAATCTTTGTTTAAAATTTTACAGCTTATCTTTTAGTTTAATTTTGATTGAACTGTTACTTGAATTAATTAACTGTAATTCGTTGACCTCAGTGGTGGAATGGTAACGCCTCAGCCTTTCATCCGGATGGTCCTGAGTTCAAATCCCGATTGGAATAGCATTATTTCTTTCTTTAAAAAATTTCCATTCCTTATTACAACGCTCAGTTCAAACTTATTTAGTGATTTAATCATTAATAAAAAAAAGATTAATTAATTGCAGTAATTAAATTTAGTAATACATAGGACATGCCTATTCTTTTTAATTAAATATAATTTAATTAAAATTCTCAATTTACACAGGCCTCTTCAAAATATAAAGGATATATAAACGGCATAACTTCTCCTAACGATTCAGGAAATAAAAATAAGTTTCTATAAACATACATTCGAAAATGCTTCATTCTCCATCTGTTTGCCTCTTTAATAGTATTAAAAAAAGAAGTTTGTTAGTTCGACCCTTATGTATATCTTTTTATGTTCGTTCATGTCTTACTCTTCATCAAGTGGACCTATTTCGATGGTTTTTTTATTTTTATTTTATTTTTTTAAGAAATTCCTGTGGTAGGCCCTTTGTAAATCCTTTTTAGATAACATAAATGGAACGGTTTTTAACAAAAAAATTACATTGTCACATAGATAATTTGAAGTATATGTATTTAAAATCATCATTATTATCGGATTTTTACAGCGTAATGGATATACATCATTCTGATATTCAGTATTTTAGAACAGAAATTTAACTTAAAAAAATTAGGTATATTTTCTCAATCCAAAAAATCTTAACTCATGCTAAGTAACGTGACATTTGCGTAGTTTCTCGGTATTCCGTTTATCATAACTTTCATTAAGACACACGTTTCTCTCCTTAAAGTTCTTGAAACGGTTATTTCCTACGGGAAGCTTTTTTTTTATACTATTCTAAACACTTAAAACAAAAAATCTGATGTGGACATCACGTGACTTCTTTGCACGCCTATTAAATTACGTATACACATTTTTTGCTGCACTTCATTTAAATTTATTTCATATGAAAGTGAGATACGATTCTCCAATTCTGTAATAAAGTGAATAGTTACAAAGTAGCTGAAATATTAGTTTTTATTAACATCAAATATTTATACAATTATTAATTCAACAATCTTGCATGAAATATTAGGACAGAGTAAAAATCGCTTTATTACTCGTATTACGAGATCAGTATTATTTGTATCTTCGTGATTTGCTGATTAACAAAAGTTTTAGTTTTCTGGTGTATCGTATAAATAAAACTTCATAATAATTAAACTAATCCCTTTAGTGAACTCCTGTATACCGGTTACAGATGTTAATTTCGACCTTACGGTGTAAAATATTCAGTTTTTATTATTGGCTTATTTGGTAAATAATGAAGAATGAAAAAGAAACAATCATACAGGAAAAAGAAAGATAATATGAAGAAATATATCTCAAAAAAAATGGCAAGAAGATGAGTAATGAAGAGGAAGAGAATGTTAAGAACAACAGAAGAATAAAAAAATTAAGAGAAGATGATAAATATAAAGAGGAAGAAGATGTTAAAACCAAAGAAGAATAAAAAGGAAGAAAATATTGCAAACAAGGATAGAATAAAGACTTTAAAAGAAGATGACAAATATAAAGAGGAAGAACATATTAAAACCAAAGAAAGAATAAAAAGATTAAGAGGACAAATGTAAAGAAAGAGAAAATTTGAAAACTAGAGAACGTGTACACAAATTAAGATAAGAAGAATTATATCAAACCAAAGAGCGATTATATGATCGAAAACAAAAAGCAGGTAAACGAAATGATGATCTACTCCGATTTAGGGAAAATGTCCGATAATATCAGCGGAGTAATGAACTAAAAGATTAGAATTTTTTGTAATTTATTAATGTCGGGTATGTATACCTCAATGTATATATTGTTCTTGTGAGGGTCTATTTTTCAGTCACTCTGTAGTTAACTTTAATTTAGCTAAAAATTAAACAGAAATTAAACTAGAAAATCCAAAAATATTATAAATTATAATTTTCAATTAATATTACATAATCAGATGTTTCACCAAATAAATTATATATACACGTATGTAATAATGCCTATTAAATTATACATACACATTTTTAAAAGTTACATACATACATATTTTAAATTGTTTTGAATTTTGAGATTATTTAACACTTTTGGTTCAGTCGATTGCAATCAAAAGGAGAGGTTCACAACTAGATGTTACAATAGTCCTAAATCCAAAATTTCAAAATACTACGGCTAATCGTTTTTTAGTTATGTGAGATACGTACAGACGTCACGCCGAAGCAAGTAAAAATAGATTCAGGGATGGTCAAAATGGATATTTCCGTTGAAATCTGAAAACCGACATTTTTCGCGATCACAATACTTCCTTTACTTCGTACAAGGAAGTAATAATAAGCAACACTGCCGTGAAATAACATAAAGCTCTTTATTAAAATTAAACTGACAGAAAAAAAATATATTATTTTATAAGCATGTAAAAAATAATAATTTTTAAATTTCCCTTTAAATTAAAATCTTTGAAGTCGGCGCTAAATTAAAAGTTAGTAAGTATTGTTTTTAATTTGGTAAATATTTCAAAAATTCAATACTATTACCTTTTACTTTTTAATACTGTTCTTTTTGAAGCCTATTTAATATTATTAGTTTTTTTTTTAATTAGAAATTAATCAATCTCATAAGAACCGATTTAAATATTTTTCTAAAATTTGGTTGACATAATGTTCGATATTTTTACGAAATAAATCTACACATCATGTCTTTTTTATTTAGAGGATTAAAATAAAGTCGATAAATAGTTTTTTAAAACGTTGCAGAAACAAATGTTAAATTGCTTTGAAAATTATTTAATCTTTTAATATAAAAATAATAAACTTACCCGAAATATTTAAGGATAGTCACCTTTTTTGGTTTTACTAAACTATTTATTGTTTTTAAAGTATTTCATTATATTAATTACAATAAATAAAAAAAGTACTGTTGATATTACGGGATATTACAGAACAATAAATTTTCATCCAGTAAATTGTTTTGTACTCCTGTTTTAAAGAATCCGTAAAAAATTAATCTTATTTACTTTAACAGAGGAAGGAAAAAAAAGAAAAACTTTTTGTTTGTAGTTTTATAGAGGCTAACCATTTTATTTCTTTTTACAAAAATTTACTGATCTAGATTCGTTGCGGGTAATTTAATGAACTGTAAAATTATTGTAATTTTTTAAGGAAGCTTAGTTGTTCAGCAACGTTACATCCAACGTTAGTCATCTATACGTGTTTATAAAATTATGCCATCTGCAAAGAAGACGCCACGCGTTACCTCTACTTCGACGATATATTTTGCATAACATATTAACCGCTATCCTTATATTGTACAAACGAGGGCATGTTCTTCTATGTATAGTGTGACGTCAGTTATAAGAAGGATTGAGTATAATATACATCCCACGTGTTAAACTTTCTGAACGCGCCTCTGTGTGCAAAGAATATTTATATATGAACTAAACAATTGACCTACCTTTAATTAATTATGTATTTTTATTTTTTATTCATCTCTATAATACAGTAAAAATCTTTACATAGTTTTTTTTTTTAATTTAAGTTAACATAATTATTATTTTGATTTAACGGAATTCGAGACTTTCTCCACGTGATTCATCGATTCATAAACATACAACTTTTATTCCAAGAAAGACATAGATCCGCATATCATATCGTAAATAAATTTCGTTTTCTGGAGGAAAAAAATATTAAAATATAGTAAAATTATTTACTTCCATTAAAAAAATAAATAATAACAAAGATTAATACTGCATATATATATATATATATATATATATATATATATATATATATATATATATATATATATATATATATATTTGAAACAGGAATACATTAAATAAAATATTTAAAAAATTTTAAATTTTGATAAACTGGCAAAATTTCCTGGCATCACAGCTCTAGAGCTATGCTGCACGAAGGAAGATATAGTAATCAATCAAAAAATGGGGTATGGGCTATTCTGCATTTCTCGAAAAATCTAGGTCTTAATTAATTAAATATAGAAAAATACTTAGCTTGTAATTAAGGTAAGGTGATTGGAATTTGTATCGTTTTCTTTATCTGAAAATTTTTCAATTAATTTATATATACCATCTATAAATCGGTTAAGTGATTATGTGATTGTTAATTTCGAAAATTTTTTATTTGATTGTGCACGAATCCTAATAATTCATAGCTTGTATAATGATAGCATCAAGACTTTAAAATTTTCTCTTTTTGTTAATTTATCTTGTTTATAGTTCTCTGTCGATCACGCCGAAGCAAATTAGAAGTAGATCATCGATTAATTTATTTAAATGTAGATCAATTGTTAATTTAAAAAGAAAAAAAATTATTTTTATATTTATACGTTTGTGAAAACATAAACATTACAATTTTTTTTTTTAAATCTTTAGAGAATATATAAACATTTTATTTAAAAAAGGCATTATGCTAGATACTGAAAAAAATTGTGTTAAAAATTACATAGAACATTTTTTTTTTTAATTTATGAGTTAATTTTATGCTATCGAATTTTAGTAAACGGTTAGATGTTGGGTTAGCTAACATGGATCTGGAAGAAACTAGTCTGTAACAGTTACAGTCTTGTTACGCTGCAACTAGAGTACCACCTTTTAAATAGGAACTAATTTTTTTTCGTATTTTATTAAGACTTCTACATTGATAAGTTTTTTATACGTAAATGTATTTAATCATCGAAGTGTTTGGGCAATTTTTATACGTTGTCTATAGAGAAAAAATTACGTTAAGTTTACTATTCTGGTTGTAAATATGGATTGTTTATACATTTAGAACTAGCACTCCAAATGTATAAATTGTATGAATGATAAATATATTTGATTTATTATATAATTTGATCTAAATACAATCATAAATCGTATAACAGTTAGGTTTTTTTTTAATATATTGCAATGTAAATAATTCAGTATATAGTAAGAAGAGATAAATATTAAAGATTAAAAATAACTTCCTTGTACGCCTATTGAATTATATATACATTTTCTTTTTTAATGAAAAATACATCAAATTTTATTTCATTAATAACTTCTGATATTTTTTCATATTTTTTTATTGTTATTATTGAATTATTATTTATCGTAATTTTTTTTTTACAATCAAAGGCTAATAATTATTAATAAATCAATATATTTAAATTAAAATAAAGTTAAAAAAAAAGGTCATGAAATCGGATTCGAGCCGATCTGTCTTCCCCTTGTAAGATCCAAATATTTCAGTAATTAAAATTTTATTGGACTGAAACTCTGGAACCATTGAAAATAAGTATAAGTTACTGCAGTTAAGAAAAAGTACAAAATCCAAATTTTTTTAGATTTTGGACTTTTTTAGATACTTTTGGTTCAGTCGATTGCAATCAAAAGGGGAGGTGCACAACTAGATTTTACAACAGTTCTAAATCCAAAATTTCTACATCCTACGGCTAATCGTTATTCAGTTTTGCGAGATACATACGTACATAATACGTACGTACGTACAGACATCACGCCGAAACTAGTCAAAATGGATTCAGGGATGGTCAAAATGGATATTTCCGTTGAAATCTGAAAACCGAAATATTTCACGATTACAATTCATCCTTTACTTCGTACAAGGAAGTAAAAAACACGACGGTCAAAAAAAAAACATTGCTAACAAACAATGCTCTTTAATATAGGATAATCAAAGAGCGTGCGGGAGACAATTTGTACGAGTATATAGTATAATTTTTTCTAATTTTTTAAATCTATTTAAACATATAGATGTATCTATTTATACAGCCTATGACATTCCCGGAAACGTAAGGATTCCAACGTGAGGTAATACATCTAAATCGGTTCGCCGTTGAGCTGCTACGGTGGAACAAATATACATACACTACTTTCTTCTGGTTTGGTTCTATGGTGATTTGCGTATTATACTAGCAAATACCGCGTTTGAATTTTGAAAATCGGAATAACATTTCCGAATAACCGTGATCTGTTAAATCGAGAGTGCGCCTCCCAAATCAGCGCCCAAGGGGAACCCCATTTGTTATCAGTTGATGGTGATGATTGGTCGAGCCTCGCACGAGGTTTTCGCATCACCTCACCATTTTAGCCTCACACACAGTCCCCACGGGAAGCCCATTATTATAAAGCAGAACTTTTTAAAATTTATTTAATATTATTTTATTTAATTTATCGTATATTTAATTATATTATTTTTGTAATATTATTCATTCGATTGATTCAAGTCATTCAGTTCAAGACCAGCTCACACAGTGATAGAGGCTCACAGTTCATTAATTCAATTCATTAAAGTTTGTGCTTCAAGCAGCAAATCTCCACCACTAGCGCGCCCGTGTGTGTGTGTACAGATATCATATACATAAATGAAATATGCATATTTATCATATATATATATATATATAGTTTATGGCTCTTCCAGTAACATAAGGATTTCAAAGCGGGTCATACATCTAAATCGGCTGTTGAACTGCTACGGTGGAAAACACATACATCCTAAATACATTACACTCCATTTTGGGCAGTCGTGTAAAGAGAATTTAGAATAAGTAATTAAATTATCAATAGGTAGTTTTAATTAAACACGTTTAAAAGAAAAATTCCTTTTTAAAAAAATAATAAACGGGTGTAAAGTAAGTGCGCATGCTTAGACCAGCGCTTATAGCAATTCAGCCGAGTTGTATTACTGAAACTACCAGAGGAATTTCCTCTATAAAACATAAAAATAATAATAAACGTTGAACGTATTTTTATAACGTATACGAATAGAATTCAGAACTTCCATATTTTTTTAAAAGTTGAATTTACAATTGTTTTCCTTCACACGAGAATTTATATTTTTATATGGTGTAACTGATAATGTTTAGCTTCCTGGCATCACAGTTCTATAGCTATAATGCAAGAATAAAAGTATCGTAATCTGTCAAAAAATGGAGTATGTTTATTTTGCACTTCTCCACTATCATTTCCTACCCAGGAACACCAAAAACAAAACAAAAAAATAAGGATGAGTAATGTTCGTACGTACGTAAGTATACACATTTGACGCTTAATAACTTTTGACTGGATAAACTGATTTTGATGAAATTTTCCATAGAAACTTGTTAAACATAACCCCACTTTATAATAAGCTCAATAAATGTGTCCATGATTACCTTTAAATTTAAAAAAAAGTTTATCCCATAATTCTCCCTTCCTCAAAAATTGAAATAAACTATCTTTTTATTTACTACATATTTTTACCAGAATTTGTTTACGTATTCCTAGGCAAAGTAGTAGTGTAGGTGACAAAAAAAAAATATTTTGGGGCAATATTGCCGGGTGGGGAGCTGATCAAATTTTTTTAAAAATTGATTTTTGATTTTTTTTAAAAGTTTGTTTGGTTTATTTAAAGTTTTCATAATTTTCATAATAATATTCACCATACTATTCAAATTCACGCTCACCACAAAAAGAAAATTCTTCGGTAACTTTTTATTAGTTGTACATCTTTCAACGGTTTATTTTTATTTAGTTACTTCCATTTAAGGTAGTAAACATAGAAAAAGCAAAAAAAGATTCTTTGAAGTTGATCTTTGCGATGAGGAAGCAAAAAACCCGATTTTTTTTTTAATTTGTCAAATTTACTTGATTTATTTAAACAAATAATGATAATTTTACAATAAAAAAACTTCATCATAAATTACCCACCTCCCCCCTAAAAGAAATCTTAGGTGTAAATTTGTTCATGTATAATTATTTTCCCACTATTTTAGAACAAATAACCAATGCCAAAAAAGTATTACAACTTTTTGTCAGCCTTTTTTTTAAAAATAACTTTTAATTTTATTAATTGATTGATTTATACTGTTCTCTCTCTTCTTAAAAAGAAAAAAAAATATTTACTAATCAGGCCAATAATATTAACATCTTTATTTATTGTCGACGCACGTGTGTATATGTTTACTCACAATGGTTTACGTACATAGGAAGGCATGTGTTACGTATTAATTTCAGGACAGTAGGACAGTTAAACACCGGTACTGTTCCGGTGTCCATAACTTTCTTCATTAAATCACAACATGATCGATCGCTTTGTTCTTTTCTTTATTTGGTATAGGTTTACCTTCATCCACGTCAATCTATTTGTTATTTAAAATGTATTTAACTGTAACTATAAATATTAAAACAAATGGAATTTTTATTTAATATGATTACTATTATTTAATAAAAACATTTTATGCGATCTTTTCTTGATTCTTTTATTATAAAAATTCTTGTGGTAACTACCGTAAGTAATACACAATACTGATTAACGAAAAAGATATATCTTTCTTTACAATTTTAAGTTTACATCGTGAAATTGACCTTATTTATGCATGTGGAAAACTTAAAAGGATAGAATTTCCTATTCGTAAAATTAAAAGGATTTTAAGAATTATTCAGTGCCTAAATTATAGTTTTATTTTTTCTCATGTGTCTTATTACAATCTACATAAGAAATACAAAAATAGGGCTGCAAAAAATTTTAACTAAAGTACAATATATAATAGTAATAAATAATACATTACAATATATATTAGTATGAAATAGTATATTGTAATATATATATATCCAATTATTTTTTATTTTTTACGATGTTTAGAATTAATATTAAAATTCTCGTTTTAATTTCATGTAATATAAATTTAGTTGATAATATGTATATATTACTAATTTTAAGGAGCGATAATTTAAATGGGATTGTAAGAAAATTGTATAAATTTTATTCGTACCTGGTTTTAGCTTGTAAATAAAACATAAAAAAATAATACAACAAAAGATTTTTAAATGAGGTAAATATATCTTCCTCGAATTTAGGTATTTTGTACATTTTCTTAAGTTTTTTGTGTTAGAACGATTTGAAAATTGTTTTTAATTTTTTCAAAATAAATTTTTATCCCGATTAATATATTTTTAATATATTAGTCTGTAAATAAAAAGAATTTATTTTGTTGTTCAATCAGTATATTTGTATTTAATAAGGTTTTAGTTTCACAGTATCATTTGATGTACTTTTTAGTTTCATTTATTTTTTATTTTTACATTCAAAACATCTATTTTTTTAATTCACTTCATTAGCTCGAAGCTTCTATTTAGAAGTATGGTGTGAAAATTGGGTATTATATAAAAAATGTCCAGATATATCCATAATTAAAACCAAATATTTTCCTGACTGGATAAAAAGCTAACTTATATAACAAAGTAGTTTATTTTAATTTGATATTTGAGTTTTCAAAAAAAAAATTGTTCTAATAAACAGGTTTAGTGTCGATTTTTAACAGTTATTAAGCGGATACGAACCAAAAGAAAAGGATAAGTTTACGTAACCAAATATTAAATATGTATATTTGTGTATTTATTTTTATTCTGAATAATTTATAAATATTATATATATAATTTGGGTCAAGTTTTAATGAGCAGAACTGTGTTAATCTATAAAGAAAGTAACTGTATAATAGAGTCATTTAGTTGAAATAATGCAGTTACTGCTGCCTTAGAAAGTAAGCTTATAAGCGAATTTATAAATAGTGTGTGTAAATAATAAAACAGTTATGATTACATTGACTTCCTTAATAAAATTTACTAACCCTTAAATTACTGGTAATTTTTTAGTAATAAAACGTTCTTAATATTACTCTTTTAAAAAATTTTCGCGAAGGCGTAATTTTATTTTATGTTATTAAATTTATACGGATCTTTTAGGTAGATTTCATAAGAAAGCTACCTATTGAAATCAGTACCATGATTTGACTTTCGGAAAATTTCGACATATTTTTGCGTTTAACATCCTCCAGATCCCAAAACCATCATCAGTTCAAATGTTTATAATATATATTTCATTTTCTTGTGAACATGATTACTACCGTAATTTTGTACCAATCACTTTCCAACTGATACATAAAATATAACGACCCAAAACCTCGGTCGAGTTCGTTAATGGGAAAAATCGGACGGTATGGTGAAAATTGGTGGGGGGGGGGCTTTTTCGAAAAAACAAAATATCGCTATAATTTTCGTATTAAGAAAAAAAATCGAATTCTTTTAAAGTTCCTACTATTTTTTAACGACTAGCACTAGATAGGGAATCTTGGAGAGCTGCATCAAACCAGTCAAATGACTGAAGACAAAAAAAAAAAAAACTATTTTTTAGATAAGGACCTAAAACTTATCTTAAAGTTTTTTGATATCACCAACCATTAGCCCAGGGGGTGGAAAAATGGGGTTTGCAAGACAAAAAAGAATCATACCTCCCTTAATAGACACAGTATCGAATCGGTTTAAAGTAGTCGTTAGTCCTCTAAACATTACCTAAAACTTTTTTCTGAAATAATTTTTGATATGACAACCCTTACGGCAAGGGATGACCAAAATATTGCTGGAATTCTAAGAAGATGGGCTTGTCATATGCTAAACATGTGAAACTATTTTTCTCATGCAACCATTGACGTATTGAGTAAATTTGAAGTATTTTTTTTTAATTTTAAGGTGGAAATCTTTTTATCTCCTACTTAGCACCAATGAAATCTCCTCCGCCTTCTGGTGTGCCAAAAGGGATTTTTTTTGTTTTTTTTCTTATCACTAAGAAATTACTTGTAAATATAAGATTAGTTTTTTTATTTTATTTATTAAAATATTAATTACACAGTTACAGAATTTAAATTAATTATTGATTAATAAAGAAGTAAATATACACTTTTATGTAAAAAAAAAACATTTAATTGATTTTTTATTATATGTGTAACCAGATATTAGCTTTTATTCATTAGAATGAATTGGAATAAACAATTTGTTTTACTTAAAGAAAAGTCATGTTTGAGGTATAAGGATTACGCAAAAATCATTCATTTAAAATTGGGTTTCCTTATTTACATGAAGCCTATTTCCAAAGCTACTTGATCAATTTCATTGAAATTTAGAAATGCTGTAGTAGTGTATCTGAAATTGTGCACGTGAGAATTTTATGAAGATTGGTTGAATAGTTTTTGAGTTACGATCAATTTAAGGTTGAAAAAAATTGAGCGAAGCAAGTGAAAAACGTGGTTCGATATAATGCTGCAATTTGGAACGTTGATGTTTTTTTATCTGCGGTATCTGCTGTTAGCAATATTAAATCAAATTAAAAAAAACCATTAAAACGAAATTAAATTAATGAAAAGTCAGTCTTCTTGCACAGAAGTGCGCGAGAGATTTTTTTTTTAAATATAAAATATTTAAAAATAGCACCATTACATTTTAAAGTTTTTTATTTTACATATTTTTACCTTAAGTATTTAATTTTGTCTTAAAAATATTAGTACCTAAGGAATTTAAGGAATTCCTTTAAGGAATTTAGGAAAGTGCTATGTTAACACTTTCTCATTAAATTAGTGAATTTTTATACAAATCTATTTATTTTTTATTATTGTTATTTTTTTTAAAATGCATTTTTTGAAAACATTTATAATTGTTTTTTTTTTTAAACTGAATAATTTATGAATTGGGAATTTTTATGGATTTAAATATCCATAAAATCCATATTATATATCATATAATATGGATCCATTTATATCCATATTTATGGATATAAATATTTTTATAAATATAAATTAATTAATCCAACGATTTCATAATATTTATTTTTGTACTAAAATAAAATTTAAAAAAAAAGATTATTACTTAAAAATATAATAAATATTAAAATTAAATAAGGGTTGAAATTACCTTTAGATGCGGCATCCACATTTATAGGTAAAGAAAGCCACGAGGTGGCAGTCACCAAAATCAAGGTTAGAGAATACACCGTCCTACACATCTCGCGTTCAAACTAGGACTGGCTTGCTGAAGACTAAAAACTAAACTGTTCCGAACTGCTGAACGATGTTCCGACTTCCCCGCCAGCGTATTATCTCTTTCTCTTCGCTATTTACCGTACTCTTCTTTTAATATTTCCTTCTTTCTCTTACACAAACTCTCCAACTAACTGTTTTATGACGTCATTATGGTTATATTCCACTTGTTTTGATACACCGGCGATTTATTGCACCTTACATGTATAGTCAGTGTTTACATTCCCTCAGGCAGGTTTACCTTGATCCCCTATTCCTCCCACCAATGTTCAGGGTCATTCATACGGAATGAATTTCAGGAAAGGGGAATAAGTTTGTTCCTGTATGAATGAGTATAAATACGTGATCACGTTTATGTTTTTTTTATTGTTTCATTTTCGCTCTTCAAAAATTGTTTTTTTTTTAATTTTTAAGTAATTTTATATTCCTAAATAGTAATATTTCACAAAGTTAATGAGTAGCATTATAATTTATATTATCATGAAAATTAGGGCAGTCTCTCTTAAAATTTTATTCCCGATTTAACTATAATTACCACATATTTGATTTATTAATTTTTTTTTTCTTTCTCTGGCTACTTTTTTTTTGTTTTTTGTCGAGTGAAGAATAATTTAACCTTCTTGATTTTTCAGCCTTCTTGATTTGTTGTTTTTCGTTTCATGGGAGATCTTTTTACAATACTTTATGAATTATTTATTTTTTTAGAATTTATATTACCTAAAATAAATATTTTTATATACACAGTGATTCCAAATTGTACGGCAATCCCTCGGGTGTTCATTCTACAGCCAAAAATAAGAAAAAAAGTTCATTTAAACGTCAGTCAGAAAACGGTTCGTTAGCGAATTTCGGTTTACGAAACGTTTAGCACTGCATTCTGCTTTATCTGTGAAATTAAACCGTACTAAAAGTCTTGGGGTAAAATTGAGGGATAATTTTGGTGCTTTCTTATAGTTTTAAAATGGACAACTTAAAATAAAAAAAAATAATTATTTCCGCATTCCGAAAAGTATTAATTCACACTTTAAAAGAAGCATAACTCTTGTGACGTTTTCTGCTTCCTTCTCTTATTTTATGCATTTCCTTTTTCTTTTTCTTATTATCAAAAGGCAGATTTCTCATCTTTGTGTATCCTTCGAAATGTTTTTTATACGGCTTTTATTTGTTGGCCTAACTACATTTTAAATTACAATTTAGGCGTAAAAAATATAAAATAAGAAAATTATAAAAAATAAAACCGACTTAAAAATAATTTTTTTTCTTTTTCAATTTTCATCTGAAGTCAACGCCAAATTAAGGTTTTAGTTGGATAACAAAAATAGTCTTTTAATTAGGAGTCTATATCTAAAAGTCAATTTTTTAAAAATTTATAAGTATTTTTGCTTACGTTTTAGAACGATTTTTTTTTTTAATTGGTTTTATTTTTTAAGTATATTTATTTTAAAAACTTATAAAATTGAAGCAGTTTTTTTTAATTTTTATGAAATAATACTACCTACCATTGAAAATCGATGGATGGCTAAAATTAAAAAAAGAATAAAACTTCTAGCACTTTCTATCACTTATATTCTACTTCAATACTATTGGATAATTATTTATTACCTCTTAACTACTGTCTGGACCTTTTCAAGAAGGATGAACGTCATTTTTTTCTAAAAAGGGACGTTTTTGTCTCCAAAAAGGAAAAAAATGTTTTTCATGTAAAAACATTTTACGTTTTTCGTCAAATAACATTAGAATAAATTTTAAGATTATTTTTAGGAAATTAAAAATCGCAGGATTAATTTGAAGATGTAATTTGAGAAAAATTAAAATTTTAATAAATGTAAGTATCTCGCGAATACTTACACTCGTACTCGTTAATACTTGGTTGCTGTTTGTTCGAGATCAGCGTAGGTTTTTTGTCTGTTTGATTGAGACTTATCGGATCAATGAATTTATAAATCGATTCTAGCACACGCATAACAACGGTCTGGAAAAAGGATACCGATGTAGGCAATTATTAAGTTTTTCTCATGGCAACGTCTACGATTAAATTGGTACCTTGGATTAATATAATTATAGAAAAAAATATCTATCATTTGACATTCCGGCGAGAGTTTTAATCGGGCATGATTTATACTAAAGATAAGTTCAATCTTGTTTATGTCAATAATGGTTATTAGTTTATTTCAACCACTATTAGATAAGATATTTACTACTTATCCAGTAGTGATCTACGTACTCGTATATACACAATGTACCCATTTATTTTCTCAGCAGCCGTAGGATATACGTCGATTTCTGCTGGGTTCCTAATCTCTAGGAACGCAGGAATCCCAGGAAATTAAAGAGCCAATTTAGGCGTTAAAAACGTTATTAAACTTTAAAAGTTGTTTTTAATACAGTGCGATCGTTTTATCGAGTACACCATCATACTATACAGTATAATTTTGTATTATGGACTATAAAATAGAGATACTCATTTGATATGATTCGTGGAGTGTAGTTAAACACAACTGGTAATGTCAGTAAATGTTGGAAATGTCCACAGTTTTCCTGAAGCCAGGACAGAACCCTTCACACCATATTTTTTGACACCCTTCGTAGGACATCAGGGCTAATGGAATTCATCTCTACACTAATGGCTAGCTCCAGATCTTATATAGTAGGTGGGTTTGCTCGATATACACATTCTTTAAAAAAAAAAACAGAAAAAGAAGTTTGATGGGGATGAATTAGGAAAACAGGGGGGCCACAGACCTTCTGAGATCATGTGATTACCAAATATTTCTTCCTAAACTTACATATTGGATATACGACACATTGCTCCATCTTGTTGTGGGTAACAATAGTACTCAGTAGGCTGATAAAGAGATAACCCATCGGTCTAGTGGAGAATGTGTCTTCCCAAATCAGCTGATTTGGAAGTCAAAAGTTCCAGCGTTAAAGTCCTAGTAAAGTCAGTTATTTTTACACCGATTTGAATACTAGATCGTGAATACCGGTGATCTTTGGTAGTTGAGTTTCAGTTAACCACACATCTGAGGAATGGTTGAACTGAGACTGTACAAGACCACACTTCATTTACACTCATACATGTCATCCTCATTCATCCTCTGAAGTATTATCTAAAAGGTAATTACCCAAGGCTAAACAGGAAAAAGAAAGAAAGGCTGGAGAAGAGCTAAAAATTGCATAACTATATCCTGGTATACCAGACTAACAAGGGTTTCATAAAAAAAATCATGCACGCTATTCATCGTTCAGAAATCGCACACCAAACAAAGGTTTCGTGTGCAATCACATTCTGTGAGTGCAGAAGCGATACAAGTAAAATGTGTGGATTTTGTGTTGATCAATATCTGTTGTTCTGATCATTGATATGATCGCTAAGATGAAAATACACCTCATCACTAAAAAACACATTATCCAGTATGTCCACCACATTACTTTTCCACCTGATTGACAAACCACTGACAGTACCTTAGTCTTTTAACAGTGTCTGGAGGTATCAGTTCCTATACGCAATGTATTCAATATGCGTGTAGACCTAATTTCTTTGTGGACTTTTCTGCACTCCCATGCGATATTCCTGTCTGCAATAAATTACACAAACGTTTCCTTGGAGACTGTTCAAGTAATGCACTTTGTGTGCAATAAAATGATCACACTGTATATTTAGATTATATCTGCTTTATTCAGTCTAAGATAGTTTGGCAAATAGAATAATAAAAACTTTAAAAAATATTCTATGAATTGTTCACAAATACTGTATTGTTGTTATCGTCGGTACTTGACAATTGCCAAGAAGGAATACTCATTTGCCAGTTATATTTGGGAGACACCAGATAAACTCATGATTTTATCATGTCTGGTAATAATACGCTGTGTCCCTCAGGTAACTGTCATGTAATGATTTCTCATATTCTCCGTGATTTCATTACTTTCCCCACTTTCTAACAAAAATTTACATGTAAAATTGGTGTAATTTGTAGTGAAGTATGGTTGAAATTAATAAAATTATTATTTTTTTAAATAATTTAATTTGCAGTACTATTTTTTTTTAATTTTTGTGGGAGGTCTACATACTTCCACCCAGATACTTACTCTTTATTCATACTCTGTTACTTAATTAAATTAAGTATGAATATATACTCTTATTATTTTTATTTTTTGTAACTTTTTTCTGTATTATGAATGTTTTTTTAAAACTAGGGAGGATTCACTTTACAAATACTCAGTGTTTTTTCTTTGTTTGTTAAACATGAAAAACATGTTTAAGTGTAAAATTTCAAATTTGTAACTATTCTAATAAATAGAAATGATAAATTCAAATCATAAACACACTGTGCTTCTTAGTAATAATATTACCATTTAAATTCTCAATATTATTCTAAATGTGATTTATTTTTTCGATGTGATCTTAATTTATTTCTTAATTAGGTCGTAAGCTACGGTAATTAAGGAAAATGTACAAATAAATGAATTAAAATGTACAGTCATCACAAACAGATCTGTAACATTGTTTTAATAAATAACCGTATAAAGAACAGATTGGATAATGAACCAGTTACTTTGTCTTTCCATTTACCATTTCACTTTAAATCAACCTGAATCTTGTTCAACTGGCTGTTCTAATTCTATTTTACCTAAATTTCTAAAATTTATTTCCTCATGAATAAAGAATTAATTGAAGAAAAAAGATTTGACTGGTTAAAGATACTCTTCGTAAAATAATATTTACTATTCATTAACTTATCTAGTTAAGTTTCTTATATAAAGTGTGTTAAGATTTTAAGAATCATACACTAAAGATGTAATTGTGTTAAAAAAATAATCTTAATTATCAGATTACCTATAAGGTTGTTGTTAAATTTTCTCCCATGTACAGAAAGGGAATTGTTAACTTCCAAGAGTTTTACTTAATGAAATAATTTAAAATTACTGGTAATTTCTTCAGTAATCTCAAAAGCCAGTCTCTAATAATTATTTGTCAAACCAATAGATAAATTCAACTAAAATGAACATAATCATCAATCTTTTGTAATAAATATTTTTACTAGTTATAAGAAATTAAATTAGCTAAATTTTTATCCGTGACATCAGTGATGAAAAGTATTTAAAACTTTTGAAACGGCAAACAGTGCCAAAATTTTATAAATATAACATTTTTTAATAATTTATTTCAACAATTTTTTAGTCATCCTTGGAAGCATCTTTGGTGACTTGCTGAGTATGGATGCAAGGATGATTGAAATTTTTTTAAGTTATTAAAAATGTCTTATTTTTTTATTTAAATCCTAAAAATTTATAGTTTTAAATCAAATTAATTGATCCATTCAAGGATAGGTTTAGAGAAGAGTTAAACAGGGGTGTACTGGTACTGGGATGCTGTTATGTACTGTTTTTTGGGAGAAATAAAAAATTTACTTTTTACATGAGATTTGTTTTAATTTAAAGTCTGGCCTACATTTCATTTTAACTTAAAAAATATAAGATAATATAAATACAAAATATTTTTACATATAAAGTATAAAATTCAGATCGGATAAAAATGGTCCTTGCTTTTGGATAGTCATACGAAAATGGCAACAAAATAAGTAAAAAATGTATGTAGTGTTTAGTGTGAAAATATACTTGTCTGATTGTTACTTTCCCAGTGAATATAGCTATTTTAGCTGTATTAAAGAGGAAAATATGATAAATATCAAAAATGGGATGTTGAGTGTTTGCAAATCTTTATGTTGTATGGTCCAACTAGTTCATCTAAACCAAACAAAACATACATATGTATATATGTGTGTACATAGGACATATGAGTTCATATTGCTTTTGGCCTTATATCTCAGGATTGACCAATCTAATCTTCTTCTAATTTGGCTTGCCATTCAACCCAAATGAATATGATCAATACCCCATCTATATATGGGGTATTGATCATATTACTTTTTTTCAAAATTTGTTTGTGGGGGAAATGAAAAAAAACAATTTTGATTTTCTTCAGAGGCATTTTAGTGAAAACTTTATTAATCATGACTTGCCTGGCATAGTCTCATACAATACTTTGCCAGTTTTTTTTTTAATTTGACTTTAAAAAGAGACAGTATATATAATATATATATCTCCCTCTATAAATCATGAGACCTTGCCGTTGATGAGGGGGCTTGATGAGTGTTCAGTCATACAGAGTAGCTGGACCGAAGGTGCAACCATATCAGAGAGGTATCTGTTGAGAGCCAGACTAAGGAATGATTCCTGAAAGAGGGCAGCAGCTCTTTCAATAGTTGTTAAGGGTGTAGGTCAGGATGACTTAAACGGCCGTATCAACATCACTTAGTCCTCTGAGTACTGCGCAGCTGAAAATAATGGAAAACTACAGCTGCTCTTTTTTTCCAAAAAAATGTAGCTCTCTGCATTTTCATATAGCAATGACGGGAGGCGCGTTCCTTATTAAATATTCTGAAGGTAAACTAGTCCCCCATTCAGATCTTAGGGTGGGGACTACTAAAGAAGGGATCGCCAGAAAATTAAAAAATAAAAATTACTAATCATATAATAGAATTACTAAAGATGGATGAAGCAGAAGCAATATAAAATGCCAAATAGCACAGGAGAAACGAGTCTTCAGTCAGAAATATAATTTGTTTACATCAAAAATTATTTAAGTGTCAGGAAAATATTTTTGAGTATACGTTTGGAGTGTCGCTTTATATGGAAGTGAAACTTGGACGATTGAAGTATCTGAGAAGAAAAGATTAGAAGCTTTTGAAATGTGGTGCTATAGGAGAATGTTAAAAATCAAATGGGTGGATAAAGTGACAAATGAAGAAGTGTTGCAGCAAATAGATGAAGAAAAAAGCATTTGGAAAAATATAGTTAAAAGAAAGACAGACTTATAGGCCACATATTAAGGCATCCTGGAATATTCGCTTTAATATTGGAGGGACATGTAGAAGGAAAAAATTGTGTAGACAGGCAACATTTGGAATATGTAAAACAAATTGTTAGGGATGTAGGATGTAGGATGTAGGGGGTATACCGAAATGAAACTATTAGCACTAGATAGGGAATCTTGGAGATATCTACATCAAACTAGTCAAATGACTGAAGACAAAAAAAAACAAATATATATACATGAGTTGTTTCTTTATCAGGAATATCTATATTCTTGTAGTACACATTTTTCACTTATCAGAAATAATGCAACTGAAAAATTGTTGAAATAAAACCTGTGAATACATTACCACCATCCGTATAAGTTTGAGTTAAGTACGGTAAAATTCCAGTAATCTGAACTTTTTTTTTTTGTCTTCAGTTATTTGACTGGTTTGATGCAGCTCTCCAAGATTCCCTATCTAGTGCTAGTCGTTTCATTTCAGTATACCCTCTACATCCTACATCCCCAACAATTTGTTTTACATACTCCAAACGTGGCCTGCCTACACAATTTTTCCCTTCTACCTGTACTTCCAATATTAAAGCGACTATTCCAGGATGCCTTAGTATGTGGCTTATAAGTCTGTCTCTTCTTTTAACTATATTTTTCCAAATGCTTCTTTCTTCATCTATTTGCCGCAATACCTCTTCATTTGTCACTTTATCCACCCATCTGAATTTTAACATTCTCCTATAGCACCACATTTCAAAAGCTTCTAATCTTTTCTTCTCAGATACTCCGATTGTCCAAGTTTCACTTCCATATAAAGCGCCACTCCAAACATACACTTTCAAAAATCTTTTCCTGACATTTAAATTAATTTTTGATGTAAACAAATTATATTTCTTACTGAAGGCTCGTTTAGCTTGTGCTATTCGGCATTTTATATCGCTCCTGCTTCGTCCATCTTTAGTAATTTTACTTCCCAAATAACAAAATTCTTCTACCTCCATAATCTTTTCTCCTCCTATTTTCACATTCAGTGGTCCATCTTTGTTATTTCTACTACATTTCATTACTTTTGTTTTCTTCTTGTTTATTTTCATGCGATAGTTCTTGTGTAGGACTTCATCTATGCCGTTCATTGTTTCTTCTAAATCCTTTTTACTCTCGGCTAGAATTACTATATCATCAGCAAATCGTAGCATCTTTATCTTTTCACCTTGTACTGTTACTCCGAATCTAAATTGTTCTTTAACATCATTAACTGCTAGTTCCATGTAAAGATTAAAAAGTAACGGCGATAGGGAACATCCTTGTCGGACTCCCTTTCTTATGTTCTTCAATTGTTATTGTTGCTGTTTGGTTCCTGTACATGTTAGCAATTGTTCTTCTATCTCTGTATTTGAACCCTAATTTTTTTTAAATGCTGAACGTTTTATTCCAGTCTACGTTATCGAAAGCCTTTTCTAGGTCTATAAACGCCAAGTATGTTGGTTTGTTTTTCTTTAATCTTCCTTCTACTATTAATCTGAGGCATAAAATTGCTTCCCTTGTCCCTATACTTTTCCTGAAACCAAATTGGTCTTCTCCTAACACTTCTTCCACTCTCCTCTCAATTCTTCTGTATAAAATTCTAGTTAAGATTTTTGATGCATGACTAGTTAAACTAATTGTTCTGTATTCTTCACATTTATCTGCCCCTGATTTCTTTGGTATCATAACTATAACACTTTTTCGAAGTCTGATGGAAATTCCCCATTTTCATAAATATTACACACCAGTTTGTATAATCTATCAATCGCTTCCTCACCTGCACTGCGCAGTAATTCTACAGGTATTCCGTCTATTCCAGGAGCCTTTCTGCCATTTAAATCTTTTAATGCTCTCTTAAATTCAGATCTCAGTATTGTTTCTCCCATTTCATCCTCCTCAACTTCCTCTTCTTCCTCTATAACACCATTTTCTAATTCATTTCCTTCGTATAACTCTTCAATATATTCCACCCATCTATCGACTTTACCTTTCGTATTATATACTGGTGTACCATCTTTGTTTAACACATTATTACATTTTAATTTATGTACCCCAAAATTTTCCTTAACTTTCCTGTATGCTCCGTCTATTTTACCAATGTTCATTTCTCTTTCCACTTCTGAACACTTTTCTTTAATCCACTCTTCTTTCGCCAGTTTGCACTTCCTGTTTATAGCATTTCTTAATTGCCGATAGTTCCTTTTACTTTCTTCATCACTAGCATTCTTATATTTTCTACTTTCATCCATCAGCTGCAATATATCGTCTGAAACCCAAGGTTTTCTACCGGTTCTCTTTATTCCGCCTAAGTTTGCTTCTGCTGATTTAAGAATTTCCTTTTTAACATTCTCCCATTCTTCTTCTACATTTTCTACCTTATCTTTTTTACTCAGACCTCTTGCGATGTCCTCCTCAAAAATTTTCTTTACCTCCTCTTCCTCAAGCTTCTCTAAATTACACCGATTCCTCTGACACCTTTTCTTCAGGTTTTTAAACCCCAATCTACATTTCATTATCACCAAATTATGGTCGCTATCAATGTCTGCTCCAGGGTAAGTTTTGCAGTCAACGGGTTGATTTCTAAATCTTTGCTTAACCATGATATAATCTATCTGATACCTTGCAGTATCGCCTGGCTTTTTCCAAGTGTATATTCTTCTATTATGATTTTTAAATTGGGTGTTGGCAATTACTAAATTATACTTCGTGCAAAACTCTATAAGTCGGTCCCCTCTTTCATTCCTTTTGCCCAGCCCGTATTCACCCATTATATTTCCTTCCTTGCCTTTTCCAGTGCTTGCATTCCAATCTCCAACTATTATTAAATTTTCATCTCCTTTTACGTGTTTAATTGCTTCATCAATCTCTTCGTATACACACTCTACCTCATCATCATCATGGGCGCTTGTAGGCATATAGACGTTAACAATCGTTGTCGGTTTAGGTTTTGATTTTATCCTTATTACAATGATTCTATCGCTATGCGTCTTGAAATATTCCACTCTCCTTCCTATCTTCTTGTTCATCACGAAACCTACTCCTGCCTGCCCATTATTTGACGCTTAGTTAATTACTCTAAAATCAGCTGACCAAAAGTCGCCTTCATCTTCCCATCGAACCTCACTAATTCCTACTATATCCACATTTGTCCTACCCATTTCCCTTTTTAAATTTTCTAGCCTACCAACCTTTTTTAAGCTTCTAACATTCCACGCTCCGACTCGTAGAATGTTATTTTTTAATTTTCTGGTGACCCCTTCCTTAGTAGTCCCCACCCGGAGATCCGAACGGGGGACTATTTTACCTCCGGAATATTTTACCAAGGAAGGCGCCTCCATTATTGCTATGTGAAAATGCAGAGAGCCACATTTTCTTGGAAAAAAGCAGCTGTAGTTTTCCATTGCTTTCAGCTGCGCAGTACTCAGAGGACTGAGTGATGTTGATATGGCCGTTTAAGTCATTGTGACTCACGCCCCTAACAACTACTGAAAGAGCTGCTGCCCTCTTTCAGAAATCATTCCTTAGTCTGGCTCTCAACAGATACCTCTCCGATATGGTTGCACCTTCGGTCCAGCTACTCTGTATCCTTGAGCACTCAAGCCCCCTCACCAACGGCAAGGTCTCATGATTCATAGAGGAGGCTAGTTGAACTAGTTGGGAACAAATATTTTTCAGATTATGTATTTTAATTTATATATCAAAATAATTTGAGTTTATGTATGTTGTATTTCTATAATATGTACTTTATTTCCATGTGTTAATGTTCAATTTATCTCTATTTTTGGCAATAAAATATTGGTATAATTAACATCAGTTTTTTTTTATATCTTGTATGACCTTTTGTAAAACAAATATTAAAAAACTCATGAAAAACATTATGGCCGAAAGTTAATCAGTTCAAAAAATTTGATGAACATTTGGGGGTAGTCTGAAATGTTCTCGGTCTGATAGTGAAAATGAGATTTTATGTTTACAAAAAATTGTTATTTTTCAATATAATCTCCTTTAATATTACAACATTTCATCCAGCAGTGTACCAGCTCCATTATCCCATCACTGTATTGTAAATCCCTTAATTTTCCCTTTGCCAAGACACTTTTGTGGGCAACTGCATTGTCCTGATGGAAAATAATTTTTTTCTTTTTCATGCTGGGTCTGTTTTCACAAATTTTTCAGTTTTGTTAGAAGGTAACCTAACTAATCTAAGAATAGTATTTCTCAATTCTTATTTTACTTTTTTCAAGATAGATGATTAACAGAATTCCTTTTGCATCCCAAAAAACCGATACCATGATCTTTTCTACTGATGGTATCATGTTCCCCTTCTTTGGAGTTGAAGAACTCTGCATGGATTGTTGTTTCAATTGTGATGTGTAATGGTGAATCCATGTTTCATCGATTGTTACTGATGCAGAAAATCACTCATGTTTTTCTTAAAACACTCCAAGCACTGTTCAGAAAGTGTAGAGTAAATGCGTTTTTGATCCGCTGTGAGCACATGTGTCATCCATCATGCATAAGGCTTTTTCATGTGCAGTTCTTCATGCAAAATGTAACTGATCTGTTCTTTTGAAATCCCTACAGCCTTACCAATTTCATGCACCTTCGTATGCCGATCTTCCAAAATCATATTGTGCACTTTTTCAATGATTTCCGGAGTGGTTGTACTTTTCAGACAACCTTCATGAGGTTTGTCTTGGATGCTTTTACAGCCATGTTTAAACTCGGCCGCTCATTTCTTCAAGCTGGAAATTGAATGAGAAGAAGAGTCACCATACACATTTAGAAATCTCGAATGAATTTCAGTCTGCATCAAACCTTTTAAGAAAAATTTTATCACTGTATGATACCTTACTTTCTCGAATTTCCAACAACATATGCACCATAATTAATTCAGACACCTTCCTACAGCCAACTGCTGAATGGAATGATTTACAATTTCGCATGGCGTCTTCTAGCAGTTGTGCCAACTTGCGGGAAAAAAATCATGCAACTAGTGCTGTGATCTATGGATGAGGCCAAGAACTTTTCAGACCACCGCTCGTACTGAAGATGCTCTGAACTTTGTAAAATAATTGCTTAGAAGTGCAGATATGGACATAAACAATTTAAGTAATCTTAGCAAATAACAATTACCTTGGTCATGAAAACTACACCGAAAGTAAAATTATATTGATGATTGACATCAGAGAAACCAATACATGAAATGTGATTAGAAAGTTTTAAGTTAGGTGCCACCAGTGCTCAATAAAAGGGGGAAAGTTTGCTCACAGGTGTGGAAAGGAAGCTTGTTTTGTCTTTCAAAATATCCTGAAAAGATCACAGTGATGTCTTTGTTCATGTTTTTGGTTCTCGGGAGATTATTGATTTCAAAAAAGGATAAAAAATGGATAAACAAGTTTGTGTCAATTTTGTTTGAAAACTGGGAAACAGCTGCGGAGACTTACATACTCGTAAAAATAGGTTTTGGGGATAAATGTCTTGAGCTGGTCAGATGTTTTTAACTGGTTCAACAGATTTAAAGAAGCCTAGAATAAGTTGAAGATGACCCCCAGTTTAGCCGGCCTTCCACTTTAAAAACCAACAAAAACATTGTAAAAGTTTGTGATTTAGGGTGCTTGACTAGACATACAATTAGGGAGATGGCTGACGAACTAAATTTAAGTTTCTTCGCAGTTAGGTGAATTTTAACTGAAGAGTTTTACATATGTTGAATGTTCATGAAATTCATTCCAAAAATTATTGGCGGACCAGCAGAAACAATAAAAATAAACACTTGAAATGTCCCAAGAATGAGTTTGAAACTGACCCAGATTTATTAAATGTAGTAATTAGAGGTAATAAATCATGGGTTTATGAGTATGACACAGAAACAAAGGTACAAATAACCTCAGTGGAAAGGTCCAAGATTGCCACAAATGAAAAATGAGCAACCAAGTTGGGCAAATGGAAGACTGTGGTGGTTTTCTTTGATTCTACTGGTATTTTGCATCATAAATTTGTCCGTAGGGTAATACTATAAAAGCAGAAGAAAAGCACTTGGGCGAGACAAAAATTGGGTCCACCAGCACCACCACTACCACCATTACCATGAAAGAGGGGACTGAGTATTGCACAAGTATAATTTAATAATTGCTAACACCCAGTTTAAAAATCATAACAGAAGAATATACACATGGAAAAAGTCAGGAGATACTGCAAGATATCAAATAGATTGTATCATAGTTAAGTGAAGATTTAGAAATCAACTTGTCAACTGCAAAGCATATCCAGGAGCAGACATCGATAGCGACCATAATTTAGTGACAATGAAATTCAGATTGGCGTTTAAAAACATAAAGAAAAGGTGTCAGATGAATTGGTGCAATTTAGAAAAGCTTGAGGAAGAGGAGGTAAAGAAAATTTTTGATGAGTACATTGTAAGAGGTCTGAGTAAAAAAAATAAGATAGAAAATGTCGAAGAAGAATAATGGGAGAATGTTAAAAAGGAAATTCTTAAATCAGCAGAAATGAACTTAGGCGGAACAAAGAGAACTGGTAGAAACCTTGTATATCAGATCATATATTTTGATTGATGGATGAACATAGAAAGTATAAGAATGCTAGTGATGGAAAAGGTAAAAGGAACTATTGACAGTTAAGGAATTATAAAAAAGAAGTGAAAATTAGGGAAAGAAGAGTAGGTTAAAGAAAAGTGTTAAGAAGTGGAAAGAGAAATGATCATTGGTAAGTTGGATGGAGCATACAGGAGAGTTAAAGAGAATTTTGTTGTACATAGTTAAAATTTAATAATGTGTTAAGTAAAGATGGTACACCGATTTATAATACGAAAGAAAAGGTCAATAGGTGGGTGGAATATATTGAATAGTTATACGGAGGAAATGATTTAGAAACTGGTGTTACAGAGGAAGAAGAGGAGCTGAAAAGGGAAATACAATACTGAGATTAAATTTAATAAAGCATTAAAAGATTTGAATGGCTCCTGAGATAGACTGGATACCTGTAGTATTACTGTGTAGTGCAACTGAGGAAGTGATAGATAGATTGTACAAACTGGTATGTAATACTTACAAAAAATGGGAAGTTCCGTCAGAATTGAAAAAAAAAAGTGTTATTGTACCAAAGAAAGTAGGAGCAGATAAATGTGAAGAATACAGATCAATTAGCTTAACTAGTCATGCATCAAAAATCTTAACTAGAATTCTGTACAGAAGAATTGAGAGGAGAGTAGAAGTGTAAGGAGAAGACCAGTTTGGTCACAGGGTAAATATAGGGACACGGGAAGCAATTTTTTAGCGTTCAGAGTAATAGTAGAAGGAAGTTTAAAGAAAAACAAACCAACATACATGGCATTTATAAACTTAAAAAAGGTATTTGATAATGTAAACTGGAATAAAATGTTCAGCATTTATAAAAATTTAGGGTTCAAGTGTAGAGATAGAAGAACAATTATTAACATTTACAGGAACCAAACTGCAACAGTAATAATCGAAGAGCATAAGAAAGAAGCAGTAATAAAAAAGGGAGTCAGATAAGGATGTTCTTTACCCCTGTTACTTTTTAATATTTATGAAGAACTAGCAGTTAAGGATGTTAAAGAACAGATTAGATATGGAATATCAGTACAAAGTGAAAAGATAAAGATGCTACGATTTACTGATGATATAGTAATTCTAGCTGAGAGTAAAAAAAGATTTTTAAGAAACAATGAATGGCATGGATGAAGTCCTACGCAAAAACTACTGCATGATAATAAACAAGAACAAAATGAAAGTAATCAAATATAGTAGAAATAACAAAGATGGACCACTGAATGTGAAAATAGGAGGAGAAAAGATTATGGAGGTAGAAGAATTTTGTTATTTGGGAAGTAGAATTACTAAAGATGGACGAAGCAGAAGCAATATAAAATTCCGAATAGCACAGACGAAACGAGCTTTCAATCAGAAATATAATTTTCTTACATCAGGAAAACATTTTTGAAAGTATATGTTTGGAGCGCAGCTTTATATGGAAGTGAAATTGTACGATCGGAGTACCTGAAAAAAAAAATTAGAGCTTTTGAAATGCGGTACCATATGAGAATGTTAAAAATCAGATGGGTAGATGACAAATGAAGAGGTATTGCGGCAGATTGATGAAGAAAGAAGGATTGGAAAAATATAGTTAAAAGAAGAGAGACTTATGCAGGCCACATATTAAGGCATCCTTGAATAGTTGCTTTGATATTGGTGGGACAGGAGGTTGGGAAAAATTGTGCAGGCAGGTAATATTTGGAATATGTAAAACAAATTGTTAGGGATGTAGGATGTAAGGAGTACACCAAAATGAAATGACTGGCACTAGATAGGGAATCTTGGAGAGCTGCATCAAACCAGTCAAATGACTGAAGATAAAATATATATATATATATATATATATATATATATATATATATATATTATACTTTACAAAAAATAGAAATGCCAGAATTTTAATATGTTATTTATTGGTCACTTTATGTGATGCAAGTTTGTTTTTATTTCATCAAACAGTAAGCAATCATCTAATTCAGTTTTTGTAGTATTTTCATTTATATTTATTTTTACAACTATTTGCAATATTTCTATCAAAGACTCATCTCTGTAAAAAGAATAACAGATTACATAAAGGCATTAAAATCATATCGGTAAACATTATACAATTCATTGTTACGTTGAAATTTTAAAAAATGTGTGAAAGGAGTTGCAAGCAACCACTTTTTCTTAAGCCACTGTTGGGTTTCAGCTTTCCTCCAGCTGTTAATAATAACTTTATTTAACACAAAAGGGTGATAAGTTGCGTTATCCATTATTATTAAGCTCCTTGTAAGCAGTTCAAAAAGTCATTTGTAAACCAATTTTTAAAACTGTCCCTATTCATTTCTGAGTGATAATCTGAAGAACCGGCTTTCAATTTACTGCGGAAAATGCATTTACTTTCTGTAATGAACCCTGTTTTAGCTGAACCTGCATGACATACTGTTAATTTACTGCCTTTCTGATGAGTATTTTAATTTTAATATCTCATTTTTCTTTGAATCTTGCTATATATATTTATCAGAATGATTTTCATTAACATAGAGAGCACAGGAATAGGAGTCACTCCTCAAAGCATGTCATCAGGAGTCTGAGAGGGTGCAGGAAGAGAGAACAGTGTGTAAAACACATGTTGAATTGGTAAAATACATTAAAGAGCTTATCAGCATTAGTGGTATTCTAATGAAATGTGGGAAAAAGTCATACGGCAAGAGAATTAAAAAAAAACTGGTGCTGGTGATAGGAAAAAAGTGGTCTTGGCCTTCAGGGCTTTTGTGGAGTCGAGGTTATTTGAGAGGAAGATAGAGGTAAAGAGGTGGCATGTCAGACCAGAAAAGATGTGGGCAATCAGGAACTGCTACGGCAGCTTGAAGGAGTTTACAGTGTTGAAATTGATGCCCTGGTGGTCGCCAGGTGGAGCAATGGACTGGTTTCAGAGGACAAGAGGGTTGAAAGAGTCGATATTTACTGAAAGGGAGAAAGATGGTGGTCTTTGACTTAGCCATACCAAAGAGTAGGTTCTCTGTTCGTAGAGTGGCACCACCAAGGCTAAGGGATTTGGAGTCTGTGGGATTCTTGAAGCTAGGTCAACTGATTGTCTGTGCAGAAACGGCAATGGTCCTTTGGGGTGAGGACGTAGTGGATTTTGAGAAAAAAGTGTTTACGCTATTTATCGATTCATCGGTGGGGGAGAGTAACACACCCCATATAGGAAAAGAAATTGGAGATATAATCCTCCAAGCTAGGCATGACATGGTTTTCGGTATGGAGGAAGGAGATGCTGCACGGGTCACAAGGAATTTTCTGGAGTGTGCGAGCCATCAAACAAACTGCACTTCAAGGCTATAGGTTGAGAGAGAGACTAGGAACAAAGCTAGAAGGGAATGAGCAGTGAGCAGGCCAGCAATGGATAGAGCCAAAACAATAGTGGTTAAGGCAGTGGAAGACCAGGGAAAAAAGACTGACCGACTGAAGGAGGTTAAAGGTGTGGTCAGAGGGGAACCTGGAGATCCTCTTGGTTCATAAAGGGCAAGGGGAGGAGGATCTTCTGCCTCATTAATCTGGATCTTGTTAATGGAGGTGGTTGGCATGCGGATGAGGAAGTTATATGTGCCATTGATCTGGATCTTGTTAATGGAGGTGGTTGGCATGCGGATGAGGAAGTTATATGTGCCATTGCAATGGTGCCTAGAAGACATATTTGGTGGTAGAGGAAAAATACTTATCATAAGGGGATAAATTTTTGTATTCTCTCATAATAAAATAAAGGTGTCTATGAAAACAACTAATTCTGCATTTATCTCTTGATGCTATCATCAATGAAATACCAGTCTCAAAGAAATCTTTTCATAAGCAGAAACAGAGAAAGATCACTTGGAATTTGGTTTGGACCTGAATGGGGTGATCTTTTTCTTCCCAATCAAATGATGATAGATGTATGATGATAGAAGTATGTGTTTGAGGCCAAGTACTGTCATAAATCTACAATATACCACAACCTAACGGTACCACGTCTCTCTGATGAATTTCAACATTTCAAGCAGACAGAATTAGGCTTAGATATTTGGTGTTCATGTAGTGACATGAGCATCTTTTTAAAACATAAGAAAAGCCATGCACAAGCAAAATGTAATAACTGCAACATTACATCAGAAAAGGTTTTTGCAAGTAAATTTTGTACACATATTTTGAATGTTGTGTTTCTTATATTTTCTTGTTTCATTCATCAAAAGAATAAACAATCATCAAAAAAGAAATTCATAAAAAGGAAAAAAAAAGTTTTTTACAACCTCCATAACTCTAAGGTTTTTTGATTGCTTTATTGCCCCAAAATGTTCATAATGTACTGGATGGAAGTTTTCAGTCTGCTGTTGGAGGATTGGATGGTAAGAAGAGAAAAATCATAAAGATTAATTTAGATGCAGTAAGACTGCATCCAGAAGTTTTACTGATGTAATGTACGAGTAACAAATAGTTACTCGTGCATGGTTTGAGCCATTGGAATTTAATCTCACTTCGCATTCTTCAATTTTTAGGATTAGAATTTTTAAGGATTTTTACTCCTTGAGATATCTCAGGTACTTCAGAACTAACAAGTTGTAGGGAGATCCAGTTTTACTTCCTCTTACTTTAGAAAAGTTTTATTAAAATTGAGGCATTCCATCTAATAATGAAATTTAGATATACTCACGTGACCACAAGAGTAATACAGATGAAATCCAACAAATGAAATTTGTTGAGTAATAAATCACTTACTTACTTTGTTGAATATAATCACAAAACAAGTGCATTTCAAATAGTATTATCATTTTCAACATCCTACCTTTGTGAAACCAGATTTTCTGCAGTGGCTACTTTGAAGACCAAATATAGAACTCAGTTAAATAAAGAAAATGAACTCAGAGTGTTTATGACTAATATTAAACTTTCCTTTGAAAATCTTTGCTCTGCAAGACAGACCCAAGGGAGTCACTAATAATTATTAAATTTGTATTTAACTTAGTATTGAGTTAATTATTAAATACATTTTGCAGTACTGATAAAATTCTATTTATAAGTGTATTATATCAGTGTAAATTTGTATTTTATTATTTATTATGTCATAATGTATTTTGTTTTACTTTCCCTTCAGTAAATTAATAATTTTTTAAATAATATTTTCTTCTTGATATGTTTGCCTCCCCCCCCATTTAGTGTTATCACGCCCCACAGGTTGAGAAGCACTGTGTTACATCATACCTTAGACATTATATACACTATATATTAGATGATTTTTCTTCTTTTTTGGAATATCAAATTTAGCTTGTGAATAGGTATATGTAAAAACAAGCATTTTTAAAAGAAATTGTGGTTTTACCTGCACCCTTTATGATAATCATTTAACTAATTTCTGAATTTAATAAGTGATTAAATTATAGATAGGAGCAATCATACAACTAAGGTCCATAAGTATTTTTAAATTCTTACGTCTGCTTCTACTGTTGTCCTTTTAAATCATACAATCAATTTTTCATCCACTTCCTACTGCACAACTGACTTAATCTCAAAGTTTGTATGAAGGTTTTTCCTTAAGACAAAATGTTTATCAATCATTTCTGTCATCAATTAATTTATTATCAGTGAAATTATATTAGTTTATTGGGAGTTCAACGTAAAAAAAAAAAAATGCACAGGAATATGTATCAAACAAATTTGCTCATGTTTTGTAAAACTAAAAGCAAAGAAAATAAAATATGTTTTATTAAACCCTTTATTTAAAATTCATTTAAAAATAATGTTGACCTCATGTAACTAAAAATAAAAGTATGGGGTACTCTTGGTTATAAATATTGGGAAAGCTTAACCACAATAGGCTTAACCTAACACTAGGAAGGGCTTGTTGAACCATTAGGGCTATTTGTAACACTTTAATATAAGACAAAAAAAATCTGAAATCATTTTTCATTTTAATAATTAAATTATCTTTTTATGAGTATATCCATGTAATTAGTAATGTGAATTTAATGATTTGTATATTAAAATATTAACTCTAATTTTACTAGCAAGAAAAAAAACAGAGATAAAGGAAAATACTTAGTGTATAACAACTATTCTGTTTCACCTGTATTTCAAATTATAGTTAAATCATTGTTGGCAAGTAAAAATATAGAGGAAAATTTATGAACTAAAACAACATCATTATTTCAAAATGACAAATCTAACCAACTGCTTTTTTATTCACTATTCTGTTACAGGTCATACTGATTATATATTTAAGTATTATACTTGTTCCAATTCCATGCAGTTGCTGACTAACATACATTTAATGTGATTTGTGTAACAAATTGTAAACTGCAGTTAAAGGATGAAAATAGGAACAGTTGGCAAATATTTGTATGCAATAAATACTTTGTTACATCTATCTGTTTGCTTAATTTCTAATAAATCTATGTCAATGTAAATAATGTGTATTAGTATACTATAATGTATAGAACTAAACATTATTTATTTGTTTTAAAATATAAAAATCTAAGCAATTTTTTTTTTTTTTTAATATTATATAACAGTAGATTGTACTGTTAATTTGGATGAAAAGAAACTTAGGATATAACAGTATCTCTTGATGCACCTTTAAAATTTAGGAATAAGTGTGGGCTACAAAAACTGAATTAGATGATTGCTTACTGTTTGATGAAATAAAAACAAACTTGCATCACATAAAGTGACCAATAAATAACATATTAAAATTCTGGCATTTCTATTTTTTGTAAAGTATAATATATATATATATATATATATATATATATATATTTTATCTTCAGTCATTTGACTGGTTTGATGCAGCTCTCCAAGATTCCCTATCTAGTGCCAGTCATTTCATTTTGGTGTACTCCTTACATCCTACATCCCTAACAATTTGTTTTACATATTCCAAATATTACCTGCCTGCACAATTTTTCCCAACCTCCTGTCCCACCAATATCAAAGCAACTATTCAAGGATGCCTTAATATGTGGCCTGCATAAGTCTCTCTTCTTTTAACTATATTTTTCCAATCCTTCTTTCTTCATCAATCTGCCGCAATACCTCTTCATTTGTCATCTACCCATCTGATTTTTAACATTCTCATATGGTACCGCATTTCAAAAGCTCTAATTTTTTTTTTCAGGTACTCCGATCGTACAATTTCACTTCCATATAAAGCTGCGCTCCAAACATATACTTTCAAAAATGTTTTCCTGATGTAAGAAAATTATATTTCTGATTGAAAGCTCGTTTCGTCTGTGCTATTCGGAATTTTATATTGCTTCTGCTTCGTCCATCTTTAGTAATTCTACTTCCCAAATAACAAAATTCTTCTACCTCCATAATCTTTTCTCCTCCTATTTTCACATTCAGTGGTCCATCTTTGTTATTTCTACTATATTTGATTACTTTCATTTTGTTCTTGTTTATTATCATGCAGTAGTTTTTGCGTAGGACTTCATCCATGCCATTCATTGTTTCTTAAAAATCTTTTTTTACTCTCAGCTAGAATTACTATATCATCAGTAAATCGTAGCATCTTTATCTTTTCACTTTGTACTGATATTCCATATCTAATCTGTTCTTTAACATCCTTAACTGCTAGTTCTTCATAAATATTAAAAAGTAACAGGGGTAAAGAACATCCTTATCTGACTCCCTTTTTTATTACTGCTTCTTTCTTATGCTCTTCGATTATTACTGTTGCAGTTTGGTTCCTGTAAATGTTAATAATTGTTCTTCTATCTCTACACTTGAACCCTAAATTTTTATAAATGCTGAACATTTTATTCCAGTTTACATTATCAAATACCTTTTTTAAGTTTATAAATGCCATGTATGTTGGTTTGTTTTTCTTTAAACTTCCTTCTACTATTACTCTGAACGCTAAAAAATTGCTTCCCGTGTCCCTATATTTACCCTGTGACCAAACTGGTCTTCTCCTTACACTTCTACTCTCCTCTCAATTCTTCTGTACAGAATTCTAGTTAAGATTTTTGATGCATGACTAGTTAAGCTAATTGATCTGTATTCTTCACATTTATCTGCTCCTACTTTCTTTGGTACAATAACACTTTTTTTTTTCAATTCTGACGGAACTTCCCATTTTTTGTAAGTATTACATACCAGTTTGTACAATCTATCTATCACTTCCTCAGTTGCACTACACAGTAATACTACAGGTATCCAGTCTATCTCAGGAGCCATTCAAATCTTTTAATGCTCTATTAAATTTAATCTCAGTATTGTATTTCCCTTTTCAGCTCCTCTTCTTCCTCTGTAACACCAGTTTCTAAATCATTTCCTCCGTATAACTATTCAATATATTCCACCCACCTATTGACCTTTTCTTTCGTATTATAAATCGGTGTACCATCTTTACTTAACACATTATTAAATTTTAACTATGTACAACAAAATTCTCTTTAACTTTCCTGTATGCTCCATCCAACTTACCAATGATCATTTCTCTTTCCACTTCTTGTATGAAATTAGTGTTTTATTTATATATAAGTCATTCATTTTGTTTCTACGAGTTATTTATTAAATTTATTTGTACTCTAATACATACAAATTCTGTTCAAAAACTAGCTGTAGGCCAAGGAAAAAATAATTTCCTTAACCCAGTCTTCCATTGCTGGAAGTTCTTTGTTAACGTTGTTAATTGTGCTGTCACGTTTACTTTTGTCCTCTCAGCCCTCAAATTGGAACACTTTAATAGGGTTCTTTACCTTGGGGAAGAATCAGAAATCATATTTGAAAAGTAAGGAGCCCACAAAACCGAAAGAAATTTTTGCTTGGCAAAGAAATCATGAATTGGACACTAGGAATGGAGAGAAGCATTGTCATGATGTGACAACCTGAAGTCCAGTTTCTTACAATGAATTGTATCTTAGTTTTACAAATAAATCTTAGTTTTAATGCTATTTTTCTAATATTTTAAGGTCCAAGAAGGAGCCTCGTGTTATTATTTTGACTCAGGTGATGATAACGGAATAGCGTTTTTCGCTCCCCCCCCCAAAAAAAAGAGTTCTGCATTAGATTATGAAGTAGCCATTGTTGTTAATACATAATGTGATGTGTGTTCATAAAGTCATGGGAACATAATTTTTTGTTTGTACATCATATTACATTGTATGTAATGTTCTGAGAATGTTTTTGATTTTATGAAAATATTCATTTTTTTATTAAATACTCATTTAACACTAGAATGATATGACCTGTTAATTAATTTCTATGATAAACCTTTTTTAATTTTATAATTATCTTTATTTCTGATTTTCCGAATTTACTCTTGCAAAAAGTCAACCCAGGTAATCGGTGTTTTTCTGTGTGTGTTTGTGTATATATATATTCGCACTTCTACAGTCTATATAAATTATATATTAATGTACTTGAAAATCTTCTAGAACAACTCTGACAGTTGGTAACAAATAAAAGCCATTTAATAATAACTTGTCTTCTTCTTAAAAAGAAAAAAACATGTTCTAAATGAAAATTAATGACAAACACATAAATATGAATTACTCTATTTTGCGGTTTAAAAATGCTATTGAATAGGTTAGAACCCCAAATAGATCACAAAATAGGAAGTATCAAGGACGTTTTTGAAAGGGACAATCATTTCTGGAACAGATACAAAGTTTCTAGTTGATGTAAAATACTTCTTTTTTTCCTGTTTAGCCTCCGGGAATTACTGTTCAAGTATAACTTCAGAAGATGAATCAGGATAATATATATGAGTGTAGTCTTTTACTGTCTCAGTTCGACCATTCCTGAGATGTGTGGTTAATTGAAACCCAACCTTCAAAGAACACCTGTATCCACAATCTAGTATTCAAATCCATATAAAAATAACTGACTTTACTAGGACTTGAATGCTGATCTAAAATACTATATATCCAGGAACAAACCTATCTTTTATCAAGTTTCAGAAAACAGAGTGACGACTCCTTTTCAAACTTTTGAGAGAATACAGGGTTGACTGGAAAACTTTAAATCACATTAAACTCACAATCATAGTCTAAATTTAAATTTATGGAAAAAATAAGCAAATCTTTTCTAGCCACAACAAAGTTGAAACAAGATGATGCACTGTCATTGAACCTCTTTAATTTGGTTTTGGTAGATGAATGATATGGGTGCAGGAATCGAATCCAAAAACTGAAATGTCAAAATAAGATGCCTAGTCCTTTTGATAACCCGGCTGTTTTACTTGAAACAAAGAAACATACAGTTAACAAAGATAACCCCGAAAAACAGGCCTACAGGTATACTTTTCCAAGTTGAAAATCAAGTTGAACATCAACTCATTAACAATAACGACAATAGAGATTAAATACAGAATGATAAATGTCACAAACTAATTTTAGTAACCAGGAGAGATTATAAGCAGAATAGATAAATCATCAATTGAAAATAGAATATTAAAACTGAAGAAGTCTAGATTTATCACCAAAAAAAATCTAAAATAAGAAAAATCTCTCTAAGATCACAAAATTAAGATGTATGCAACTGTACCAATACCAGTAATCGTATATGGCACTGAAACATTGCACCTAACTGACCTTGAATAATTGTTCAAGATCAAAAGAGGATTACTGAGGAAAATCGATGATCCATAAGAACTGAAAAAAGATACAGACTGAAATCTAACAAGAATATTACTGATATCAAGAAACAGGGATGAAGAAAAGAAGGTTAAATTTCTTGGAGCATACAATTGGGATCAATCCAAATAGATTAAATAAGTAATGAGCTATGGAACGTAAATTACAAATCAAATTACCTGAAACAGATTGAAGGTGACTTTCAAAGGATAGGCTTGAAAGAAGAGGACTGTTGTGATTGAGATAATGTCTGAAGAATAATTTACAGTATAAAAGTTCTTGTGGCAGAAGAAAGAAAAACAGGAAGAAAATGGACAGATGAGCAAAAACAAATCCAAGCCAAAAAAATGAGAAATGTATATAAGTGATACTTGTGTGGTCCTAAGTTTGTCTTTTTACGTAAAAAAAAATTATCTTCGTAGTCTTGCTGGATGGTGAGTCATCATATGACAAGGAGTAACTCCTTGTCATTACTATGATGTTACTAAAAGGCTTCGTGTAGAAAAATTGTGCCTTTCAACTTGATACAAAATTTAGAAATTCTTCGTCATCCTTTTTACTCTTTGTACTGATATTATTATATGTAGTTCACCAGTCTGTAGCAGTTCTTTCAATTTCACACAAGTCTTTTTTTATTTCTTACTTATTTAAGTCAGCTGGTAAGAATTCATGTCAAAAAAATTTTTATTCCTTTTTTTATTAATGAAACTTGCTGCTTCCACATTAAAAATTTGGGAGCTTCATCGTCAGCATAGACTACATTCTTTTTTCTAAACTTAAAACTCCTCCAGTATTTTCCTAATAATTTAAATGTTCCATGTTCTTTAAGAATGTTGTCATAATTTGGTGTTAGAATATTCTCTTATGTGACGTAAAATCTTTCTATTCTGCCAAATACATAGGTAGTATAAAACTTTATCCACATAAAGGGAAAATTTATTACATTTAATTAAAAGCTACACTTTGTTGATATAATCAAGTAAAAAATCTGTAACAGTTGAATTCTTTTTCTGACTCAAAGTGGCATCTGAGAAGAATTTCAGTTTCGTTGGAGTAGAAATACTTTTTGCTCTGAAAAAAGTAAGTGAACATTTTTAAATTGCAATGAAAAATTAGTAATTGAAAAAAAAAGTAGTGTTTGGAAAGTAGCAGAATATTTTATGACTGGTAAAACATGGCTGAATTATTACAAAAGAATTTTTTTTTAAATATTCATGATATAAATTGTAGGTGTAATATGTAAGACAGAAAATTCCTTTTCTAAGCCATTTCTTAAAAAAAGGGCCCTTGATGTTTTTAAGGAAAAGTGACTTCAAAGAAAAATACTGAAATAGGCATTTTATTTCTTTTAAAACAATGTCAAAGAGAAGCAACTGCAGTAAAAATTTTAATTAATGGGTTAATTACACACCAAAATTGTCAGAATACTTATCTGGAAATGTTTTTAATGCAGACAAAACAAATGCTTTTATTGGAAAAAAGCATTATTGCATTCAAAAAGTTTAACTTATATTAAGCAGTATAGAAAATAAGTTTTATTGTCATAAAAGGTTTTAACAAAAATATTTTTCAAAAAATACAAAAACATCTTGCAGCATAAGATTTTGTGAAAAAAAATGTTCTTCAGAAAAGAGAATGGATTGACAAAGCATGTAGGTCATCACAAAAAGTATTGTTGCTTCAGAAAAACAGAAGTCTGTAAGGAGACAGAGCTACCTGAATCAAAATCAGCTACATGATGACTTAAGAATTTGAAAGTTATTTTAATTCACACAATAGTTTTTAAGATATTCAATGTAAAACTCAAAATTCGGTGTCAAAAAACAAGGTTTTTTTTTTAGGTTTGTAGTACAATAGCTTTGTTAAATGACTAATAAATGCGGAATATTTAGTAACAAACCAGAAAATTTAATTCTGAGAAAATTAATATAAATACACCCAATAAAAACTTTTAAAAATTTATTTTTTATTGATGTAAAATAGACAGAACATCGTATTATTCTTTCTGTACCTAAAAACCATTTATTTTAAAAACAAAAAAAGTTAATTACTGAAAATAATTTTAAAAGAAACTCAAACTTTATAAAACAATATTTTATCTATGTATAATCAATAATTTACAGAGGTAAAATGAAATAAATAGATAAAAACTAAGTTGGAATGTACGGGAATGTGTACTGGAATGCATGGGAAAGCTGGTCAACAATGAAAATTGTGTACTTTGTTTGAATCAGTTGTCATAAATTATCATACAGATTAAAGAAGTGTAGTTTTATCCTATCATAGTGTAAAACCACTACGATGGCCATTTCAATTTTCTAACAAGGAATATGCCAATGTAAGTTTTGTTTATGGATTTTCTATGGAAATTCAGAAGCTGCTCAACATGAATATTAGGAGAGATTTCCTGAAAGGGAAATTCCAAATATGAAAACCGTTTCTTCAGTATATAAGCAATTGTGAACAAAAGGGTTTCTAACATGTTCATTTTCTGTTGAATGCAAAGTAAATCACATCATATTATTGATGAATATAGTGTGATTAAGTGCAGCCCAGGCGCTAGTACAAGGTGAATTTCATGTTGTACTGGTTGGCCAAAAAACAAAGTGTGGTGCATCCTATAAAAAGAAAATTTTTATCCTGTCTGCCTCCAGAAAGTTTAAAATTTGCGGCCAACAGGTTACCCTCAGCAATTAAACTTCTGTTGTTGGCTTCTAGACAACAACACTGATAAGGTAAATTAAGTTTTATTTACCAATGAAGCCACTTTTATGAGATGCAGTCTTCAATTCTAAAAATAGTCATTTATGGAATGAAGACAATCCACATGGTACTGTGGAAACTAGTTTCCAATATAGATTTCATATTAATGTTTGGTGTGGCATTATTTATGACAAAATTCTGGGACCATTTGTTTTCAATGAAAACCTTATGGAAGATGCATACGTTCATTTCTTGAAAAATTATTTGCTGGCTCTTTTAGCAGATGTACCTTTACAAACTCGATTGCAAATGATTTTCAGTATGATGGTGCAACACCACATTTTTCTTTAATAGCTAGAAATCACTTTAATGCTAATATCTTAAACTGGAATGGACATGCTGGAGTAATCAATTGGCCATCATGATCACCTGACTTAATGCTACTAGAGCACTTCATTTGGGGCTATATAAAAACGATAGTATACCAACAAAAAGTTAATTCTAAAGAAGTTACTTATTAAAATATGAAATGCTATTGAATTTATACCAAATGATCCTTAGCTAATACGGAAAGCCGCCAGAAATATTAATTGTGTGCTGTGCACATTCTGATGGAGGGAATTTCAAATAATTACTGTAACTGAGGTTTGTTATTCTGTTATCATTTATAATTCATGTATTTTAGTTTTTTGTTTTGCTATATTAAGAATAATGCTTATTAGGTGCAGAAAGAATAATACGATTTTTTGTTTGTTTTACTTCAATAAAAAACAGATTTTTAAAAGTTTTTACTTACTTTTTTTGGTTGAATTTACATTAATTTTCTCAGAATTAAATTCCCTACAAGTTTTGTTAGTAAATCTTCCACATTTATTAGTCATTTCACTAAGCTACTGTATTACAAACCTAAAAAAAAAACTTGTTTTGAAATAGAATTTGGAGTTTTACATTGAATATCTTATAAACTACTGGAGTTACAGTTCTAGAACCTGTTTTATCCTATTTCCCAGCCCAATTTACCTAAGAAACCACCAATTTTACTCCTTAATTTGGATCCCAACAATTATACTAGCGCTTCTTTTTATTAGAAGAGCTGAAATCAGACGAATTCTTTCGCTAGTCGTAACTCAAAAACTAAGCGTTTCAGACCTATGTATATATAAACTTTTTTCATTATTTTCACCAGTAGAACATGTCCTGAACTTTTCTCCATTTCTTTGTGGGACACTTCATATTTTAAAATTCAGTACTGTAAATGTCTGTACTTATTTTGTTTATTGTAATTATACAGTAAATTACAGGACTTGTTTTTCTTTCTTTATGCGTAAATTTTTAACTTTTGTAACGGACTCATCTGTTGACAGTGATTATAAACAGGAAGAGGAAGGAACCAAAAATAGAATTTGCTAAAACTACTCTTTTTTTAATTAGAATTATAGGCAGGCATTATTGGAATTAATTATATTTATGGCATAAATACAGTAAGTAAATGATCGCTGAAAAACAAATTTTTAAATTAAATTTTTCTGAACAAACAATGATGATGGAGTTTTTTTTAAACAGCAATAATTCTATGAAAGATATGTAATAAACTGAAAATTATTTATACAGTAATTTTTAAGGTTAAATTATTATTTTTAAAATTTTACAAATTAACACCTTGAAATTTAAAAACGATAGATAATTTTTTAATATTTTATAAGTTCCTGTAATTAAGAATTTCATTCTCCACAAAAAATGATGGTGCATGGGTTTGTTTGTTGTGTGCTCAAATTCTTGTTTTAGCTGCTATTGGCGCAGAGTAGACCACGTGGTGCACCGGGCAGCATGCACAGTGCACAAATGATTAATTTGTTTGAATGATTTATACTTTTCGAACGATTCATTCATTCGAACAATTTATATAAAATTATAATTATATTTTGGGAATAAAAAAGGAAAATACTGGGGTTAGAACTATGTTAAAAGAAATCACAACCCAAGAAACAGTTTCTTTACACATAATGTGTAAAGAAACATAAACCATGTAATATTTTTGCAGTGCCTTTTTTCTAGTATTTAATAGTTTTGTGGTTATATTTTCAGAGAGTCTCTAATACAGCTTTAATTAAAATCTTAATCTATAATTAACTCCTTTCCTTTCTTTTTCTTGTTTTAGCCTCTGGTAACTACCATTTAGATAATACTTCAGAGGATGAATGAGGATGATATGTATGAGTGAAAATGAAGTGTAGTCTAATACAGTCTCAGTTTGACCATTCCTGAGATGTGTGATTGGTTAACTGAAACCCAACCACCAAAGAACACCGGTATCCACGATCTAGTATTCAAATCCGTGTAAAAATAATTGACTTTACTAAGACTTGAACGCTGGAACTCTCGACTTCCAAATCAGCTGATTTGGGAAGATACTAGACCAAACCGGCGGGTTTGATTATTATTAACGAAATTGACTATTATTAACTAAAATAGTTATAAATAACTAATTATTTCCAAAGGTTAGACTATATAGTTAACAATTTAAAGGAATGTATAGACTCCATACCAGATCTCATGGCAATCAAGATATTTAATATCAATTATCCCCTTTTTTAACAGGATTCTTCAACAAAAGATTTGTTTTCGTTTCTATTTGGTATTTACAGCAGATTGAAATTCTTCTTGTTGTAAATGTTATGTAATGTTTTGTTTTTTTATTTTGTGTGAATATAATATACATATTTTATTTTAGGATCTTGCTGATGAGACAGTTGATGATTCAATTTTAGAAAATGTTGAGGATAATATTCAGAATGCAAAATATATGGCACTCAACAAGTGTAAAGATAGCCTTATATGTAGTCGCCTACATAAAATATTCAATGAAATCGACAGTACCAGTAGTGATGGATTTAATAATGATAAAACATCAGTATTTGAACATGATATAAATGATAGATTAGTGGAGTATAATAAACAAAATATTAATGACGCTAAGAGATATACATGTAATCATTGTGAAAAAACATTCAAGTCAAAATATAATCTGATGCATCACAATAACATTCATATCGGAAAAAAAGTTACCATTGCACATTATGTCAAAAGTCATTTTATCGGGGAGGTGATTTAAACAGACATTTTTCTATTCATATCGGAGAAAAAAGATTTAAATGTAACACTTGTGACAAATCTTTTAATAATAATTGTAATTTGAAGAAACACCTTATAATTCATACAGGGGAGAAAAAGTTTATGTGTAGTACATGTTTAAAATGTTTTAATAGTAGTAGTAATTTGAAGAAACCTTACAATTCATAATAGAGAGAAAAAGTTCTTGTGTAATATTTGCCTGAAATCTTTTAATCGCTGCGATACTTTGAAGAGACACCTTTCTATTCATACTGGTGATAAAAAATTCTCATGTAATTTTTGTCAAATGTCTTTTAATGAGAATTATCAATTGAAAGGACATCTTCCTGTTCACACCGGTCAGAAAACATTTATGTGTGATTTTTGTCATAAGTCTTTTAATAGAAAAGATAGATTTTTAAAACATATTGATTTTCATAAAAAATAAAAAAATTCTGTATAATTGTAGTCATAGGATTTTTATTCGTATAACTCATCCAAGTTTAAGGTATGATGTACAGTCTAAAGTTAGTTTATATTTTTTTATTTTAAATAAATTTATGTATGAAATTAGTGTTTTATTTACGTGTAAGTAATTCATTTTGTTTCTAAGAGTTATTTATTTATTTTATTCCTACTCCCAGTTAATACATATAAATTCTGTTCAAAAAACAGCTGTAGGCCAAGAAATAAATAACTTACTTGTTGACTTTACTTAACCCACTTCTTCCACTGCTGGAAGTTCTCTTTTGGTAAGGTTGTCAATTGCGCTGTCACATTCTACTTTTGTCTTCTCAGCTCTCAAATTGGGACACTTTCATAGGGTTCTTTACATTGGAGAAGAATCAGGTATCATATCTGAAAGTAAAGAGCCCAGAAAACCTAAGAATTCTTTAGGCAAAGAAATCATGAACTGGAAATAAGGAATGGACAGGAGCATTGTCATAATATAGTAAACTGAATTCCAGTTTCTTGTAATGATTTGTATCACTGAAGCACTGGAGTTTCTTTGTAATACTATTAATGAATATTTTCTTTGTAATAAACATCTCTGCGTTATAAAATCCCAGCAAAAAGATGTTATATTTTTGAAATTGCTCTTTACTTTTCTTGCTTTCTTTGTTAAGCCTTTGTTTCTGAGCCTTATCCATACAATCATGCCTTATTGCTAATAATCATAATCTTCATGAAGTCAGTATATTTATAGGCCTAACCCAAGCAGGTTCTCCATTACACCTTGGAGCTATTTTTGTTAATACTTAATGTCACGTGAGCTCATAAAATTAAGGTAACATATATTTCTGTTGGTACATGACATTACATTGTATGTAATGTTCTGAGAATGTTTTTAATTTTATTGAAAACATTTATTTTTTTTATATTTGCATCATTTTATTAAATTTGATACCGATGTAACATTAGAATATGTAATTTTAATTAATTTCTATGATACAGCTTTTTTAATTTTATAATTATCCTTATTTCTGATTTTCCGAATTCACTCTTGCAAAAGGTCACTCCAGATAATCAGTGTTTCTCTCTCTCTCTCTGTGTGTGTGTGTGTGTGTGTGTGTGTACACTTTTACAGACTATATAAATTATGTAATAATGTACTTGAAAATATTCTAGAACAACTGTGACAGTTTGTAACACATAATCAGTAGTAATTTGTAAAAATTTACTGAACCAACGAACTGTTATCATTTAAAATAATAATGTTGCATTTTGAATTATAAACTTACTTTTTAAGTTCGATTATAAAAGTCATACTATAGTAATACCTGGTCTACTTCTTAAAATGAAAAAAAAAAATGTATAGTTAAAAGTAAACAAAATGATAACATTCCAAATAAAAATTAATGACAAACAAATAGATATGAATTAATCTATTGTGCGGCTTCAAAATTCTATTGAATAGATTAGATCCTCAAATAGATCATAAAATAGGAGAGAATCAAAGCAGGCTTTCAAAAGGGACAATCATATCCAGAACAAATATAAAGTTTGTACTTGATTCTAAAATACTCAATATTCAGGAACAAACCTATTTTTTATCAACTTTAAGAAAGCAGAGAGACTTTTTCAAACTTTGAGAGAATACAGGGTTGACCATTCTGATCCCAAAGGGATCAGGATGGTCAACCCCGTCATGGTGGTCATCCACCATGTGACATTAACGGTCGCCACACTACCCCCTCCATACTTCCATACCTTTTTCTTTTTCCTGTTTAGCCTCCGGTAACTACCGTTTAGATAATACTTCAGAAGATGAATGAGGATGATATGTATCAGTGTAAATGAAGTGTAGTCTTGTACATTCTCAGTTCGACTATTCCTGAGATGTGTGGTTAATTGAAACCCAACCACCAAAGAACACCGGTATCCACGATCTAGTATTCAAATCCGTGTAAAAATAACTGGCTTTACTAGGACTTGAACGCTGAAACTCTTGGCTTCCAAATCAGCTGATTTGGGAAGACGCATTCACCACTAGACCAATCCGGTGGGTTAATACCTCCATACCTAGCCCTGATGGGCTTTACTGGAGGTCATCTTCAAAAACCTTGACAGCAGGCATATTGCAGTCTTGCCTCGACCAGGATGCCACCGATGCGAATGCCACAAGTAACATTCCTATCGGTGTACTTATAACAAAGTTGGACACATAGAAACAAAACACATCTCAGTTAGTCCTACAGAAGATTCAATCTGCAATTTTTAAGTGAAGGAATTGAAATTACCTACACCTACCCGAGAAAGTAAAAGTGAGTCCAAACAACTTAAACTTGAACTAAAACCATAATATAATTAGTGAAGAATTAACAAAAAAAAAAGAATAATGAAAACAAAAGAGACAAAGGAAGCCCAGTCGGGACTAAACCCCCTTCGCTATCCTTTCTTTTGCAATACAAATCATGAATTCCTTAACTATAGTCCATTTGGCCTGGTTCGATGCAAATTCAGCACTGACCCAAGAATGTCCAGTCAATAAATGATCCCGTTATGATATTTCAAGCACTCATATAGCACATGAAAAGCATTATCTAACACCCCCTACTGCGGGCATATACCCGTATCAACCAGGCCGAATCTCGCCAGCTTGCCCTGAAAAGCACCGTGTCCCAAAAGAAACTGTGATGTATTTGTTTGAGGAAATCTAGGAGGCACGCCGAAAACACCTAATATCTGAGAAGAGGTCGTGCATAAATTAAATGTATGCCGCTCGATTTCCCGGATCTTTTCGGAAGTCAACTAACCCAACTTCCTAGCAGCATAACGTGCCTGCTTTCTACTGCAAGAATATCGATTGGTTTCACTCCCGCAATCACCAAGATCGCCTCTCATGAAATAGTTCGGTAACTGTCCCGTTACCGTCGTAACATAAGTCGTTGGGCCCTCAGTAAAATATTCCGGTAACTCTGAAATCTTAGCCTCCCCGCTCAAACAGTCGCTGCATACAGCATAATAGCCTCACATATGGATTTTTGTACAGCATGTTCATGGTCTTAAAATTCAGATCCCCAATCAAGATTGACCACACGTCGAATTTCGAAGAAGGCACTACAAACTTTCTCCGTGACGTATTGAAAATGCTTTTTGAATTGCAACTTCTCATCCAGAAACACCCCAAAGTACTTCTAAGCCTAAACATATTTAATACGTTGACCTGCCATCGAAAGGCGGGCTTGCCGACTCAAAGCCAAACAGCCGTTGAGGAACATCATAGTGGTCTTATCCGGGGCGAACGTTATCTTGTATTGATGACTCCGCAGCTCCAATATTCTCCATGGACGAGTGGCCCTGAGCTCAATCTCCCTCCGCGAGCATCCTTCGATCAACAGAAGCCTGTTGTCGGCATAAGCCACCATGCAACACCCACTGGACAATCTCAGCCGCAGAAGAGAATCAAACTCGACCACCCACAACACAGGACCCAACATACTGTCTTGGAGACAACCCTTAGACAATGTCTTACCAACCGCATGATTACCCTCGCCGAGCAACACATCGCTATAACTAAAATAGTATTGCAGTAACAGTAATTCGCTTTCAATACAATCAATTACTGAACAGTTGGTAAATAGGTGAAGGCCACCGCAGATTATTAAACACCGGAAATGACCAGAAAAATTCCCAAGACATATTCTGCCGCGGTCGTCGATAGCACACTCATCATATGGAATGTGCCTCCCTCGATATCTTTTCCGGGACGAGACCCATATTGGTTTTCCATCAATAACCCACGCGCTGTCAGTCTCTCATTTATACGAAGATAAAAGAACTTCTCAAAGAATTTACCAATAACCGGCAGCAGCGCCAGGGGCCTGTAAGACGAACTAACAGTGGGATCCTTGTCGCTTCCTTTAAACAACAATTTAACAATCTCTTTCCTCCAACATACAGGGAAGCACCCGCCAAACAACGATTTATTAAACACCCGTGTGATAGTTCTCACATTTGCACCTACCGAGCGAACAAGGAGCTCTACCGTTATCGTCAAAGCTCCGGGCCTTACCTCTGCCTAAACTACAAATAGCCTGACGTACTTCTTCCTCAGCAATTCAAAGGCAATATACCAAGCGAAATAAAGCGACCTCACGCCTCACTCGCAGATGGTATGCGGTCTCCCCACTACGTTGTCGTCAGGCACAAATCGTGTAATAGTCTGCGTAAAATTTCTGATACATCTGATATTATGCCATGCAGAGTCGAAAGAGCAAACAGAAGAACATCCTTTCTACGTTTGTATCCTAAAACCCTATTCACTCTATATACCCCTATACCCAGGCATCCTTTTTCCCCTGTTCACTAACAAAGGAACGCCAGGAATTCCTCTTCGCCGCGCAGACCTTAAGAAAATAATGAGATCTTCGATCTCTGTACTCTGCAACCAGGACTGCCCGCCTTTCTGGATCATTCTCACGCTGAGACGCTCTCCGTAAACAACAGACAGCCTGTTCCAGACTTGTTAATCCTTTATTCCACCATAGAGCAGTCCTCTCTCAACCTAAACTTCTGGGAATCGAATATTCAGCAGCATCAATGAAAGCTGCTGACAACCTAAGTGCCAAGTCCTTCTCCAGACTCCGATCAAGAACACGAAGCCTGGCCGACAAGAAACCAACAAACCTCTTCTAGTCAGGGTGTTTTCTGCATGTATGTAGAGAAACGACTCTGCTGAACCGGAACGTTACATTGGTAACCATCACTCGAACCACCAGCAATCTCATAAACAATCGCTAGATGATCACTTGAGCAATCATCAACCACTTTCCAGTCAGTAACATTGGCAGGAATAAACCTACCAATGATGTAGATGTTCATTCCACCAAACAACCGATGTCCATCTACGATACCAAAGTAAGTGGACAACTCTCCAGGCATATTAAACACCTATAAGTCATGATGGGTTAAAAAGCCCTCAAACAATTCACCGTTCATAAATGAATCCGTTATGCCACAACAGTGACTTAGCGTTAACATTCGGTCCAAGAAGGATTGAACTATGACCAGAGAATCTAAGAATTTAATCTCAGACTTCAAGATGACGATCAGCAGGATTCCTGAACTGAAAATTTGAACTTACCACATACAGATGCAAAATCTGAACATCTACGCGAACAACAACATGATGATTATCTGAGATCTTTCGCAAGAAGACACAATCTATCTCCTTTCTGCACACAACAGCGAACATACTAGCAGAACTACAGTAGAATCGTTTCCAATAATGAGAAAAACCTGGCAGACACAAGATGTGGATGCTGAAGAACAACATCCAAGCCCCTACGAAGAGCAATCTCACCTAGCTCTATCTGTGCAACGTAAGCACGCTGTGCATTTAACTGACCGAATTTAACCATGTAACGCCAAAAACGTCATATGCATATCCAGTCCTCAGATAAAAACCTTATTACACACCCTTAAAACCCTTATTACACACAGCGTGCTTTGAGTCCTTATTTGCGTGCTTACAGTTTGCACGCGCAGAACCCTCTAATGTTTTGGTACATTCAACACGCTTGTGTTCCTCCTCTCCGCAATGAGCGCACACTGCCGCCAGTTGCTTACAGTGTTCATACTGGCAGCATTTAAAGCAATACTAGACATCTAAATAGTCCTTGACCTTGCAAGAAGAGAAGTCGACAAACAGCCTATCTTCAGCAACAAAGCGTTTCCAGAATTCAGGACTTAACTCAAACACGCCGTAGTAGTGCTCGTCCTCGTGCCTACCCATTTTAAACAGTAATCGGCAGTTGAATTTCATCATTTCTGTCATCGGAGTATTTTGTTTACGTATTAGAATCATCAACTCATCCTCAGATAAACGCCTGTGTATGTCATAAACAAAGACCTCCTCCGTTTTGGGTCGACTTTCATGTCGGTTTTCCTGACTTTGAAGGATTCTGAAATAACTTTAATTGTCTGCTTATCTTCTGCTACGACGACTAACCCCTTTTTAGTTTCACGAATGTTTCGAATTTTCAGGCTTGACTTCTTTTCTCGAAGGACGACCTGAAATTCGTCCTTTATATCCTTGTTTGACTTACCAGAAACCCCCTCTTTTAAATTTACGAAAACTACCTCCGGTTGCTTTCGGTTCAAACTGACCTCCCGCTTTTCTCATAATACCTAAGCATAAGGCTTACGCTGAGGCACAACAACGGGAACTGAACTTTACTATGACCTATCACTTCAGCAGACCTTGCAGCTAATGTCTTATACCCCTCAACTAGAGCCACGAAAAATGATTTAAAATCACTTAACTCAGAGGAAACCAGTTTTCGTGAACCCAATGGTAACCCAATGGCTCCACTTTTACAACTGTCCAAAGATTGCATGAGCGTATCATACCGTTCATTAAACTCACGCAGAAGTGGAGCAGAACTCTTGACAGCCAAGAACCTTACGAAATTCACCAATAAGTTCAACCAATCGAGTCGAAACATCGGACACTACTCCAGCCTTCGGTTCCTCCTCTCCTGAGGACGAATCATCAACTCGCATCTCAGTTAATAACTCACCGACAGGAATAGGCTGATTGCCCGCTTGGGCCTATCCCGTTTCTCTTTTCCTGACATAACACACACTAATTACGTTAAAAATAAATTATAAACGATAAATAGCCAACTAAATAACGTAGTAGTTGTTTACAACGAATGAACAAGCATCCAATCAGAGCAAACGTAAACAGTAAAACGAGACAGGACAAGGCAATAAGTCGGCGCGAAAACACAGTTACTGATCACAATACAACAAGATGGCAACCTTTACTTTGTGTTTTTTTTTCTGTTCAGCCTCCGGAACCACCGTGTAAGGTATTACTTCAGAGAATGAATGAGGATGACATGTAAAACTGTACGTAACTGAAGCGTAGTCTTGTATAGTCTTAGTTCGACCATTCCTGAGATGTGCGGTTAATTGAAACCCAATCACCAACGAACCTAGCATTCAAATCCATATAAAAGTATGTGCCTTTACTAGGAATTGAACCTTAGACTTCTTGTCTTCGAGAGATCTACGGCCGTTACTATGGTAAACAAACTATGCACTGAATTAACAAAACTATTAGGAATTATAATAATTTCCAAGAGATCACAAATAAACAACACGCTTAAACACTTAATAAAACACAACACTGATAAAAACCCACCAAAATGAGGTAGAATTTAATAAAAAATAACACCTGATAACCTATGTTCCAGATAGCCTGAGATACCCAAGCTAAAATAAATAAAAATAATTAATTTTACCAAAATAAATTCCTAGTTATTAACAAAACAACTTACAAAACCTTTCCTAATTGGAGGAAAATAAAACTAACTAATGAATGAATTAATTCCAAACTAAATACTAGTATGGCTGGAGCAGTAAAACACGTCCTAACTCGACCAATTCATGTATCGAACTTGAGTACGTGTATTTTCTGGCCTATGGGGTTGACCAGAAAACTTTAAACCTTAATAAACTCACTCTTACAGACACAATCTCTAAATTTAAATTTATGCGAAAAATAAGCGAATCTTTTCTAGCCATCTGGTTTTTTGGGTTCCTTAGGTACCAAAACATCAAGATATGTTGAAAACCGCATATGCACAAATTGAACTAATTACAATACTTTTCTTTCTATAGCTCTATCTAAAGGGAAAGTAAAAGGTACTGTTATGTTAGTAACTGCTTCAGAAAACCAGAAGTCTGTAAAAAGCTAGTGCTACCTGAAACAACAGAAACAGCTACAGCCTTATGATGACTTTTAAGAATTTGGAAGTCATTTTAACTCCTTTTTAATTCTTCTATTATCATCTCAAGAGTAGTTATTGAGGATTTAAGCCTTCAAAAAACTTAATTTATGTAATAACTTAGTTTTTAAACATTTATTTAAATTTTCCATTATTTTTTTTGTAGTTATATTTTCAGAGTTCCGCTAATACAGTTTTAATTAAAATCTTAATCTATAATTCAGATAATAATAATCAAGGTGACTTGATTTATTATTAACTAAACTGACTAACTATTAGTAACTAAAATAGTTATTATAAATAACTAATTATTTTCAAAAGTTAGACTATTGTAATCAACAATCTAAAAGTATGTATATTGAAATTACTGTATTTTTAGTACATAATAAAACAAATTGATTAATTAGCATTCAGAATCACAAACATAAATGTTTATTTCATTAGCTTAAATTTTGTTTTACATTGAACCAAGTTGTTTTTGTTATTTTTAAATTGCATTTGATTTTAGATAGAATGGCAAACAGGTAGTGTGTTCTTTACACACATCAAGACTGAAGAATATCCTTGTCAGTGATCCTTGGCTCATAATTGATACCATGCCGTGTTTCTCAATTGTTCTGAGCATAGTTTGATGCTTTTAGACGTGGGGAGGCCTTTGAGCATGTGTGATAAAGGCGTTTGACCTGATATAAAATCATTTGAACTAGCAATTTGTATGCAATGTCATGGAGATGGGAAATTGAGAAAATTTATACATCTAAATCTAAAAAGTTTTGGCATCTTAAGAGTAGTCTATTAATAACATATTACTAATTTTTCACTGGCAGTAAGTATAGAGCTACATTAAGTTTTGTTCGTGTGCAAACACTTTTTGTATCGCAGGTATAACTGCAATAAATAATAAGGTAATCATCAGTTTAACCCTTATGTTGTGAATAGACTTCTTGTTGAAAGGATCTTCTCCATTATCTCTCACCACTGAATTTAATCATGCACATAACTAAGTTTTCATTAAAATTAGAACTCCATTTTAAGTTTTTTTTTTTTTTTTGTCTTCAGTCATTTGACTGGTTTGATGCAGCTCTCCAAGATTCCCTATCTAGTGCTAGTCGTTTCATTTCAGTATACCCTCTACATCCTACATCCCTAACAATTTGTTTTACATACTCCAAACGTGGCCTGCCTACACAATTTTTCCCTTCTACCTGTCCTTCCAATATTAAAGCGACTATTCCAGGATGCCTTAGTATGTGGCCTATAAGTCTGTCTCTTCTTTTAACTATATTTTTCCAAATGCTTCTTTCTTCATCTATTTGCCGCAATACTTCTTCATTTGTCACTTTATCCACCCATCTGATTTTTAACATTCTCCTATTGCACCACATTTCAAAAGCTTCTAATCTTTTCTTCTCAGATACTCCGATTGTCCAAGTTTCACTTCCATATAAAGCGACACTCCAAACATACACTTTCAAAAATCTTTTCCTGACATTTAAATTAATTTTTGATGTAAACAAATTATATTTCTTACTGAAGGCTCGTTTAGCTTGTGCTATTCGGCATTTTATATCGCTCCTGCTTCGTCCATCTTTAGTAATTTTACTTCCCAAATAACAAAATTCTTCTACCTCTATAATCTTTTCTCCTCCTATTTTCTCATTCAGTGGTCCATCTTTGTTATTTCTACTACATTTCATTACTTTTGTTTTGTTCTTGTTTATTTTCATGCGATAGTTTTTGCGTAGGACTTCATCTATGCCATTCATTGTTTCTTCTAAATCCTTTTTACTCTCGGCTAGAATTACTATATCATCAGCAAATCGTAGCATCTTTATCTTTTCACCTTGTACTGTTACTCCGAATCTAAATTGTTCTTTAACATCATTAACTGCTAGTTCCATGTAAAGATTAAAAAGTAACGGCGATAGGGAACATCCTTGTCGGACTCCCTTTCTTATGTTCTTCAATTGTTATTGTTGCTGTTTGGTTCCTGTACATGTTAGCAATTGTTCTTCTATCTCTGTATTTGAACCCTAATTTTTTTTAAATGCTGAACATTTTATTCCAGTCTACGTTATCGAAAGCCTTTTCTAGGTCTATAAACGCCAAGTATGTTGGTTTGTTTTTCTTTAATCTTCCTTCTACTATTAATCTGAGGCATAAAATTGCTTCCCTTGTCCCTATACTTTTCCTGAAACCAAATTGGTCTTCTCCTAACACTTCTTCCACTCTCCTCTCAATTCTTCTGTATAAAATTCTAGTTAAGATTTTTGATGCATGACTAGTTAAACTAATTGTTCTGTATTCTTCACATTTATCTGCCCCTGATTTCTTTGGTATCATAACTATAACACTTTTTCGAAGTCTGATGGAAATTCCCCATTTTCATAAATATTACACACCAGTTTGTATAATCTATCAATCGCTTCCTCACCTGCACTGCGCAGTAATTCTACAGGTATTCCGTCTATTCCAGGAGCCTTTCTGCCATTTAAATCTTTTAATGCTCTCTTAAATTCAGATCTCAGTATTGTTTCTCCCATTTCATCCTCCTCAACTTCCTCTTCTTCCTCTATAACACCATTTTCTAATTCATTTCCTTCGTATAACTCTTCAATATATTCCACCCATCTATCGACTTTACCTTTCGTATTATATACTGGTGTACCATCTTTGTTTAACACATTATTACATTTTAATTTATGTACCCCAAAATTTTCCTTAACTTTCCTGTATGCTCCGTCTATTTTACCAATGTTCATTTCTCTTTCCACTTCTGAACACTTTTCTTTAATCCACTCTTCTTTCGCCAGTTTGCACTTCCTGTTTATAGCATTTCTTAATTGCCGATAGTTCCTTTTACTTTCTTCATCACTAGCATTCTTATATTTTCTACTTTCATCCATCAGCTGCAATATATCGTCTGAAACCCAAGGTTTTCTACCGGTTCTCTTTATTCCGCCTAAGTTTGCTTCTGCTGATTTAAGAATTTCCTTTTTAACATTCTCCCATTCTTCTTCTACATTTTCTACCTTATCTTTTTTACTCAGACCTCTTGCGATGTCCTCCTCAAAAATTTTCTTTACCTCCTCTTCCTCAAGCTTCTCTAAATTACACCGATTCCTCTGACACCTTTTCTTCAGGTTTTTAAACCCCAATCTACATTTCATTATCACCAAATTATGGTCGCTATCAATGTCTGCTCCAGGGTAAGTTTTGCAGTCAACGAGTTGATTTCTAAATCTTTGCTTAACCATGATATAATCTATCTGATACCTTGCAGTATCGCCTGGCTTTTTCCAAGTGTATATTCTTCTATTATGATTTTTAAATTGGGTGTTGGCAATTACTAAATTATACTTCGTTCAAAACTCTATAAGTCGGTCCCCTCTTTCATTCCTTTTGCCCAGCTCGTATTCACCCACTATATTCCCTTCCTTGCCTTCTCCAATGCTTGCATTCCAATCTCCAACTATTATTAAATTTTCATCTCCTTTTATGTGTTTAATTGCTTCATCAATCTCTTCGTATACACACTCTACCTCATCATCATCATGGGCGCTTGTAGGCATATAGACGTTAACAATCGTTGTCGGTTTAGGTTTTGATTTTATCCTTATTACAATGATTCTATCGCTATGCGTTTTGAAATACTCCACTCTCCTCCCTATCTTCTTGTTCATCACGAAACCTACTCCTGCCTGCCCATTATTTGACGCTGAGTTAATTACTCTAAAATCACGTGGCCAAAAGTCGCCTTCCTCTTCCCACCGAACCTCACTAATTCCTACTATATCCACATTTGTCCTACCCATTTCCCTTTTTAAATTTTCTAGCCTACCAACCTTTTTTAAGCTTCTAACATTCCACGCTCCGACTCGTAGAATGTTATTTTTTAATTTTCTGGTGACCCCTTCCTTAGTAGTCCCCACCCGGAGATCCGAACGGGGGACTATTTTACCTCCGGAATATTTTACCAAGGAAGGCGCCTCCATTATTGCTATGTGAAAATGCAGAGAGCCACATTTTCTTGGAAAAAAAGCAGCTGTAGTTTTCCATTGCTTTCAGCTGCGCAGTATTCAGAGGACTGAGTGATGTTGATACGGCCGTTTAAGTCGTCCTGACTCACGCCCCTAACAACTACTGAAATAGCTGCTGCCCTCTTTCAGGAATCATTCCTTAGTCTGGCTCTCAACAGATACCTCTCCGATATGGTTGCACCTTCGGTCCAGCTACTCTGTATCCCTAAGCACTCAAGGCCCCTCACCAACGGCAAGGTCTCATGATTCATACATGAGGCCATTTTAAGTATACATCGAATATTAAGCTAATTATTTAAACAAATATCATATAATAAATATTATTTTAAAAATAATATTAACAAAAAACGTAAAATAATTAGCTTAATATTTATCTTAGAAAAAGCTTTGGTAAAATGTACTTCCAATAAAACTGTATGTATTGTGATCTAACGTACTGATGTATACTTAAATGGAGAATAGATTTCATGTAAGCATTATTAGTTCAAGTGCATGATTTAATTCGGTAATGACAAATAACGGAGAATCGGTCGGGTCGAAATTGACAGTAAAATTCTAAATGCAGGATTGCACTGAGAACTTGCGGTGCTATTCAGTTATGATTAATGTTGCTTGAATATCTGTTGTTAATATGTTAAACTGATAAAAGAGTAATTTAAATATAAAAAAATTAAAGCAATTTTGGAGTCTCTTCATTACAGTACAGCAGCTATAACGGAGCTTGTTCAATCAGGATAGAAAGATTTGGATAACGTTGCAAGAAGAAAGGTCAAACGCGCTGATCAAACCGTTAGAAGCAAAGTACGTACTAAAATTTATGCCCTACTCGTCATGACCGAGATTCTAGACGTAATTCTAACGAAATGATGTTAATACACGGATAGTCAGTCATTATTATAAAGACTCGCTATATTCCTCCTAACTTCTCAGAGGCATGAGGAACAGATTATTGATAATCTTTACCAGTTCATGTCGACAGCCAAAAGTAATTCTCAGACTATTAAAGGAATTCAGATGTAAAAAATATTTTTATTCAGAAATCCCATTAAGCGTAAATTAGTTAAAAATTGGATATACTGGTTTTACTCTACATGGATAATCTTTTACTTTACTTTGTACATGGAGAAGAAAGAAAAATTATTTTTCTGAAAAGTAAAAGTACAACTTAAATACAGGGCAAGTTACAGAAATTTTAATCATTGTCTGTGCTGGATTTTATTCTGTGTATTAAAATTTACTGTCGTCGATTTTTTAAACACTACGTCATGGATTTCAAATTATTGTTAACTGGTGTTTGTTTTAATTTGCATTGAGGTATATTGGCATCACTGGTAGTGTTTTCATTACTGTGACAGTTCATGTTTAAGTAGATCGTTATGTGTTTATTTTCAACTGGTTTTTTTGTACAACGAGTGCATTGTCATTAATTTGTAATATTTTATTTGCGGGTTATCCTTTAACTTATTAGATTACGTTTGTAAGTATTTATGTTATAAAATTTTTGTATTGATGATATCAACCAAACAAGGTATGAACTACCTATTTGTCATGAGATAAGTCAGGCCCGTTAGAATAACCGTGCTATGTCAGTCTTATTTATATACAGGTATTAATTTTACCCAGAAATGTAGGAGATAGCAAGTCCAAGGATAGCAGATTATTCTCTTCTTCCTCTTAAAATAAGTGTATTACTAAAACATTAAAAAATAAGTTAGTGAATGTAAAAATTGTAGATTTTTTAATTGAAATTTGGCAATCCCTATAACAGGATGTATATATACATCACAAAATTTTTTTAAAGATATTGGAGTAATTAGTGCGAGGAATTCATTATGGATTAGAATAGAATTACTGTCAACCACGTTTTGATTTTATGACGTTTAGAAAAGAACTTTCAATTTTTTGCTTTTCATTGTAATTTTTATGCCAGTTTGTAACTTTGTATTAATAAAATAAATTGTCGAGTTACTTATACTCTTTTTTAATTGCGATGGTGTTATTGATTACACATTATTTTGGTACATACATCTTCAAAATGCATCAATCATCTTTTTATTACAGATTCCATAAAAAAATTAAAGCAACTATAAGTTTAATGAATTTGCTAATTAAAACCAATTTACCATTGATAAAGTTATTTATATATTTTTTAGATTTATTATTTGTACTATTTATTTCAGTAGGCAGTATATGTTAGTAAGTCTGTATGCATCAACAGGTAATTTTGTAAAATTTTTAGCTATTAGTTTTTTTTTTTATTTTGATATTAATCCCACTTTTAATATCCATCCATATAATCTTCCAATTCAAAACTTCTCATTTACAGATTCTTTGATTTGTAAAAATTAAGATAAACATTTTTTATACATCATTACATTTAAGTTTTAATGAAAATAAAAATTAGTTTAATACATTGTGCAATATTTTCTTGTTTTGTAAATGAAACAACTTCAGTAGTGCTTTGTTTTCTTTTTTTTACAATTTTATCATTTCTAGGAACATAAAAATACAAAAATAAATAAAATCTCATTAAATATTATATGTAATATATTATTTAACATTCTTCCTAGAAATATTCTAGGATTCTGTTTGAATAAATAAAAATATTTGTTGATGTATAAATAGACTGTAACCATTTTATTTACTTGAATTATAAAATATAATACTGTGTGATGATAGAATTAGTGTGTGAAATTACTTATGAATATACGCTGATGTGATTGTATTAAGATATAAAAGATGTTCACCTTACGAGTTAGTAACAACGAATGAAAATTATTGCATGCTACAATAATGTGAAAAGAATAATCAACTCAACTGATGGCTAAAGCCAGCTGGTCAAACTATCATAAAGGCCTTAGTGAGTAATAAGAAAATTAACGCTACGATCGTACAGTTTTAAACTGATTAATAGTTTTTAACACATACTGTATTATATTATGTAAGTATATAAATAACTTTTTAACGATATAGTGTCGTATATGATCAGTCAGCACTTTGTTGAATTATTGTAGTTTATTGTGTAGTACACAAGGGTACTTACGTATTACCACCGCAGCTACAGCTTTATTTAAAAAGAAAGTAATCAATCGGATTTCGGTGGAAAATGAACAGTCTCTTTATTAATTATAATAAATGGTTTTATTTATTTTATAAATATAATTTAACCAAACTTAATTTATGCTCGCTTCGCTCGCTAACCTTGACTAATTAACACCGTAATTTTTGGAGTATTTATTTAATAATTTCAGTTATTATTGCAATTATTTATTATTTAAATAATCAAAACACTCCTGTTAATTAGTCAAGGGTTAGCGAGCATAGGTTAAGTTTGGTTAAATTATATTTATAAATGGTTATAAATAACCATTTATTAAAATTAATAAAGAGACTGTTTTGAATCTATGTTAAACTCTATATCGGCCCATTTTCCACCGAAATCCGATTGCCTACTTGTTAATCAGATATTAAATAAAACTGTAGCTGCAGTGGCACTGTAAAACCTAAACCAATGCAGAAGTTTTATTTATTTATGTCTATTCATAAAAAAAAAAATTATGTATATGTGGTAGAATTCCTGTTCTTTTTAAATTTGTATTCCGTTGTAACTATATTTATTAATTAACATTAAGTATTATTTATTTTGTTAAATGAAAGAGAAAAATTATTAATACTGATCAATTGATTGAATTATGTTTAATAATTTAGTTAGGTATTGATTTTTTTTATGCTACTACATAATTTTCACATGTTCTCTCATACTTATGCTCAAGTTAACATCTGTCATCTTAGTAAATTGCTTTGTATATGAAATATGTAGCCATTTTAAATTGGACTGACGATTTTTAAATTACTCGAAAGATTAAACCAATTTATGTTATTAGGATAGACCATATATTTCTTATATTAGCAATCCTAATGTTAAAGGAAGCAAACAAAACTACCAAATAGATTTACATTTTACATTTAGTTATGGACTATTGTATATAGCCATTTAAATGTGATGAATTATATATTATTGTTATCTTTTTTGTGGTTTTTGTTTCTTCATTTTATTAGAAAAATACAATTTTATAGAGTCCATCATACCTTTTAAAAGTAAAATAATTAAGGTAAAAAAGAAGGCTACTGTGTTAAAAGCTCAAAACCTGTGGAAAAGTTGTATTCAGCGTAGCTATTGTTTGTATTTTTCAGGTTTAAGTGAATAAAAATTTGGTTGTTATTTTATTTTATTATTTTTTCATTTTTTACAGAAAATGAATGCATCCATTAATAATACATTTTTTGATGAAGTTCCATTAAACACTTCTATTGATGTTAAAACACAATTAGAAGAAAGCATACCTGATGAAACAGAATGTTTATTTTCACAATATAATGAAGACATGGAGTATGATTGTGTAAGTAAAAGAAATATAATTAAAATTTCACTGGGGGAGGGAAAAATGTAGTTTTTGGTTAGTCATTTGTAGCTGATGTAAAAGACACTTAGTTATTGACTAATTTCTATTCTTATTGTATAATTTAGCCCAACAGGTTGGTCTAGCGGTTAACTCAGAACAGAAACTTATTTTGCAGGGAATAGATCATAATAAATTATACACAGTGTTTCCTATAAAAGAAGAAAATGATCCTTTAAGTTTAGATAAAAACTGTAACTGTGAAGATTTGATGTTTATAAAAAAGGAAGAACAATATCAAATTTAACAAGAAGAATTGGTAAAGTTGTTTATTTAAAAATATAATGTGTTCAATCGTTTTTAATTTAACTTATTAGTGTTATAATTTGGATTGTTTGTTTAATTCTTACTCTTAATTACACATGTTTTTTTAATCTAAATATTTCCAGGTTATCAACCTCTGGTAATACAGAGTGATTAGAATTGAAATATACACTTTTGGTAGCTTATAAAAATTAAACTGGTGTATCTGAATACAGAAAATGATATGGTTTTACAGGGAATTTTTTTAAAGTTTATGTTTGTATATCTGCTCAGCTGCTAATGTCACTGATTGATGTGTCATGTTACTAGACTGGCAAGGTGGCCACTACTGCAGTAGAGTAAGTTTTTTGTGTGTTTGAATTAGCCAAAACATACTCTGTTACTGCTGTGTAATGGCATTTCAGAACAAAATTTGGTAAATCACCATACGGTAAAAGTGTTGGCCACCAAGTAGTCCAGACTTGACACCTTGCAACTACTTTTTATGGGGTTATGTAAAAGACAGTTTTTGTACCGCCCCTTCCTGTTGATATCGGCGACTTAATATAACGTATTAGAAATGCTGTTGCTACCATTGACCAATATATGCTTCCACGTGTTTGGAATGAATTCAACAACCATGTTGATATCTGTCGTGTACACCATTTGTAACATTTATAAATATGAACTTAAAGTAATCATCTCATCTCTTAAAAATAAATTTTTAATAAATCTGTTGAAAGTGTATATTTTATTTGTAATCACCTGTATATAAAATAATGCATGACAATTAGAAATATTTCTGTATTTATTTTGATAAAATAGTGGAAGAAACTCGCACAATGTTAGTGCAGATATTCAGTTATGATGCTTTTGGCCAAACACAGATCTACGATTGATTTTTAAAAATGGTCAAGTATGTGCTGATGGTGATGAATGTTCAGGATGACCATCTATCATTAGCATTACACCAAATATAAAAAATTTATAATGAAAGAGATGAAACAGAATTTAATCTAAAATTCCTGTTTCTTTTACTTAAAATATTATTTACCTAGTTAAAATGTTTTAGCAGAAATATTTTTTTAAACATGATTTCAAAAGTAGAGTTGTGCAAGCCAGGAACGTATGAAAAAAATTAATTTTATAATAACTGAAAAATTATACTTAAAAATCTGATGTGGAGTACAATGCTGCACTCCTATAAATATGAAGTGCTGAAAATTATGTGGATTGATGTAAAATTTTTAATATAAATTTGAGAAGAGAGTAGTAAGTTGGCAAGAGTGGTGGGTTTTGTCTATATTTAGGAATGTTGTTGGACATTGAAGATTAACAAATTGAATTGATTTTTCCTCCCCAACCTTGTATCGAACAAAAATAATACAAGCATAATTTATTGGAAAATCTTATGTTTTGTATTACTTTGTGGAATTATAAGTTAATTAAGCATTGTTATTTAAGTTTTTGTGCATAACAGATAAATTTAATATTTTAAGAAATATAATTTAATTTTTTTGTTCTCATAATGTGTGTGTATTATATATATATATAATACACACACATTATGTGCATAAATTAAGTTTGTATCTCCTTTTTAGATGATTAATGGAGAATTTTATCATCTTAACAGTCTTTTTGGTACTGTTTATAAAAGTTTTTGATGTCCTTTTTCTGTTTATTTTTGGTGTTTACAGTAAGTTTAATTTAGATTGATTCATCTTATTCTGTGTTATTCATTGCTTATTTTTACTTTTTTTTTCTCTTGAATATAATATATATCTTTTATTTTAGGATCTTGCTGATAAGACAATTGACGATTCAGTTCTAGAAAATGTTGAGGATAATATTCAGAATACTAAATATATGACTCAGGAAGTGTAAAGATAGCCTTATATGTAGTCGCCTACATAAAATATTCAATGAAATCGACAGTACCAGTAGTGATGGATTTAATAATGATAAAACATCAGTATTTGAACATGATATAAATGATAGATTAGTGGAGTATAATAAACAAAATATTAATGACGCTAAGAGATATACATGTAATCATTGTGAAAAAACATTCAAGTCAAAATATAATCTGATGCATCACAATAACATTCATATCGGAAAAAAGTTACCATTGCACATTATGTCAAAAGTCATTTTATCGGGGAGGTGATTTAAACAGACATTTTTCTATTCATATCGGAGAAAAAAGATTTAAATGTAACACTTGTGACAAATCTTTTAATAATAATTGTAATTTGAAGAAACACCTTATAATTCATACAGGTGAGAAGAAATTTACGTGTAATATTTGTTTAAAGACTTTTAATAATAGTAGTAATTTGAAGAAACACCTTACAGTTCATACTGGAGAGAAAAAATTTATATGTAATATTTGTTTAAAATCTTTTAATACAGTAGCAATTTGACAAAACATCTTATAATCATACTGGGGAGAAAAAATTTACATGTAATATTTGTTTAAAGTCGTTTAATCAGTCGTGTTTTAAAGGCACATCTTTCCATTCATACCGGTGAGAAAAAATTCTCGTGTAATTTTTGTCAATTGTATTTTAACCAGAGTTGTCATCTGAAGTCACATCTTTCTATTCATACTGGACAGAAGAAATTTACATGTGATTTTTGTCAAAAGTCTTTTAATAGAAAAGATAGATTAGAAAAACATGTTATTGTTCATAAAGAAGAAATTTCTGTAAAATTTTCTTCATAATAGTTTATACTTATATAACTTATAAGATTTACTAATGGTACGCAGTATAAAATTTAGAAGAAGTGTTTGTATTGTTTTTTAAATGTTTGTATGAAGTTAGTGTATTATTTGATGTACAGTATTATTAAATTTTGTTTTTAAGAATTACTTATTTAGTTTTGTTCTACTTGTTAGTAAGTAACCTGTACTCGTTACTTATGTACTTGTAAGTACATACGTACTTACATACATACGTACTTGTAAGTACATACGTACATACGTACTTGTAAGTACATACGTACTTACAAGTACTATAAGTAAGTACTTATTTAAGTACTTGTACATAAGTACTTAAGTAACAAATTCAGTTGTTCTGTAATAATTCTGATAGTTAATCGCCGGTCATACCGTATCAAGTCTCTGATTCGCTTAACATTGTCATCACTTTTTGATATTAATGGTCTTGCAGAGCATCTATCGTCCGCAACTGATTCCTAGCCATCTGAAAATACTTTAAACCACCTAAAAACTTGGGCTCCTAACGAAGCGTCATCTCCATACGTCCTTTTCAATTTTGAAAAAGTTTCAGTAGCATTCTCACAGAGTTTAACACAAAACTTGATTGCACAACATTGCTCATAATTAGTGTCAATCAGTTTTGTAACACACAGCAAAACCTTGTTTCACAAAAAGTTTGTTTACATCTTCATGTGGCAACAATAAACCAAAAATAAATCAGCTGTTCATATAACCATTTGTTTAATGATAACACTTTACAGTGTTATTACTTTGGCTGCAAAAAAAAATAGTCTCATTACTTTATTTACAGACCTCATTTATGTTTAATAAGTGTAAATGACATTATTTCCCGATCAATAACTTTCTTAGAAAAGAACAAAATTAATTAAAAAGTAAGTCTCAAATGTAAATTTTGTTACACATGCTTGTTTAAATCAGTTGTAAAAATAGTGAATCATTAATTCATAAAAAGATACTCCATATTTCAAGTGTAATTTTATGATTGCAAGTGTGAAATATCATTTAAATGAATATCACATGAAAAATCACAGTTTTAAAAATTAAATATATTCTGTTGAACATTTATGCAAACATCTAAACAATATTACAACCTTTTATTGACTTTTCTTTTTTTAGAAATTTGAATTCTAACATAATTCAAAGTCATATGTGAATACCAGCTGTTAACATCAATTTTAAAATAATATGAAAATTTTTTTGAACTTTCTTAATAAAAATATTTCCCAGCTTAATTTCATAACTTTCCTAGCTACATTAGTCAATTCATTTTTCAATTCGATTATTTTAAGCTCTATTTTTTATACTTTTACAATAAATTTTTTTTTTTATTGATAAACATAACCAGAATTATGAATTTTTTTTTCATATGTTTATATAAAAGTATTTTTTATAATTTTTTATAGTTAAATACAAAAAACTGATTGCTTATACATGTGAAAAGTTTAACGTTGAGACTGTTTTATGTTTTTGTTCTTTTTCAAGAGCTATAAAAGTTATTGTAAGAAATTTTAATGTTATTGGTTTTTTAAAAATAAATCTTTATTAAATTAAAATTACTTGTTTGATTATTCTTAAATCTTTTAAATTTAAATTTTAAAGCCAAGATGCTCAACAAAAGCAAGGAATAACCAAACAAAGTTTTTAATTTTAGTTCAGGATTATTACAAATGATATTTCCGATAACAAACTTGAATTATTTACATTTAATAACACTCGACACATGAAAGTAGCATCAATGGAAAGGAAAAGTCAAAAATTTCCAGTGGTTGGTACAGTTGTAGTGTAGTTATCAATTTCATTACTAGGATGATAAGAAAGAAAATAGCTGCCAATGAATACAGGAAGATTGTGTACTGGATTTTCACATCTGCTAGTCTGTTATCACTCTGCAACAATTTTAGAAGGAAGTTTGGTGAAGATGCATCCAGTGAGCTGCGTATCCGTAAGAGTGGTATTCTATCTTTAAAGCAAGGGGATACATCTATAAGCGAAAGTCAACCAGCCATTTACCAATAAGTGAAAAGTGTAGAGTGTGTGCAAAATTTTTGTACAAGTCCACAGAAATCCATCATCTGGAACAGGATACACGAGGTTTAATTTTTCAGCAGGATGGGCCGCCACCCTACTTACAATTGAATATCAGAAGTGAACTGAATGGGTTCTTTTATGACTAACTCTCCTTCCTCTTATATAAAGCTAAGGCAGTGAGAACATTTCTCTTGCGTTTCATTTGACAAACATTTGTGTTAAACTGACATATCTAGATTTTAATTTCATAAGAATCGACTGTTGTACGTTCTCATTTGTGAGAATCTACATTTTTGTTGTTGAGAAGTTTGTGTGGAAATATTCACGGCATTTCTTTCTCTATTTTTCCTTAAACTATCATTCCTTCTTGGCAACTTTTGTTTAAACGTCGTCTCATTTGAGTAGCATATTTAGTAGGCTTACCCTTATTTTAATTATATATATATAAAAACATAATGTGTGTGTAATATAAAGTACTAGATGCCACTAAAACATATTGTAACTTAAATATCTATAATAAAATATATAACTAAAGTAAAAGTATTTGCAACAAATATTTATTTTTGAAGTTGTGCCAGTCAACACAATTTAAACAAAAACAAAAACTAGAAATTCTGGAATTAAAAAATCAGGAATTAATTAAGAAAAATTATAAATTTCTGTAAGAAGTTTTCTATGAAGAAGAAAACAAAATAAAAGTAGTAACAGAATAATTCAAGGAAAAGACCAGTTAAAAACTTAAACAGGAAAAGGAAAGAGTATAGGACATTAGAAAAAGTGTTAAATGTCATTCTGTAGTAAGCTGAAACAAAATAAAAAGGTCAGGATTAAAAAAAATCTGAAATTGCGAAGATATTTTTTCTTTTTGGGGCCACCATACTCAACATAATTTTTAAGATAATACCTAAATGATGATAATAAATTAAGAAAAGGTTTTTATACAAAGATACAATCATAATTTTAAATAAAAAAGTGTTGATAAGTTTTGACTAATAAAATTTTGAATTTTAAATGCAGTGTGTAACATGCAAGATAATTTTTTTTTTAATTTATTTAAAATATAAATCCATAGATCACTAGAGATGGGTTGAGAAAAAATGTTTTATAGTGGTTTGAAGGATTACTATATAATAGATGCAAAAAACGTTTTTCTGAAATATGATTTATCTAGTCATTTATTATTTTTTTTTGGAAAGGAGTAATATTACATGAATATTTTTGGAAAACAATAAGCATTTTGGTCAAAACACCAATCCCCACCCCCACCTCTTTTCCCAATTTTTGCAAAAATTTAATATTTGCCTCAAGGGGATAAGACCTGTTTACAAATTATAAAGAAAATCTGTCAACACGGCTTCAGAGTTAAAAGATATATGTTACAGGCCAACATACATACATACCATACATCCGTCTGACAAAAATTATTTTTTGGATTTTAGAGCATTGATTTTTGGTTGCTCTTTTCACAGATTTACAATTTTTTTTTTTTTTGCTGCCAGAAGGACCAATTAGTCATTTATGTTTAGTCTTTCTTATCTTCCAATACTCTTCATTTTCCTGGAAAAATCCCTTTTCCATTCCTCTGTCCAAACTGTCCCCGTTCTCTTTTTAGGCTTTTCTGCAAATTTTAACACTGGGCAAGTTGTTATAATTTCCAGATCCTGTTCTGAGATCTTGCAGTGCAATGCATGCTTCTTTGATGTCTTGAAGCACCTCAGTGAGCCACACTGGTTGTGTTTTTAGCTTTAGCAATCTTTCCAAGAGTTGTTTACTTTTCTTTGATTCCTCCAAATGCAAGAGGTGGCTAAAGAATTTTTTTCTCTTCTTTCTTATTTCTTCTGTAATTGGTGTAACGACCTCATAGATTTTATGGTTTGGGAGTAATCTCCACTTTCCTTCCACCAAGTTTACCCCGCCAATACAGGACCTTACAATCTTTCTTTCTATTTTGGCTAATTTTTCAGTTCTCGATGCTATCTTGAATTGACCCAGTGTTTCACTTCCATACATTACTACCGGTTTGATCACCGTATTATAGTGTCTCATCTTGGCTTGTTTGGAGATGCATTTCTTGTTATAGGTGTTTCGTGTGACCACTTGTGCCATTACTAGTCTGTGTGCTCTTTCTTGCCTTTCTTTATTTTCTCGTTTAGATTCCATGTGATGGATTCATCTAAATATTTAAATTTTCATACTATTTTAATTCTGCGACCATTGATTTCCAAATGTTTCTGCTGTGTCTTTCTAGTGAACATTGCTTCTGTCTTCTTGTACGAGACCTGAAGTCCAATTTTCGCTGCGATAGAGGCCAATGATTCTATTTGGTGTTCAGCCTCTTCCTCTGTATTTACAATTTATTTAAATCTATTTTTTATTTTTTTGTTTTGAGAAACATCAGGAAAGTATTCTTTTATTCATTCCCCAGCAGGGAGACTCTTTTATAAATACCTAAAAGGAATAACTTAATTTTATTACGCAATATAAAAGGTGATCTTTGTTATATTATAAATAAAAACTAAGTTTACTTTTTTAATGTCTTATTAATGCATCATTTTTTTTTTTGAAAAAACAATTATAATGAAAACATAGCAAAAAACAGAAACAAATTTAACAGGAAAGAAACACAACAAAAAATTAAGATGAAAATAAAATAAGAAAACAAAATGAAATTATTTACAAAAATTAATACATGACGAATGGTGGTGAGCCTGGATCAGATTTATTATGTTCTTTGAAGTTAGGTGTGCTTGCATCAAAATGAATATCTTCTTCGAAGCCTGAATCAGAAGATTTATCTTCTTCAAAGGTAAATTAATCTGTAACAGTATTTTTAACTTTTTTGAGGTCAGGATAGCCTGGATGGAAAACCTGATCATGCAGCTGAAAGCTTAACTCTAAATCTTCTTGAATTTTGAACTTATTCATGATTTCATTTCCATTATAGTTAAGTCTTCTTAAATTGAAAAAGAACTTTTCACTGGTAGCAATCTCTTTATGTGAATTATTAATATAATTCTTTATAATTCCATTTTCCTGGTTTAGAATTATATTATTTTTCGTAATTCTTCTAACCTGTACTTTATTTCATCACAGTTTTTGTGCACAGTGAAAAACTCAAGATATCTTTTTTCGTTCAGCTTCATTTCATCAATTAGTTTTTCACGTGATAAGATTCAAGCGTGTAAGTCAGGCGTAACAGTTCTGTATAATGATACTTGCTCCTGTAATTCATCCGACCTTTTATTGCTAGCCAATAAATCGGAACTTAACTTCTCTACTTTTTTTATTAGCTGAGAATTACTTTTATTAACTTCGACTACTTTTTTAGGCTTCCTGACTTTTTCCTTAGTTTCTCATTTTCAGACTTGCGTTCAGATATTTCCGACTCTAAAGCCATTACAGTCTCTTGGTAGAGACTGTTTTTTTGCGGTGAGATTCAAAGTGAAACATCTTTTAGACATGATTAATCATTTCAGTTTTTTAATATCCAGTTGTAAATTTTCATTTATATCCTTTTCAAAATGATACTTATTTTTAATATAAGACGGCTTTCAGTTCTTCGCAGGCCTTTTTTCTTTTTTAAGTGACGTTTGGAATTATTTTTTTGTTTTTTTGTATCTTTTTCTTCACAATCGCTAGCTGTTTTAAAACAAGAAGAAGATGAGTTTTTAACGAATACATCCATTTTTGGCTCGCCTATTTATAAATTCTCGTCGTTAAATAAATACCAGAAGGATGCGTGTGACATTATTATAAATCTTAATGGTCAAATATTCCATGCATAGAAAAATGTAAAAAATATTATTAATTGTACAGTTTATGCTTATTGTAGAATAATTTTTAATATTAGTAAATTCTTCATGTAGTGACCACGAATAAAGCGTTTAATAATATGAATTCAATATAATTCAAATTTATAATATTTGCATCATTCGGTAACCGAATAAAAATCTGATGTGGGCACTACATGAATTCTTTGTATGCCTATTAAATTACATATTCACTTTTTTTTTTTAAAAGAAGTACATAAAATTTTATTGTATTAATCTGATTTTTTATTAATGAATTATTAATTATTTTAAAAGTTTTTTTTACAATCTGAGGTTTAATTATTCTGAATTTAAGGGGATATGGAGTAACAATGAAATTTACAATTTTTTTTTAATTTCTCAGTAACAAATGAAGATATCAGCTTTAATTTTTTTTTTTTGCGTAATCTTCATGTGAATATCTAAAAACCAATTTCTAGATTTTTTAAATTCTGAGTTTCAAGGGTTAAAATGATTTTTTGAATTTTTGTTAAACCTTGGCTATTTTTTTGATATCTCTGTAACAAATGGATAAATCAACCTAATTTTTGAATGAGTGTATAATCTTAATGTGAATAAAACATTACTAGATTTTTTAAATTCGACCTTGAAAGGAGTGAAGAAATGTAAAAAAATGTTTGAACAATGATTGTAAATTTTCCCAATCGTGACCATATTAAATGAGATATTCAGTACATTTGGGCTTGGAAATACTCTTCAGATAAATATTGAAAAACCGTTTTTGTGTTTTTTTGAATTTCATTTCTTTTCAGGGGTGCGTAGGTATATGGTGCTGTGGCTCAAACAACACAGCCACTGCCACCGTTAATGTATGTGTGAATGGCTGCACTTGCTTGACTAAAAAACAAAACAAGAAGATTGACCGCCACAGGAAACGCAAATAACCACATAGCGCAGGCAAAGCTGTGACAGGGAACTAGTATAATACATATATGTACTAGATACCACTAAAAATTGTGAAGTAGAATAATTTATAAAAAAGTAAAAATAAAAGCCGACTTTAAAAAACAATAGTACTAAAATGTTACAAATAATTATATTTTTATTTATTAACTAAAGTAAAAAGTATTTACAACAAATAACTATTTTTGAAGTCTGTGCCAGCTAACGCAAGTTAAATAAAAAAAAACAACATGTGATCTATATTATACAAATACTACTTGAAACAATGCAAAATTGGTATTAGAAGTTTTACTATAATAAAATGAGATCTACAGAAATGTAACAAAAAATATGTGACACAAATATATGCTATAAGAATACTTTATAGATGCTTAGGTACATACGAGGTGTGACAATAAAGTAATGAGACTGATTTTTCTTTGCAAGATGTGGCAACCCTGCAGCTTGCGTAGGCACACCATCCTTGACCTTGGTCTATAAGCTACTTCTAGTCCAAGCGGCACATTGATGCAACTGCTCGGTCGTGAGTTGTGCTGTAATAAGTGAGCACGTGTTTGTGTCTCTCGTCACAGAAATGAAACCGCAAAATATTGCGCGACGGTATGCCGTTTCTTTTTGCGTTAAATCGGGTGAAAACGCGACGACAACTTACGGTAAGCTTCAGAAGGCTTTTGGAGAGGAGGTTATGTCAAGAGCTCAAGTTTTTCGGCGGCATAAAATTTTTAGTGAAGGCAGAACGAATGTTGAAGATGAAGACCGCAGTGGACGACCTTCAACCTCACGGACAGATCTCAACTTGACCAGGGTGCGTGAAATCGTACGATCTGATCGAAGATTATCCGTGAAAATGATCGCAGAAGAACTCAACATCGATCGAGAAACGGTTCGTCTAATATTAACTGAAGATCTTGGTACGAGAAAGATTTGTGCAAAAACGGTCCCCAAAAATCTCACACAACAACAGCGAGAAACACGGAAAAATGTGGCAGCCGATCTGTTAGAACAACGGAAATCGATCCAGATTTGTTGAGCCGTGTTATCACTGGTGAAGAAGGTTGGTTTTTTCAATACGATCCAGAGACAAAACACCAAAGTTCGCAACGGTGCTCAAAGGGATCACCCAGACCAAAAAAAGCTCGCATGTCAAAGTCAAACGTGAAACGCACGCTTGTGTGCTTCTTCGATTCCAAGGGAATTGTTCATAAAGAGTGGGTGCCTCCTGGACAAACAGTTAACCGATATTTCTGCAAATAAATTTTAGAAAGACTTCGTAAACGAGTTCTTCGTGTTCGTGCAAACATTGCTGATAATTGGATTCTGCATCACGATAATGCGCCATCCCATACTGCTCTGTCAGTACAGCGATTTTTAACCTCAAAACAAATTTCAGTACTACCACAGCCACCTTATTCACCAGATATCGCTCAGTGCGACTTTTTTCTATTTCCAAGAGTCAAAATGGCGGTCAAGGGACACCATTTTCAAACAATACAAGATGTCCAAAAAGCTGTGACGAGGGTCTTGCAGGATATTACAGAAGATGAGTTCCAGGAATGTTACCATCAATGGCAGAAGCGCTGGAATAAATGTGTGCAATCAGAGGGGAACTACTTTGAAGGAGACAACACTAAACATGACTAAAACGGTAAGCAACTTTTTTTTTTCACGTCAGTCTCATTACTTTATTGTCGCACCTCTTATATTGTCAGCAAGTACATTTGCCTTAGCGAACTCAAGATGAGGTATGGTCGTAAGATGCTCTCTTTTATATGCTCTTGAGATCCCACTTTACATGTGGCAATCCTGTTTAGCTGCCTAGCGGTCGGTTGAGGTACTAACTTTACATAATTTTATGTTTAACTTGTGCTGGCTGTCACCGACTTCAAAAATAGTTATTCGTTATAAATACTTTCATGATTAAAATATTGAATAAAATTGATTTTAAATGAATTAAAACCGAAATTAAAAAAAAAAAATTATTTTGGATCTCCCCATCAGGCAGAGGTATTAAGTAATTTTTTTAAAAAATCTTCTTTATATAATTCAAATCTTTTAACGCTGAAAATGTATTTTGTTAAACAAAAAGATTTTTTTTTTTCATTTTCGGGGCACCTGCAAGAGGAAGCATTCGGGTAAAATTAATTTTTAAGAAAATAATTCCTATGTGGTGATAATAAATTTAAAAAAGTATTTTTTTAAATTGTGCAAACAATTAGTTACAGCCATAATTCTAAATGAGTAAAGTTGTAATTTTCTAGGAAGAAGATGAAAAACCCACCGGGTTGGTCTAGTGATGAAGGCGTCTTCCCAAATCAGCTGATTTGGAAGTCGAGAGTTCCAGCGTTCAAGTCCTAGTAAAGTCAGCTATTTTTATACGGATTTGAATATTCTGTGGTGGGTTGGGTTTCAATTAACCACACATCTCAGGAATGGTCGAACTGAGAATGTACACTTCACTACACTTCATTTACACTCATACATATCATCCTCATTTTACACTGTTTTTTTTTTCAAGAGATACTACCGTAAGAGCTATCAAAAAATTAAGATTTTCACATTTTAATGCAGTGGGTAACTTGCAAGATGGTTTTACATTTATAGCCTAAAGAGTGGGATTAAAACACGCGTAAGAAAAGATTGGCAAAAACACCAAATTTTTGATTGGAAGCTATGCCTTCACATAATCTTAGATATCTTCTTTCTTTTTCCGGTAACTACCGTTTAGATAATACTTCAGAGGATGATATGTATGAGTGTGAATGAAGTGTAGTTTTGTACATTCTCAGTTCGACCATTCCAGATGTGTGGTTAATTGAAACCCAATTACCAAAGAACACCGGTATCCACGATCTAGCATTCAAATCCGTGTAAAAATAACTGACTTTACTAGGACTTGAACGCTGGAACTTTCGACTTCCAAATCAGCTGATTTGGGAAGACGCGTTCACCACTAGACCAACCCGGTTTTTAATCTTAGACATTTGCATCGTTTAATTTAAGAGTGGTGTTTTAAACTTTTTTTTACATACTTTTTATTTATTTATGTTCATAAAGTAATGAACTCTAACCAAAATGTAGGCACCGGAATGTACCGATCACTAGCGGAAAATCCTGATTCGTTAGTATCAATTTCTAGAGTTAGATTTCTTATTTAACTTTCATTATATCAATATTCATCATTCAAAAAAAATATTTTTACCCAAGAGGTAATCAATTTTGGACACCAAATAATCCAATTCCGAGACGCCGTACGCCAGGGCAACCCGTTTGGAGGGTCTAGATGTGGAAGGCGTGCCATAGGCACGCCTCTGCATCTAGTATATTCGCTAAATTGGGGCGACGGAAGCGAAGAAGAAATATAATCACCGAATCCTTATTACAAAAAAAAAATGTGTAAATATATTATAGTTCGAAAAAAAGCGTGTGCGCACGCACGCACACATGTATAGATCAATATTACGGTTCCTGTACAAGATTGAAAGAGCATGTGAAATGCAGTTATAAGTGTTATATACAGAGTTATATTTAAGTATGGAAACAGCTTATACTGCATACCTGAGAGGTCTTTGGAGGGAGAATGAAATGGGGTTCATCACAGTTAAAAAAAAATCTGCATTATGGTGGGTTTTTAATTTTTTCCGTCATATTGAATCAAACTTAATTTTAAAATAGGAAGGTTGACGTATGACACATAATTTCGGTTTAAAATTTTACAAGAAAAAGAGTGTTGAACGCCGTTTTTCTGTTAACGCCTTCGTTGTCGAGCACTCAAATTTGGAACGATGGAAAAGTAGTGTTAATAATAAAACGCGATGGATGCATGATCAATTTTATTGCATTTTCCATTCATAATGCAGACAATAGCAATGTTGTAATATTAGTAATAATTAACAATGAAACAACAAATCATATCAACTGTCATTTTCTCATTAAATTTTTTCATTATTTAAATAATAAATAATTGCCATAATTACTGAATTTATTATTTAAATACTCAAAACATTACTGTGTTAATTAGACAAGGTTAGCGAGCGTAGGTTAAGTTTGATTAAATTATATTAATAAAATATAAATTGTTATATTGAGTGAGTTACTAAGATGTTCAAACTTGATTAGCGAGGAAAATAATATTTTTTTCATTTTAAAATTATTTTTATGCCCAAAATCAAGGAAATATAATGATTGTTCAGGAGTTTTGGGAGGGGGGTAGAGCCCCTCCGATTGTTACAATATAAGGTCTAAATGTAAAATTATAATTTTACCTTCCGATAATTTAAAAAAATATATATATAGAAAAAATCGAAAAAATTTGTTGACAAAATTTTTTCCATTTTTTCTCGACTTAAAATTGGTTTTTAACATGATAATTATTTTTGAGTGATTTGGTAAAGAATTTTTGGGTGGCATATAATGAAAGTACCGAACATAATCGCCAGGTATAAATGCCTAGTAAATTTTTACACGGACTTGAATACTAGATCGTGGATACCGGTGTTCTTTGGTGGTTGGGTTTCAATTAATCACACATCTCAGGTATGGTCGAACTGAGAATTTACAAGACTACACTCATACATATCATCCTCATTCATCCTCTGAAGTATTATCTAAACGGTAGTTACCGGAGGCTAAACAGGAAAAAAGAAAGAAAGGGATAAATGCAAACCCACCGGGTTGGTCTAGTGGTGAACGCGTCTTCCCAAATCAGCTGATTTGGAAGTCGAGAGTTTCAGCGTTCAAGTCCTAGTAAAGCCAGATATTTTTACACGGATTTGAATATTCTGTGGTGGGTTGGGTTTCAATTAACCACACATCTCAGGAATGGTCGAACTGAGAATGTACAAGACTACACTTTATTTACACTAATACATATCATCCTCATTCATCCTCTGAAGTATTATTGGAACGGTAGTTACCGGAGGCTAAACAGGAAAAACAAAGGTATAAATGCAATGTTCAGCATTTTAAAAAGTTTACGGTTGAAGTGTAGAGAAGAACAATTGCTGGCATTTACAGGAACCAAACTGCAACAGTAATAATTGAAGAACATAAGAAAGAAGCCGTAATAAGAAAGGGAGTTACTTTTTAATCTTTACACAAAACTAGCACTTAATGATGTTAAAGAACGATTTAGATCCGAAGTAACAGTGCAACGTGAAAAGATAAAGATGCTACGATTTGCTGAGGATATAGTAATTCTAGCCGAGAGTAACAAATATTTAGAAGAAACAATGAACAGCATGGATGAAGTCCTACGCAAGAACTACCGCGTGAAAATAAACACAAACAAAACGAAAGTAATGAAATGTAGTAGAAATAACGAAGATGGACCACTGAATTTAAAAAATAGGAAGAGAAAAGATTATGAAGGTAGAAGAATTCTGTTATTTGGGAAGTAGAATTACTAAAGATGGATGAAGCAGGAGCGATATAAAATTCCAAATAGCGCAGGCGAAACGAGCAATGATTTGAGTGCATCGTCTTATTGAAGTTAGGTATAGGAAGAATTTTTGCGTGAAACCTTCGCTGTTAGCAAAGGCGGTACCAAATATATCCCATTTAATAAAAAATATTATGTCTGGAAATTAATTTATAACAAAATTCATTTTATATTTAGTAATTTTCACTGATATTAATTAACAAATTAATACCTTATTCTGTCTTAGAGAACATAATATTACCAATTTTTTTTCTTAACTGAAAAAAAATATATCGGTGCAAAAAACAAAAGTTCAGTTCTGTAAATTACTATTGAAAAAAAATGTCTGTTAATTTTCGACTAGATCGGCAATTGAGATGACGTATTTGTTTTTATTAAGTAATATTTTAATACAGGTAAAAGTAAAAAAAAAAAAAACGTTTTGAAATTGCTTCCTTCTTTTATTTTAAATTCAAATATATATTTTAAAGCGATTATATATATATATATATATATATATATATATATATATATATATATTGAAGATTACTAAGTTAAGTCAGGAGGGATTCATTAGAACAATTAAACAACTGTAATACAATTGACCAATCAGACACACAGAAAAGTAATTAACTTGTTTTTCAACTCTTATAGCAAACAAAGTTGTTTGTCAAAATGTTAACGTTGGACGGATGAGATATGTCACGAGCGAGTCGCTCGGGTCTGTAACGAAACACTCCGATATGATTGACCAATCAGAAACGCAGAAAGATAATTAACTTGTTTTTCAATCTTCTAACCTCATACGAAGTAAAGACAGTAACGTCGAAATCGTTGAACTATGAACATCTCATGTGGTAACTTGAACAATCTTCTAGACTGGATAACCACATAATTTAGGACATTATTTTAAAGTGAGGAACATTTATTTTATTGCATACAACATAGTTTTTTTTTTTTTTTAATATATCGGTTTTAAATTAAACATTTTTTTCTTAATTACAGTTTAATGAAAATTAAAATTTGAAGTAGATTTTTTAAAGCACGTTGCTACAGTTTAAATGATGATGTATTTTACGAAAAAAGATTTTCTTTTTTTATGAAATTTTGTTTTTTGATGATTTTTTAAAATTTAAAATCTATTCTAGATAAATAATAATCTTCCATTTTACAAAATTTGTTTTATTAAAAAAAAAAGAGGGGTGATGTAATCTTTTTTTGAAATGGATTCATCAACATGGAAAAATTTTTATAAAATTAATTACCGATGAATTTTATGTAGGAACTAAAATGAATTTTATTCAAGAAAATGCTATAAAATGTATTAATATTTTCAATAATTTTATAGGAATTGCCTAATTTTTATATTACATCTGGATGCATTACTTGTATAAATAATTAAGTGTAATTTGGCTACCTTTAATGTGTACTGAAAAGAAGTACAATACCTTAGTACGATGAATATCTTGCAGGAACTATCAAATTTTATTGTTTGATGTATCGAACACTTTAATTATTAGGAAATATTTTTTAGAAACTGTATTAAGATAAGACTGTAGTTTGAATTAAAAAACAATAATGTGCAGTTATGTATCATATTTAAAATACTCTTATTCTTTTTTAGTTTTTTCAGATCATAATAATTGTGTTATTTCCCCACTTGAACAATCTTAATTTTCTTTTATACAAAATCATTGAACCAAATCTTATTGGACATCCTCACATTTTCACATCTATGTTGTTCAATTTCTTTTTTCTGTAATTCTCTAGAAAATTCTAGAAATAAAAGCCAATTATCACTTGTTCAAATATTTTCCATTATTGCAGAGGTATTCTTCCTTTATTTCTCAAGAGTTTATAATAATAAGAAATTATCTTTTATCTTGATTAAAGATAATTTAAAATTTATTTTTGTTTCCCATATTTCTAAATTTTTCCTGGACGTCAGTTGTAGTTAACTGCATTCATTTCTGGGTCTCTTGATTGTAACCTGAAAAAGAAATCTTTTGTAAAGCTGTTTTATTGTGTAATCAACCAAACCTGTTTAAGCTAAATTTATTTTAATTTTTTTTCAGCTCGCTAATAAATAAAAACAGAATATTCAAATCCAAGTAATACTTGTTCTAATCCATTTTCAATATTTTCATTTGATCCATTATCATTTGTAGTTAACTGCCAACCGGCACACAAATTTCTGAATACTGTAATACAATCAAAAAGGTTTTATCGTATTTTTTAATTATTTTCAAGCAGGTGCAATTTTTTTTATTTATTCTGATTATACAGATGACTAGGTAGAAAAAAAAATAAGGACTTAATTTTTTTAATTACTCATCTTTCTTCTAAATGAATTTTAGTCTACGCTTTAATATATTTTTGATGTAATTCTTAACTTTGTTTGATTAGGTACTTTGGTGGTTATGTTACTGATGTCCTATACCTGCTTTGTCACTACATTCATATCAAAAAGTTAGCCAATTATTTCAAATAATTTCTTCATTAAAATCATTTACAATTTTTTACTCTGCTTTTTTCTTTTCAGTTACAATTATTTTACTGGAATTTATTTAATTATTTTTTTTTGTCTTCAGTCATTTGACTGGTTGATGCAGCTCTCCAAGATTCCCTATCTAGTGCTAGTCGTTTCGTGTATTATTGTATTTAATTATATATAGCCGTTTGTAAAACTTCATACAGGAAGAAAAATACAATCCCAGTTTATATTCATACCTTTAAGAAAATAGTGAAATGACCATATACTGTAAAGTTTCCATTTATTTTCATAATAACAAGTAGTACACTATAATCTTGTTCTTTATGTGAATTCTCTGTTTTTTAATGAAATGCAAACAATACAATTTTTTCAAAAATATTAATAAGCATTAGTTTCCTAACCTTTTAATTAAATATTTAAATTTAACCTCTTTGGAGAGAGATAAATGTTTTTACTATGTATATTTTGTAAACAAATTATGTTTACACAGTTTTGTTGGCTCAAATACAGTAATTTTAATAATATACATAAAATAATTAGGTAGCTTGTAATTGCATGTACTTGTTATGTAGCTAGTAATTTCACGTGGCTTGTAATTGCATGCTTTTTTTTATGTAGCTTAGAAATATAACTGTTTTATCATAAAAAATTGTTTTACTAACATTGAGTAACTTACTAACATTAATTACACTAGTTTAAGTTTAGTTGATGGGTATTTTATGTATATCATTCATTCTGCTGTATTTGAGTTGAATATCTAAATTTAAGTGTAATATAAATCGATTATCAATTATTAAATTATAACTGTTTCTTCAAAGAGGTTAAATTATAATATAAAGGATTTTAAGGAACAGGGTACATAAACCACTTAAAGGCTGTTTATACAATTTCTCCAGTTTTGTATATAAATTTATTATTTTTAAATAAGGAGAAATTTGTGATTTACTAATTCATAGTATTGGCTTTTTTCAATCGTATTTGATCTGTTTATGTAAAATAGCTTCGCATCTTATTTTCTTTGTGGATTTGCTTTTATTTTATAATTATCCTAAGTAATTTCTTAAATAAATAACCATATTTAACAACAAAATTAATTCTAAAATGCCCCATTGATTCTCTACATATAAACAAATTTAGGAATACAACACATCATCAGTTTTTTGGCATTCATTAAAAAAAAACTTTTTACCCTAACCATCTAACATTACATAAATCTATTTTTGACACCATCAAACAGTATTTGAAAGTATACTGGACTTCTGCAGAGAACCATCAAGGAACTATTACAGTATATCCATCAGGAATCCGTCAGTATTACCTTTGATCATTTTTACAACCTAAAAATACACTACATTAAACCTTTCGTATGAGCAAACTTTATATATAAACCCCCTGGTTTTAGTCTTCTAGAGTAGTATATGCCATATGCTGCCTGGTGGTTATCCACTGAAATTATTAGTTTATTTCTATAAATGTATATTTTTTATAAACCACTTTCCAAAACCATGTAAAACTGAAATCGAGCACATTCGCTTTCTTATACGATATTAGAATTGGAAATGTAATCGGTACCTGTCGCCTGCTATTAATCACTCTGCACCTCCCACTGTTCACATATAGAATTTCTTTGTAATTATATTTCATATTGTTGATGAAAAAAGACCTCCTTATGGATTACTGAATAATAAAATTAAATTTTTTTCTATAATCCTACAGATAAAGGTAGCTTCAATATTACATTTAGTAGTTGCATTATTTAATACCCCCTTTTCACTTACATTGTCATCAATCACAACTTGATTTCATTTGCTATCATTAGCAACTTACCTTTTTTTCAATAATATAAATTATAGACTTTTTTTTTTTAATTCCAACCAGGATTGGCCATATTATGCTGTGAAAATGCGATCTTAAGAGAATCTTGAAAGGGGTAATTAAGAGGTCTGAATAGTAATGCATACACCTGCACAAGTACAAAAGGGAAAAAAAGAAATATGTAAAATACAAGTAAATTCATTATTATTAAATACTCTCTGAGTAATTGATTTCTTTGAAAAATCTTATATTATTAATATTGAAAATAATAGAAAAATCCCTTAAGTTATGTTTCTTCAAATCCATAATATTTTTCTATTAAAATTATAAAACAAAAATCTTCTGGTTAATATTTCCTAGTTCAGTCTTCTAATTTTTTTTTAGAAATAGAGCTTCAAATTATGTAACTGTAGAAACACACAGATTACACTGTATTATACAGACAGAAAATTTTTGTTATTCTCTGACGCAGTCCAAGGTGTATCATTTTAGATTTTTGTTCAACATGTGGCAAATCTGATATGCTCTGAAGCAGTTCAGGGTGTGTTATTTTAGACTTTTGCTCAACAGATAGCAAATCTGATATGCTCTGAAACAGTTCAGGGTGTATTATTTTAGATTTTTGATCAACACATAGCAAATCTGATATGCTCTGAAACAGTTCAGGGTGTATTATTTTCGATTTTTGATCAACACATAGCAAATCTGGTATGCTCTGAAACAGTTCAGGGTGTATTATTAAAGATTTATGATCAACACATAGCAAATCTAATATGCTCTGAAACAGTTCAGGGTGTATTGTTTTAGATTTTTGCTCAACAGATAGAAAATCTGATATGCTCTGAAACAGTTCAGGGTGTATTATTTTAGATTTTTGATCAACACATAGCAAATCTGATGTGCTCTGAAACAGTTCAGGGTGTATTATTTAAGATTTTTGATCAACACATAGCAAATCTGATGTGCTCTGAAACAGTTCAGGGTGTATTATTTTAGATTTTTGATCAACACATAGCAAATCTGATATGCTCTGAAACAGTTCAGGGTGTATAATTTTAGATTTTTGATCAACACATAGCAAATCTGATATGCTCTGAAATAGTTCAGTGTGTATTATTTTCGATTTTTGATAAACACATAGCAAATCTGATATGCTCTGAAACAGTTCAGGGTGTATTATTAAAGATTTATGATCAACACATAGCAAATCTAATATGCTCTGAAACAGTTCAGGGTGTATTGTTTTAGATTTTTGCTCAACAGATAGAAAATCTGATATGCTCTGAAACAGTTCAGGGTGTATTATTTTAGATTTTTGATCAACACATAGCAAATCTGATGTGCTCTGAAACAGTTCAGGGTGTATTATTTAAGATTTTTGATCAACACATAGCAAATCTGATGTGCTCTGAAACAGTTCAGGGTGTATTATTTAAGATTTTTGATCAACACATAGCAAATCTGATGTGCTCTGAAACAGTTCAGGGTGTATTATTTAAGATTTTTGATCAACACATAGCAAATCTGATGTGCTCTGAAACAGTTCAGGGTGTATTATTTAAGATTTTTGATCAACACATAGCAAATCTGATATGCTCTGAAACAGTTCAGGGTGTATTATTTTAGATTTTTGATCAACACATAGCAAATCTGATGTGCTCTGAAACAGTTCAGGGTGTATTATTTTAGATTTTTGATCAACACATAGCAAATCTGATATGCTCTGAAACAGTTCAGGGTGTATTATTTTAGATTTTTGATAAACACATAGCAAATCTGATATGCTCTGAAACAGTTCAGGGTGTATAATTTTAGATATTTGATCAACACATAGCAAATCTGATATGCTCTGAAACAGTTCAGGGTGTATAATTTTAGATATTTGATCAACACACAGCAAATCTGATATGCTCTGAAACAGTTCAGGGTGTATTATTTGTGATTTTTGATCAACACAGCAAATCTGATATGCTCTGAAACAGTTCAGGGTGTATTATTTAAGATTTTTCTTCACACAAAGCAAATTGCTGTGACACAGTTCAGGGTATATTATAACTTTTTCCTTAACGGATAGGAAATTCGATGTTCTTTTACACAGATCAGGGTGTATTATTCACATTTTAGCTTATTAGGTACCAAATAAGAGGCACAATTATTTTTAATTATAGTTCTTGATTACATATTGAAATTGTAAATATCTATGTTGTGTGCAATGAATAGTTTTCGCGATAGCCGGGTATAGAAAGCATTCGTACCGCGTCAACCGCGTCGCGACCGTATTTCATCATCCCGATATCGTTCATCGGGTTTCGGTTGGGGGGTTGCTGTGTATATAAATGTGTCTATATATTGGGGGGGGGTGATATATAAATATGATAATGTTAGAAATATTTTATTTATAATTATTCTATGTTTATTATGTTTCTTTATGTTTTCAGCTCATCACTTCGCTACCAGTGGCTGAAGTCCTCCTTCTAAATCAATTTAAATTCATAAAAAATTAAATGTTATAATTTAAATTTATTATTTCATTTTAAATTTAATCACATAAAAATTCCTTTGTATAGTTTAAATTGCTTTATAAAATTTTATTTGAAATATTAATGAGTGGGTTTTTAAATTTCCTTTTTTATAAATTATTTAAACTTTATTCATTTCATTGATAAAATTAATCATTTAAATAAGTTAAAGAAATTTAAAAAATAAGTAAATAAATAGAAGCAATTTCTTAATTAAATGCAGCTTTTAAATCTGGTTCATGTAGGATATATGTTTATTTTTATATATATATTTATTTTATTTGATATTTATTATTTTACATAAGTTTTTTCTTAAATTGTTTTGGTAGGTGTTAATCAAATTGAAGGTTAGAGCATTTTTATATCTAATTACAGTTTTAAAATTTTTTTTTTCTCTTATTTGAAATATTTTAAATTTTGAATACCCCTTTGCTTTCCCCAATCAACGTTCAGCCAGCCACCTGCTTCAAAGAAGATGCATGCTTGCATGTTAGTTTAATTTTTTCAAACCAGGGTCAGCTGATTTTAGAGGTGCCATAATAAATTATTTCACTTTATTCGCTAATTTTTTTATTAAAAAAATTAACTTACTTGCAAAATTAACCATTTTTTTTGTGGTAAAATCTTAAGTAGAATGTGAAAAAATTCATCTAGCATAACACTGTAATCCAAATTACTTCAAGATTTAATCATTTTTATATGTAATATATTTGCCTTGCATATTAAAAAGGCATGAACTGACCCTGGTTTTTAGTGTGTAATTATTTTATCTTTCACATATTTTGAAATTGTGGGGGAAATAAGTGATTGGTGTAAATAAAGTGTGAAATTAAAGTGCGATCAAGATCAAAGTGTGAAATTAACGTTATCTTCCTCACTACAAAAATTTACAAACTATAAATAAAAATGAGACTAGAAATAATACAGATTACCAGATTACATTCCACATCTCATCAACTCTTCACTTCATGCTGCATCCTATTTCTTCAGAGTACCAGATCGACCGATTTTTTTCAGCTGCTCGATGGATTTGATCTTTGGATTAGTCGTGGCGATAAATGTAAAGCTGTGTTGCCAAATGGTAAAATATTAAGGTACTACTAATTCTTTACTACACCATATAATTTAATGATAATACTAGTATTTATTAAGAGTCCATCAGTTTATGTAATGTTTAGCTTCAGTTAGAGCAACCAAGTAATGGAGCTACTCGCTCTGTGAATTCAAACAGCCATTATCACGGCATTAGCCCACTGTGGCTAGTCTAGTGGTTAACTCGTCATTGCAAGTCAAGAGTTCTAAGGTTCAAATCCTAGTAAAGACGTTTAAATGGATTTGAATACTAGATTGTGGATATTAGTGTTCTTTCATGGTAGGGTTTCAATTAACCACACACTTCAGGAGTGGTCGACGTGATGCTGAACAAAACTACACTTAATTTGCATTCATACATACCATCCTCTGAAGTAATACCTAATGGTGGTTCCAGAGGCTAAACAGAAAAAGAGGGTCAGGCCATTAGTTTAGACTCCAGTTTACATCATTGATAGGTAACTTTCTCTTTTGATACTGCAGTTACTTTTATTTTTTAAATATTTTATTTGAAATATACCACCAAAACACAGTAATTATATAAGTTAAACTTGCCATATTAATTTCCACCGACTGTTTTTTGCAGTACCCTGCATCTCCAGTATGTATTAAATTCTATTTTTATTACATTAAAAGTTATATTAATGATATCTCTTTTTTATGATAAATTATAATGTTATTGTGAAATTTTAAATGATGATATGAACATAAATAGGGTATACAACGTATCCTATTCTACAGGTACAACGTATACCAAAATGAAACAACTAGCACTAGGTAGGGAATCTTGGAGAGCTCCATCAAAAACCAGTCAAATGACAGAAGACAAAAAAATGAACATAAATGTACTTGTGAAAATATTTATAATTTACACAAAAATAATACAAATAAATTAAAAAGGATAAGATAGAATTTAATAGCAAGTGAAGGTGCAAGATACTGCACAAACTGGTTATTGGAAATAAATAAGGTAAGTATAAATAATCTAATTACTGTGTTTAGGTGGTTTATATTTCATATAATGTTATTTATATATATATATATATATATATATATATATATATATATATATTTATACAAATTTTTATGAATTTTGTTAGTTACAGCAATGAAAATTCATAACCTTATTATGTACATTTCTTGGCTTACAATATTTCAAGACGGCTGTTCATATTTTTTAACCTTTCTAATAGTATTTTGAGTATTTATCAGTTAACAGTACATCATTTGATTTTTTTTCATCGTTGTTAATAAAATTGAAATGCAACATTTACTTATAATTTAACTCAATTATTCTTTTATAATGTAAAGAATAGCCATGAAAAGCAACTGATTTTGTTTCATAGTGTAAAATAAATGAAATAAGAATCAAATTATTGTCGTGACAGTCATCTTTTCACTTAGATACCCCCAAACTTTTAATCATAATAAAAACGAATTTTATGTATGCTTACAGATAGAGAATGGGTTTTGATAGATGAAACAAAGCAATATCTTCATTTAACGTATTATTTTAATAGAAGATATACTGTGTAAAAATTTACAAGTGGTTTCACAAGTTATTTCTTTTTTGACATGGAAATTCTGTTGAGTCCTTTATTGTTTTGCTTGCTTTGGCAATGAATCTCTTGCCCGACAGCGGTTTGAAAATTGAATGAAACCATACTTGCACCTCTTTCTCAAAATTTGTAGAATATACTTATAAAGTAGATGGTACATAAATATTTTATGAATTTTAAATACCAGAGCAATCAAAGCAAGTGGAAACCTATATAAAATTGTAAAAAATAATAAGAAAATAAATGATGCATTTCATTCTATAAAAATATTACGTATGATTTAAAAGAAAATATATATATAAAAATTAGTAAAAGGATCAGGTAGTAAACCGATATCCTGTATCGATTTTTGTTACCATTCAACATTATTCTTAGCTGAAAATTTTAGCTCAGCCAAGTAAGTTCATATAACACACATTCCTGGATGCGATGTAGATCTGTTACCATCTATATCGGTGAACCTTAATTCAGAATAATGTTTTTGCATCTATTCTTGGTAAAGCGCTTTGATCTGGTACGAGAGGAATCCTTGCTGCCTTAAAAGGAGCTTATAATTTTTTTGAGCGAGTTGTCTTGTTTAACAATCTTCTGTGGATTACTCCTTTCTAACCTCCACTTTTTTCCTTTATTTTCTTCCACCTTGATCTATTAAACGGGTGTTTTTCAATGATTTCTCAATGGATATCTAACGATGCGGGGTCTGTAAAAAATTCAGTGTTCTTTGTATCTATCTAGTCTGGAGGAGAGTATAGCTTTTCTTGTGTACCTACTTAGCTAGCGATTCTATTTCTGTAAAAAATGCCCATATAAATACTTCTACCTCAGGTTAAATATTTAAGGAGTAAAAATGGACCCCGTAATCATTCCTAATAAATATTTTTGTTAGAAAAAGTTCAATGCTACCATACATGAAATAAATTTAATAACTAAAACAAAGCTATATTAATTTCACAACCGCTAATTGAATTTGTCTTACTTTCTTTTGTTTCAGGTAACTCAACGGTTCATTTAATATTCTAAGGGAGAGCTGCCATGTAAGTGGCCCTCCTTACATTGTGGTACCCCCTTTTATTGTAGTTTAATTTTCTACTAAAGGTACTTACTTTTGTTATTATTGTTTAATATTATAAATTTTCATGTTAAAAATAAGTTGTGTAGTTTTTAAGTTGATAGTATAATATTCTTATAAAATCGCGGTAGGTGCCTTGTCCCAGTAGGGTCCCCTGATAGGAACTTTCCTGTAGGGAATTTTTTATGTCTATTTTTGTGTATGATTCTGTTTCAGGTTTAACATAAATTTTACATTAAGATTACTTAGATAAGCAGTGTAAATTAAGTTTTATGAAAATAGATTTAAATTTTGTATGTGCTGTGTATGTTTTTTCAGGTACAACGTAGATATTATTTTATTATTAGTTAGTTAAGTTGCATCTGTGATCCCAATGCCTAGTCCCAGTAGGGTCCCCTGATTGGGAACTTTACTGTAGGGAATTTTTTATGTCTATTTTTGTGTATGATTCTGTTTCAGGTTTAACATAAATTTTACATTAAGATTACTTAGATAAGCAGTGTAAATTAAGTTTAATGAAAATAGATTTAAATTTTGTATATGCTGTGTATGTTTTTTCAGGTACAATGTAGATATTATTTTATTATTAGTCAGTTAGGTCGCGTCCGCGATCCCAATCCCTAATAGGGTCCTCCTCCCTAAGGGGGAGGTTTTTTAGTCGGTGAGAGCCCGACACTACCGTCTGTTGCGGGCACAGACGGTGGCTGATACAGCTTTTTCCTCCTCCTACGCAAAACAAAAAAAAAAAAAAAAAAAAAAAATTAACAGTTCATATTACGTGCATTACTAATCTTTTTGCAAAGTGATTTTGAGTTGTAGGTGCTGTACTGGGAGTACTTTTAAATTCATGGAAGCTGTGACAAAAAAAATGGTTACCGATTCTCAAATGTAATATTGAAAGCGGAAAATGATTATGGAAGATAAAGAAAATTTTAGTTAAACTGACTATCAACTTAGTTTCAAATCTGGATTGAATAAAAAGTAAGTACCATAAATGTCTAACAGCATTTTTAAAATGCAGAAAAATATTTAAAAAAACGACTATAATTATTGCAGTCCCAATATGTATATCTAGAATTGTACATGGTGATTTGAACAAATACTGGGTGCTGAATTGAAAAATTATAAAATTTTGTGTAATACATTGCATTTTTAGATACATACCATTTATTTACCAATAAATGCATAATCAGTGTCATGCCAATATTTCAAAAAAGTTATTATTTTTGTGTATTCATTTATAATTTTTTAAATCAGCTAAGTTTTTGTTATTCAAATACAGATGAATTGTAATATATTCAATACAGTTTTTAAGTGTTATTTCAACGTTTGACAATATGTTTAAATTTAAACAATGTTTTATTTAAATTTAATTATTTAAAACAAATAATTTTTATTAACTATTTTACATCTGCAATGATATTAGATTATAAGAATTAATTACATTTTTAGTAAGTAGAAGCAAAGTATATAATGCGCTAACACAAATCAGCTATGCATAATCTAATTACATGTTCCTTCATTTAATGCTGGTAAAAGAGTAATCGATGAAACACATGATGTTACTGTTCCCAACTGTGAGGTACATTTCGCGAATCATCTTCTGTGACGTAGCAGAAGTTGTAACTTCTGCTACGTTATTCTGTAGTAGTCTGCTAACAGTTATTGAATTACATAATCTGTCATAATCACAATGTAGTGATGAATATAAAGCGCAAAAGAGATAAGAGGTACAATTGCTTTCTATTTCATTAAGAATAATGATTTTCATACGCGACCAGTCCCAGTGGTGAATGGAGCGAAGGTGTTGCTTGTAGAGCTGAAAGATTTCCTGCCTTTTAGTGGGATTTCCTGCCTTCATGTTTTAAAATAAATATCTAAATATCAATCCGGTTTAAGTAATTATTGATTACAAACCATTGTTTAGCTGTTCTTCTGCAATGTTAGGGAAAATTAATAAAAACTGCCAAGTTTCACTTTAGTAAAAAAATCATGACTACGTCACTCATAATATTAGTATAAACATGAGATTATAATCTACAGATTTTAGTTTCACTGTATGCTTGGTCACAAAAAATGATCACAAAACACATCTCACAGTTGGAAACTGCAATATCATCATGTCTTTCATCAATTGCTCCTTTACCACTAAACAGAAAGGATAAGTGGTTGAACAAGTCATTACATTGGAAATTCCTGATCTGCGACTTCTGGGCTATACAAGTCATACCATATAAAGTTGATTTCTTTAAATTTATGATGACACTATACAACCAGTCAATGTGATGAACAGAGTGAAAGGGCCAATTTCTGGGCTGAATATCAGCTGTAGTTAAGTCAGCTTCGTGCTGGTATGCAATAATTTTTGTGGGAAAGGCATCAGGAAAACCATTAAAATAACTATTTTCCTCAGAAAGCCTAACTATTGATGTTCAGTTTTTATTAAGATTGTTCAGCGTTTTTTTGGAAATAGATCATATCTGTTGAGTTATGACTCCTTCAGAGACATAAAAATATTAATTATTATAGTGAACTAGATTCCTTGAGTCTATTAGAATCCCTTATTCCCCAAATATCGATTACATCTTTGAGCTTTGTCTTTGATAAAATTCTGGATTTATCTCTTAGGCTGAGGCAATAGCTACTTTCTTAATGGCCCCTTAACAGAGTGATATCTGTCTGCTTATGAGACTTATATCGCAGGCAAATTATTATATTAAAAGCACAACAGACTAAACTTAGATGTCTTGATGAAATTATTTGCACTTCTATAATTTAATTCACCAAATTTCTTCATAACAAAAAGCATAAAGTTAAATTTTATCATTTTAAGGCGGATTAAATTATGTGTTAACTAAATATTGGTAAACAAAAAATTATACTAATACAACTTACAGACTTTGTTACTTATTTGTAATTTAATCATAACTAAACTGGTAAGTTTTCTTTTTCAGCAATGTCAGATGGAGGACTTTTATCCCAGAATTTAATCATAAATAGAATTGTCATTTTCATCAAATTAGATTGGGGAGGAAACTATAAGGTGAGTTTTCAATTTAATTATTACAATGTATAAAACATGCAATAAGTAAAGCGGTAACATCAATGTACATTTAAGAATGTCCATCAGCTCTTACCGAAGGGAAGACATGTGTAAGGAAAGATTAGAAGGGCTCTAGCAAGAAGAAAAAAAAGTTTCATAGGTTTTTTAAGTTGAAGCATTTAAAAGAATTAGGAAAACTTGGGATCTTCATGATTCTTCTAATCTTTATTTATTTTATTATAATATTTAAGGCTTAGCTCTATGTAGGGCTTATGAATGTAATTAAATTCCATTGTATGAATAACAATTTGTCTTTAAAATCAATACAATATTAGTAATGAAGCAATTAATTTGGATAACATCTAAAGTTCCAGGTTGAACTCTTTCAAATTACTTCATATAAGAGGTGAAGCATATGTGGCAGGTTTTAATGTATCTACCAAAGAGATTAACGATCTGTTTAATTTTTATGAGAAAGTTTTTTATGTTTTTTGGGGTAAGAGTGACATCTCCACTTTCACTGTTGGGAAATGATATTTATAACCACCGATATTCTTATGCAGAATTTACAAAATTTGCTAGAGCATTAAGAGAAATTTGCTAGAGCAAAGTGTTACGAGAATAAAGCTCACACAGACGAAAACCCTTTAAATCATTAATTCACTTTCAGGTGTGATTTTTAATTGCAACTTACCTGCAAATTACGGTAGTAAATAATTTACTTTATCCACTAAAAATTTGTGTATTTGCACTTACATGTAGTTTCTGCCTTAACTTAAAATTATGTTTTAATAAAATTATTCACTAGATGGATTGTAACCATCTAACATAACATTGCAGATAGAATGTCCAGAATTCCCATTAATGATACAGATACTATTTTTGTTGTCCGTAAAGCAAAACGTCTGGGTTCTTTATTTGATAAATTCTTGTGGGATGATAAAATTGATTTTGTTTAACAAAATGGTGTGAACCGTTTTACTCTGAAGAACCTTTACAAAACACTAAGCTTGTAATCATTATGAATACATATTATGATTAAATATTTTCGCGTATAATGTGTAATGTCCAGTTTTTGGAATTCCTAAAAACATGAGCTTTTAAGAGAAAAAAAAACGGGCTTTTAGATCATTAGCGATGCATACTTTATGAGAAAGGTAACTGTACAATCAGTTTATTTTACAATTAAAAGATTTACTTTTTCAAAAACAATATTGTTCTGTTGATGAATTAAAAAAAGGACAAACATATGATTTATCTGCGATCACTTCAACATGTACAGATATAAGTATATGCTCGAAATAATTTTCAGTTAATTATTTTGTAGTAACATATTATTGATGTATTTACATTAATATTATTTCATGTGTTTGATTAAATAATTAAAATGAACTTGAAATACAACTATAATTTTTTTTCAAATTTTATATTTATTCAGATCAGAAAAAAAACATTTATTTATAAAGTAGCAAGTTAGGTTAAATAATTTGTTATAATAAAAAAATCACCCTTACCAACAATTCATATTATATCCCTAGGGCTTTGGGTTATTCGACAATCCTCAGGAGACATATTTTTTTGTAATTTAAAACGTTAAAATTAAAAACGTAAATAAAGAATTATACACTACAATAACCTACCTACGCGGGTCATTATATAGGGAAATAAGTTAGGCAACTTGATAATTATTAATTTAAATAGAAAATCATCTTCAATATTGTTATTACAATAATGTTTTGAGATTGCTTGTTTTATAATAATCGGTGGAAAAATCTAATATTTTAATAAAATTATTTGTAATTATTTTTATAATAATTAGTTGTAATTATGTTTATTTTATAAAATGTGATTAGCATAATTGGATTTATCGAAACAGCCTTTCTTTATATTATTAATATGTTCTTTAGCTCCAATAGAAAAATAATGGTTGGTCATAACAATATATTCAAGATGGAAGTTTACACGTTTGAAACTATAGCCAACTTGCCCTTTTTTTTTTTTTTTGAAATTGACATTACACCCACGGGGTTGTTGTAGTGGCGATCTTCACAAATCAGCTGATTTCGAAGCCGCGAGTTCCAACATTCAAATCCTAGTAAAGACGGTTAGTTTAATACAGATTTGAATACTAGATCGCGGATACCGGTGTTCTTTGGTGGTTGGATTTCAATTAACCACACATCTCAGAAATGGTCGACCTAAAACTGAACTAGACTACACTCACATATCATCCTCAGAAGTAATACCCGACTGTGATTCCCATTAGCTAAATTTGATAAAAAGAAGAAAAAAAGGAAGAAAAAAAGGAATTGAAATCAAGTTGTATACAGAGTGTATAAAAAAGTTCTCCCGGGATTTTCATAACATATTCTACACCTTAAATTTATAGAAAATTTCATATAAATGTATGCCCTAAAATGCTTCGTTTGTGAGTAACGGCTAATGACAGATTTCACTCAGACTTCAGCAACCCCGGTGAAACAGGTCATACTGAAATTTTTTGGACATTGATTACGGGGCAGAATTAGTGATTTCAATGGTTTTTTATCTTAAAAATTAAATAAAATACCTACCACAACTGTATCTGCAGTAGTTTTTAAGGAATCTGGGATGAAATTCAATAAATTAGGGTAAAAACCCCGTTTTTATGTTTGACGTACAATTACTTTGTTAAATGTGTAATAAACATCTAAAACCTTTAAATAAAACTTGTAGAGAACTTAATTATGAACAAAATGGTGTAAGATAATTCGAATAAAACAAAGAAAGTTTAGAAAAATTAGAATTTTATTTAGAAGCAATACAGAAGATCATACCTATCAGTTTATAATAAACATTCAAAAACAAGCCTGCCAGTTTCAAAACATTTCTTGGCTCGCTTCTGTACTGCTTTTGTAGCTGCTCTTCATAGTTCTTCAGGGCTATCCTTAAGTTATTAGGCAGCATCCATAATGCGAACAATTAATTCCTCATTAGAATGTATTTTTGTTTTATATACAATATTTTTCATGCATCCTGAAACGCAAAAATCTAAAAGGTGTTAGATCAGGTGATCTTGGTGGCGAGGAATCTGAACCTCCATAACCGCTCCATTTCTCAGGGAAATGATGGATACATTATCCATTACGTTTATTTTATCAATTTTGATTCTAACACAAGTATTTAAAAGACTATTTATATATGTTTGCAGATTTCATCAAATATAAGATAATCATGACAGAGTGAGTACAGCACTTATAGTTAAGATTTCATTATATGATAATCGGGTTCAGAAATTAAGGAACCAAGTCGTCGAATAACATGTGTTTAGTTGATTCATATGACAATCGCAAATTTCATCGAATTATAATTATTTTTGTTACCTTCATCAGTTTGTAAATATCAATGGTATTAAAGATTAACTAAAAAGCTGCTTACAAGGTACTTAATATAAAAATAATTTACAAATTAACTAACTTAAGAAGATGCATTAATTTAAGAATGCAGTGTAAATTCAAGTGAGTTGTATTACAGTAATATTATTTATATTTAAAATATTGATTCTTTTGAATACTGTTGTCGATGTATTGAAAATTACTTCTTTAAAATAAAAGATTTGTTGGATGTTTAAATTCACTGAAATTGATGAGGCAGACTTAAAGACTTGGCATACTCTACATTCCAAATACTATCAATTAGACATTTTATAACCGCAGATTTACCATCTTCTAAAATATTTATTCAGCTCATGAAATTACAAAAATGTCATTTACGACTGTGAAAAGGTTCTGTACATTAAGTTAAATGAATTTTTATTCCAGTAACACGCTGTACTCTTCTTATCTGTCTTACTGAGATCATGATTATAAACTTTGAACAAGGTTTAACATTTTGAGGTTGCAGAAGAATATACTTTCAAACTGATTTCATATCGAATCGTTTTCTATGACTTTGTGTCACTACTAAACATATGGGCATAACATAATCTTATGTAAAAACATTAGCAAATTATTTAAATATAAAATTATTAGTAAATAATTTTTAAAATTAATACAGAAAATCAGATTTTCAAGTAAAATGAAAACAAAATCCTAATTTATCTTTTTAATTCACATTGTTTTATTATTAAATGTATTGTAATGTTATAAATCCTTATTTGGAAATATTGTGCAGAAATTTTTAATAAGATTATAATTCTTAGTTTTATATTATGTAAAATTAATTTTTTTTTTCGACAGAGAAGGTAATATTGTTAATTATTATTTCAAGTACAATAATTTTTTTATATTTATTTGGTTACTTTCTTTCTGATTTTGTTGTGTTAAATTTATATTAACAATTATTTTATTACTGAAAAACTTTTTTTAATTTAATTACTTTTATACTATTTATTTATGTAATTGTGAAAATGGTTATTTCTTTTACAAAAGAAAAACTAAAAATATTTAGTGTTAATTACAAATATTATGAATAAAAACTTTCATGTTGCCCAGTAAGTATACATTAAGGTATTAAAACCTAATTTCATGTATATCAAAACAAGGGTTTATTCTGAATTTGTATTTATAATCGTGAATGATTAAAGACAATGTAAATGTTTGATGTTAACTAATGTAGGGCTCCTTCCTGACAAGAATATGTTCAAAAAAATATGAGATTTTTCTTTCTCAATTTATTTTATTTCAGAATGTAATATAATTGGAAGAACTTACAATTATTTCTGATCGTAACATTTATTTTTTCATAATGCTGTACGGTTTAAAATATTGTAGATGTTCTAACCAAGGTTTTTCCATGGTTTCCCTTGGTTGTAAGGCAAATGGCAGAACAGTTAATTTTGCTTCCGTGGTTTGTGCTTAAATTGTTTTGTGAGAACATATTATAGTTTAATCAGAATAATCAACCAATATTTATTTTCTTATAACAAATATTTGTTTGTAAATATTTAATAATAATAATGGACATGTTATAAAACCATACAAGTATTAAGTGAATTTATTTATCTTCCCCTACTACACCTTTATTTATTTACCTAATATAGCACAAATATTTGAAACTTATCTCCATTGCCTACGACATCTAAAAGTAAATTGTGGGGGGGGGCAGAGTTTTGGTCATTTCAACATTGTTGTGAGAACACCAAACAACTTTGTTCAAAGTCGCCATTGTACATACAGTACAGTAGCACCATATGAAACATTAATGACTGCTGTGTTGTTTTATTTAAAACCTTTTTTTGTCTTCAGTAATTTGACTGGTTTGATGCAACTCTCCAAGATTTCCTATCTAGAGCCAGTCATTCCTTTTTGATATAATCCCTGCATCCTACATCCCTAACAATTTGTTTTACATATTCCAAATGTTGCCTGCCTGCAAAACTTTTCCTTTCTACCTGTTCCTCCAATATTAAAGCGACTATTCAAGGATGCCTTAATATGTGACCTACAACTCTGTCTCTTCTTTTAACTATATTTTTCCCCAATATTAAAATTCTTCTACCTCCATAATCTATTTTCTTCCTACTTTTATATTCAGTGATCCATCTACATTATTTCTACACCAGTTTATATAATCTACCTATCGCTTCCTTACCTTCCTGTGCAGTAATTCTGCAGGTATTCCGTTTATTCCAGGAGTCTTTCTGCCAATCAAATCTTTTAATGCTCTCTTAACTTCAGATCTTAGTATTGTTTCTCCCAACTTTTCTCCTCTTTTTCCTATATAACACCCCTTTCTAATTCATTTCCTCTGTATAACTCTTCAATATATTCTACCCACCTATTGATCTTTCGTTTCGTATTATAAATCAATGTACCATATTTGTTTAACACAATATTAGATTTTAATTTATGTACCACAAAATTCTTAACTTTCCTGCATGCTCCGTTTATTTTACAAATGATCATTTCTCTTTCCACTTTTGAACACTTTTCTTTAATCCACTCTTCTTTCGCTAGTTTGCACTTCCTGTTTTAGTATTTCTTAATTGTTGATAGTTTGTTTTACTTTCTTCATCACTAGCATTCTTATATTTTCTACGTTCATCCATCAGCTGCAATATATCGTCTGAAACCCAAGGTTTTTCTACCGGTTCTCTTTGTTCTGCCTAAGTTCACTTCTGCCGATTTAAGAGTTTTCTTTTTAACATTCTCCCATTCTTCTTCTACATTTTCTACCTTATCTTTTTTACTCAGACCTCTTGCGACGTCCTCCTCAAAAATCTGGAGTAGTTTTTAAGGAATCTGGGATGAAATTCAATAAATCATGGTAAAAAACCCGTTTTTATGTTTGATTTATGTAGTCTACCTATCATGCATTTTTTTTTTTTTTTTTATAGAGGTGGGGAACCCCATTTACGGGCGCCAAAGCAGTGTCGGGCTCGCTAACAGGTTCCGCAAGCTGTAACAGACTGCGTATGTATTCCTGCGCCCTACCGACTAAACCACCACCCCTCGCGACTGCACGGCCTCGGAAACTTTTATAAAATCTTTCATCTATCCGAAAACAGTAATTTACGCTCCAATGGGGTCAGGTCAAATTTTCGGGTCACCGGTTTGACCTGACCCCGACCTGTGACCTGACCCTAACTTGTGACCTCACCCCTGATCTTTAAACCTAACCGAATCTAATGAAAAAATGTCAGTGTTATAAATGCAATTATGTATATTATAACGAAGCATAAGAACATATAATCCGAATAGTCCATAGCAGAGAATTTCCTTGGCATTTGATAACGGCGATTCTTTTTGCCCTGTAAAAGAAACAGAAAAAACACGATTAAAAGTAAAATAATTAGTGTTTATCGATAAAAACTAGAATTATAACAAACTTAACGTACAAAAATTCACTTACAAATACTACCGCACGTTTTCCAAGACCTCGAGCGCGTTTGCCAAGTTGGCTTAATGAAAGCAAGGATAAAAGAGTTAAGTTAATTTTAAATAATGTTCAACATTATTAGTTTTCTCCGAAATTCATAAACCAAAGACAGGCTACTCAAAAATATTACGTTTTACTAATTAAACATTTAAACTTCTCGTTCTACTGCCACCTAATTTTAATGCAACCTGGACTAATTAACCCATTTAGTCCGTCCTCTCTGTTCAATATACAAATAATACTTTCTCTTTTAATTCATTCTGAGTCAGAAGAACCAGTATTTACCAACATGTACCTTGAACATCAGAAAGGGAGTATATATGTCAATCGACGTTCAAAAGACACAAGTTGAGTAGGGAAGTCGAATTTGACCCCCCTATTTAACCTACTGTTTTAATAAAATTAATAAAAAGGTCAGCGCACAACATACTTTTATGCGCATTGGAGAGATGTATAAAATATTCTTGGGAAATTATCCAAAATTACATATTTACAGAAAGAAATAAAGTGGAAAACGAAAAATACAATGGATAAATATTAAATTAGTAGAATATTAATAAATTTCTTACCTTCTTATAAAATTTAGCGGGGTCATGAATGTCGATGTAATGAGACGTGTCTTGTAGGTTTGGCTGTTGCGGTATGAAAATGGATGTAAAATCTGGATTCTTGTGCGGATGAATGTCTTCCTCTTCCGGGTCTATATTAATAATTTGAATAATAGAAGAGATAGGCGGAGAGAGAGGAGGAGCGGCTGGAGGAGAATATTGTTTATAGAGGAGTGTCGAGGGTGTTTGTGAGAGGGGTGGTGGTAGAGTCACAGGTATTGGTGGAGGGAATAGATCTAATTTAAAAGATTTATTGAGAGCCAAGTTGGGCGGAAGAGGTCTACGTAAACATCTATTTAGCATATCATTTAAGCTATTGATGTAGGTAAAAGCATTCATGAAGGTATATTTGAAGTTGCTACAAAACGAATACGATTTATTAAACAAAAAATGGACAACGTTTTCTCTGCTCGGCCAAATGTTTAATAACATATATTTTGGACTATCGGATTTCAAATACATTTCTGCAACTTTTGTTTCGGTAATTTTGCAATTACCAATCGCTAAGTAATTTAATTTTAAGCCCTCCTCTTTGGGAATTGCAGCGAACATTTTTGTGGATGTAATATTTTTTTGTTTATCGGTTAGGGAATTCATTTCGGCAAGTTTTTTCTCTGCATTTTTAATCGCAAAGTTATTAAATTTAATGCCGCCGTCCTCTTTGGGAATTGCAGCGAACATTTTTGTGGATGTAATATTTTTTAGTGTATCGGTTTGGGAATTCATTTCTGATATCAAAAATATCAAAACAAACTACAGCGTCTCCTGAAAAGGTAGCATCCATAAAAATCACGTATTTATTCTAATTAATGTATATAATATTATAAGCTACTAAATTTATTCAGTAGATAAATTCAAAATCAAAAATAAAATAAAAAAAAAGAAATCTCGATAAAAATACATAATTTAAGATATAGGAATGTTTGTTTTTCAAATAATTATTATTAAAAATTTTTATTTAATTTTTAATCTAACAATAGGGTTTTATTTACCCTATTGTTAGATTTCAGGTGTTTAATTAGTTCGTAACTTTTACTACATCTTTTAAATTTGAAGCATTAAAAGGGGACTTTAGATTAATCTAACATCCTTGCAGAGGACACCGACTTCTTAGCGACTGTCTCTCGATGATGGCTTCCTAGCCCTTTGGATACCGATCGACGATATACCTCCGATTACAACACATGTGAAAAAAAACTTTGACGACATACGATAGATAGTAAACACATGCGAAAAAATCTGCCGGCGATGTGTCGTCTATCTTTTTGACCTCATTTTTTTCGGTAATAATCATTTGTTGTAATCAATGTTTTATTTAGTTCTGATTTCCATTTGTATGAGGTGCTCAGTCCATCCTTTTTTGTTTTTTTTTTTACCTTTCTATTGATTTCCGATCGGCTCTTATCAGGTTATATTGAAAATATTAATTTAAAATAAATTAATCCTAATGTTTTGTTTTTCACCTGCTGTTCTGAAAACAAAACAAATTGTTTTGTTTTATTTGCCCGTTAAAATCTGAATTAATTTGGAATATATAGTGAAATTTTACAATTTTGAGTCGTTTTATTTACTCAAATATGAAAAAACGATTTAGTTGTTAAAAGAATATTAGCGAGTCGGACCGATTTTTCCCGCAGATCATATCGATATTTAGAAAATAATATTCATTAACATGAAAATCAAAACTTTGTAATAAAATTTACTATAAAAATATAAACTATTAAATAAAATAAGTAAAAACTTTCAATAAGATCCTTAGTAGACCGTATATTTGAGCAACGTATTTAATAAAAAAAAAAATATTTGACAAGAGATGGTAACTATAGAAAAGTAAAAAATTACTAATATGTATCTATGACAACGAAAAATATTCAATAAAAGAAATAATACAAGACCAAAATACTAAAAATTAAGTCTATTACGGGTGTAAAAATTCATCAATAGAAACTGAACAGTCAGAAGACGCCCTCTGTGAGAAGCCACTGATGCAAATTACTCGACAGATATTCGCTTCAGTAAATTCTGCCCTAATAAAGATTTGCCTTCTAATAAGACAAGACACCTAACTCTACCACGTAACCCTCAAAAACTAACTGCTTACCCTCGGAAGATCAAAGTCCCCGCTTGCCTAACTCTATTACCGTTCTACCACCACCCAAAACCGTATGTACCTGTTTTACAATACGATTTGTTTCGAAAATTTCTATGCCACGACAGCATATGATTGGAGTGCTCTTTCCTACTTAACATTATATAATACTTATTTTGTTCATTATGATTTATTACGTTATAAAAAGAAACAATAAAGAATTGTATAGCCGAATATTTAAAAATAAAAAAATTAACATATCGTTGTTTATATAATTATGATGTACAGTCTTTGTCAAAAAAATTAGAAACTCGGTCTTAAAAAAGAAAAAGATAATCTATTTCTACCAAATTAGATGAACAATTTTCACGTTACTAAAAATGCTGACAACAGTTGTTTCTGATGCACGGCTTACACACACAATTTAAAATATTTATCGTTTTACTTAAATGAAATATATTTTCGCTTATTTAATTCAATGATACAAACTAAAACCCCTGTGCATACCGGATTTTATTCGTGAGGGCGGGCGGTACTAATTAAAGTATCGTAATTTCAAAATTTACATATAACAAATTTCGCTTGTACGGTGTTGGTGTAGCGGAGAGGTTTAACGTACCAAGTACCTAGTCGACCGTGCGATCGAAGTCAAGACCCAGTCAGACCAAGATATTTTTTACATTTTAAATATTCATTTATATACTTTTACCGGTAACCTGTGACGTCACAACATAGCAGTACTTTAAAGGATTTTTTGAGTGGGATTTAAAATTTTTTTTTAAATGTTATTCTTTGATTTTCAAAGAAAAATGTGACCTTATTTAGTTGAAATGTCAAGATACTGTTGGTTACCGTGCTGTAGCCCCATATATATAAGTAATCTGACCAAGTTTGATAAAAATCGGTCCATAGTTCGGGCGATAACGAACATTAACATCCGGAAAATATCAATCTGGTTTTAGGTAGATTTCATAAGAAAACTACTTACTGTAATAGTAGCACGATTAGACTTTCGGAAATTTTCGACGTATCTTCGCGTTTCACATCCCCCACACCCCAAAATAACCCTCAGAAATTTGTATATAAATGTCTGTATATATATTTCACATTATTTGGACACGATAACTCCTTAATTTTGCGCCAATCACTTTCAAATCTATACGTAAAATATAACGTCCCAAAATCTCGATCGAGTTCGTGAATGCGCAAAATCGGACCGTGGCGGTGGAAATGGGAGACCTTGAAAGAAAAATAAAATATAACTGTGTCGTAAAGTAAAATATCGAATTCCTATTTAAAGTTCCTACTATTATTTGGATAAAGGCCTAAAAGTAATCTAAGTTTTTTGATATCGCCAACCGTTCGCCCAGGGTGTGGAAAAAATGGTGTTTTGAAGACAAAAAATATATACCTCTCTTAATAGGCACACTATCGAATCGGTTTAAAGCGGTCGTTAATCCTCTAAACTTTACGTAAAACTTTTGTCTGAAACGATTTGTCATATGGCCAACCCGTACGGTAAGAGATGATCAAGATATTGCTGGAATTTTAAGACGATAGGACTTCTCGTGTGTTAAACCGTAGTCGTATCGAGTAAATTTGAATATATATATTTATTTATAGTATATATATATATATATATATATATATATATATATATATATATGAGTTTTTTTACTTCAAATTCGTGTTCCCCGACCTCGAAAACCCTTATTAACGTTATTTGTAATTTCTACCATTGATTTTTATACATAAAAACGCTAGTTGTCAATCGATTGGCAGCGATTTTGACAGTTACAATGTGCCAAAATGAGTTTTTTTACTTCAAATTCGTGTTCTCCGACCCCAAAAACCCTCATATACGTTATTTTTTAAGTTTTGTGATAAAACATGCAAGCGCTATATCGTGTAACGACTTGAAAATAACCTAAAACCCATGTTAAATCCCCTTTAAAATTCAAGTGGAGTGGGGGATGCCTTTTTTCGAACGGAAAGGGTTCATCAACGCGTCAAAAATTTTGTTTTTGAGAGTACTTTTAAATCAAGGGGTGTACGTTTTTCGACAAAAATTTTGCCCGATTTGGACCACTCTAATATATATAGAAGTGATTTAAGTCCGAATTAAAATTTTTTAATTAAAACATACGAATTAAATATAATTGCCATGATTTTTGTGATGTTTGTAATCGGAATGTTACGAGGTTTGTTCAGAAAATGACCGAACATTTTTAAAACATTTTTTTTTTTTTTAATTATACAACAACGCAGATATTTTGTGACGTGTAAATATTTTGTGACAGCATTCTATTCCAACCCACCGGGTTGAACACGTTTTCCTAAATCAGTTGATTTGAAAGTCGAGAGTTCCAGCGTTCAAATCCTAGTAAAGTCAGTAATTTTTATACGGATTTGAATACTAGATCGTGGATACCGGTGTTCTTTGACGGTCGGGTTTCAATTAACCTCACATCTGAAGAACGGTCGACCTGAGACTGTACAAGACTAGACTTCATTTACACTCATACATATAGTCTTCATTCATCCTCTGAAGTAATATCTGGGGGTATTACCGGAGGCTAAACAGGAAAAAGAAAAAGAAAAGCTTTGTTTTCTGCGTAGACTCTTCTATAACCACATATGTCTGGATTGTTGATATCTCGTTTAGTTTTCGTGTTATTGTTATTTGAGATAGCAGCGATTTTCGGGAGGATGCAGAATTATACACTACTACCCCCTGTACGTTTAAATATGAATAAAATCATTGTCCAGTGCTTCTCAGATAGAGGTAACATTGTTTAAAGCTCGGATAGAATTCCCTTAGTAGTAATATCTAGTTGTCCGAAATTCTCTTTAATGATAATTATAGTTGTCCGAAAAGTAAAATTTCTTGGTGTTTTATTAGATGGTAGTTTTCGTGGGATGAAGTAAACGAGTTTTTAAAAATATGAAAACTGTTAGCTTGTTATCGTTATATAATATTTCTTATGCTTATATAAATTCCGTCTAAAAATATTATAATGTCATCTTTTGAAGTCTTACAGAATGAATTTTGTAGTCGTAGACAAAAAAATTATCGCTGTCAGATCCCAGTTTGCCACCCATATATATATATATATATATATATGAATCGTATAGACATAGAAAATTAAAAATTGTTAACTAAATAGTGTATTTATATTTATTAACGTGCCTTATTTACAAAAAAAGAATAATCCCTTATTATTTAAAAAACTAATTATATCCAACTCTATCAAGGGCAGTTTTTTTTTTGTTTTTTTTAACTTCCGCGAACACCGTTATGTATGCTTCAGAGGATGAAATGAATGATTTTCAGCGTGCGTGAAAATGCCATGCCTGACCGGGATTCGAACCCGGGACCCTCCGAATGGAAGGCTAGACGCTATCGCTCGCGCTACGTAGGGCGGCAGAGAAGAGAATTGTTTTCTTGTAACTCAACAGTATCATAATTCAATTTATCGGAAAAAGGCCTTACTTTACTAACGTTTCAATGGAACTATCCATTTTGACTAGTTTCGGTATGACGTCTTTATGTACGTATGTATCTCGCATAACTCAAAAACGACTAACAGTAGGATGTTGAAATTTTGGATTTAGACTGTTGTAATATCTAGTTGTGCACCTCCTCTTTTCATTGCAATCGAACGGACCTAAGTGTCCACAAAAGTTCAAAATCCAAACAAATTTGGGTTTTGAACTTTCTTAAGCGGAGTAATATACCCTCATGAGAGCTTTTCAACGATATATCACATAAGTGGTACTTATCGGTTCCAGAGTTATAGCTAAATAAAATTTTAATTATGTTCCTACTACTGATATAGTAATTCTAGCCGAGAGTAAAAAGGATTTAGAATGAACGGCATAGATAAAGTCCTAAGCAAGAACTATCGCTTGAAAATAAACAAGAAGAAAACAAAAGTAATGAAATGTAGTAGAAATAACAAAGATGGACCACTGAATGTGAAAATAGAAGGAGAAAAGATTACGGAGGTAGAAGAATTTTGTTATTTGGGAAGTAGAATTACTAAAGATGGACGAAGCAGGAGCGATATAAAATGCCGAATAGCACAAGCGAAACGAGCCTTCAGTAAGAAATATAATTTGTTTACATCAAAAATTAATTTAAATGCCAGGAAAAGATTTTTGAAAGCATATGTTTGGAGCGTCGCTTTATATGGAAGTGAAACTTGGACGATCGGAGTATCTGAGAAGAAAAGATTAGAAGCTTTTAAAATGCGCTGTTATAGGAGAATGTTAAAAATCAGACGGGTGGATAAAGTGACAAATGAAGAATTATTGCGACAAATAGATGAAGAAAGAAGCATTTGGAAAAATATAGTTAAAAGAAGAGACAGACTTATAGGCCACGTACTAAGGCATCCTGGAATAGTCGCTTTAATATTGGAAGGACAGGTAGAAGGAAAAAATTGTGTAGGCAGGCCACGTTTGGGGTATGTAAAACAAATTGTTAGGGATGTAGGATGTAGAGGGTATACTGAAATGAAACGACTTGCACTAGATAGGGAATCTTGTAGAGCTGCATCAAACCAGTCAAACGACTGAAGACAAAAAAAAAACGACCTGTTCAATACAACTGAATTCTTAAGAGCATTAATAAATGCAGCTCTACTGCATTCAGTCTTTGTTATATGAAACTGAGTTTGATTACTCTCATGTGTTTCGGTATCACTAGACATTTTTGTCCGAGCACGATGAACTAATTACAAATATGAATAACTTAAATAACAAAAAGCCACTGACTTTCCGTACCGACTAAAAGGCGGTACCAGATCAGCTTAGTAAAGAACGTGTTGACACAGTTCCGTGATAAATTAAACTCACCGCCTTAGTCTAGTGGTGAACGCGTCTTCCCAAATCAGCTGATTTGGAAATCGAGATTTCAAGTCCTAGTAAACGTGATGAATTTTAAACCGAAATCACGTATCGTACGTCAACCTTACTATTTAAAAAATTAAGTTTGATTCAATACGGCAAAAAAAATTAAAAAACCACCGTATTGCAGGTTTTTTAACTTTGCTGAACCCCGTTTCTTTCTGCGCGCGTGCACGCTTTTTTTCGAATTACAATATATTTACACGTTTTTTTTTTTTACGAAGGATTTGGCGATTATATTTCTTCTTCTCTTCCTTCGCCCCAATTTAGCGAATATACAGGGCACGCCTCTGCAGCTAGACCCTGCGGACCGGTAATCTGTGCTAGCGCACAGATTTGAGCGTGTTTAGAGAAAGATCGGATCTGTACGTATTACGTCGGGTGAGTGCGATCAAAACGCAGGGCTAAAAGAATTAATTTTCGGATGACCGAGATCCGGTCGATCAAGAGCGTACCCGATGAATTAAACGGTTAGCGCTCGACCTGCCGATACTTACGCCGTTTGAATCGTAAAAATCGGACCGGCGGTTGCCGAGATATTACGGCGGCACCCCGTCGCACCCCCTCTCCGATTTCCAATCGGAGCCCCGGGGACGCTTGAAAATATTATCGTCTGACGGGGACCGCCGGGAACGGATGGGGTTGCGTCGAGGGAGTTCAGAAAATTTTTCAGAGCGCTAGAACCAACCATTTTCGAGATATTTACGATTTTCTTCCAAAAATTCGGATCCTGTTAAAAAGTACTAAATTTTTCCCAAACTTCGATATATATATATATATATAATATAAACAATAAATGTTTATAATAATAAAAACAATTGTAAAAATTAAAAGATATTTTTAAAAGAATTCAACTAAAAAAAAATAATAATAATTAAAAAAGAAAAAAGATGGTATTTAAATAAAGAAGAAAACATAGTTACGCGGTATTGAAATATTAAATCAACTTTGAGAGAGATTTAATTTTTAAATGGATTATGACGTTGTAGAAATAGCAGGTATTTAAAAATTAAATGTCCTCACCTGTCTTACATCAATAAGAAAATATTTAAATGCAGTTATTTAAAATTTAAAGAGCTCTTTAATACGATTAATCCAAACATTCAATTTTCATACATATTTAATTTTTATATGTATTTTTAATAAGGACGATTACGTATGTGTATACAGAGTGTTTCTAAAATACTGGGCTGGCACTACTTTTTCGGATTCTATTTGTAAAACTAAACGAAAAATATCCTTAGGAATGGCAATTTCTCCTTCGTTCTGCCACTGTCCGCAATTTTGTTATTTTTATATAAAAACGTATATCTCCAGTTCGGATAGACGAATCACTTTAATATTTGGTAAGCGTCTTAGTAGTAAAATTTTAAAATTAGAAAAAAATCAGGAATTTAATACCTTCGTAAATTAAAAAACGGCGGCGATGTTTATTTTTCAATCCGTTGTATCTCCGTAAATGTTCATCTTTGTTTTATCTTTGCTAAAATATTACGCCTTTTATTGTGAACAAAATGTCATTTTATTTTTGAAAATCGGGTAACAAATAGTCAAGAGTTACGGGAAAAAATCGACGTTGTAATTTTATGTGGTAATTATTACGCGAGTAAATTATTACTTAATTTAATACGTACTACAATCGACTGTAAATAAAAGCAGTTAATCGAACTGAACGTAAACTGGAGAGACGCAAAATTACATGATTAACAGATCTGGACTAGAACATATTCTGTCTGCTGATTTTGAGCATATTTATGTTACAATAATGCTAACTTAATGTTATTAAATACATATATATATATATATATATAAAGATAGCTAAATAAAAATAGTAAATTAACACTACTAAATATTACGATAAATGTTTATTGAGAAATAATCAGACAAAAGAATAACAGATACCTATCTAATCTGTACTAACCAATTTGATGCAAATAAAATAAATGTCGTGTGTTTTTTTTTTCTGTAATATATTCAATAATAAATTTCAGACCGACAATACAAACTAAGAGACATAATTTTATCGGTCTACCGATTGGTTTCTGCGAATAATGAAATGATGCTATTTTGCACCACGGTCCTCTACTAAAAGTAAGTAATGACATACAATTAATTTTCTTAATTGTACAAAATATTAATGCGAGTTTTTGAACCTGTTTTACATTAATTATTTACAGTTGCACTGTTTGTAAATGACGACAGAATATTCCAAGGTAATAATAACAGCGATAGACAAAAAAGATTGTTTTAATGTTTCTCTAAGTGCGATACCACTTCTTGAATTGCTTTTTTGTGTATATTACAGATCTGTAAATACAATTTTTCTTTTAAATAAATAATGCTTCGATAGAATTAAGGGAAAATATTGTTAAAATGTATAATTTTGCACGGCCATACCTGTGTTAGAATAATTTTGCCGATGCTTTTCTTGTATAAATAGCATCAGGCATATCCTGAATTAATGTCTAACAGTAATCGGCTAGCATGTTAGTATTCCATTTCCATTTATAACGACTTTCCATCACCTAATTGTCTTGGTGAAAACGTTCACTGTGTTCATTACTTACATCTCCGAGGTTGTCCAGGAAAAAATCCAGATGTGAATGGAGGAAATGTATCTTCAAAGATGTATTACATCCCATAGCTCTTAATAATTAAGACCTATGGAACGGTCAATAATAATTCTCTTTATCTTAAAGTAAAAGAAAGTAAATCCCTTTATATTAAGGTAAAATTATTATGGAATATTCTTTTGTTTTAAGTAAAAAACAGAAGTTAAGAATTAAGAAGGAAATTTACTATTATAATGAAGCAATGATGTGAAGTGAGAAGTTGATTAACAATATTGTGGTAATTGTTGAATTTTTGTTTGCCGAGAAAATTTTTGTAAATGTCTTTAAATGAAGCCCAAGCTGCACTTTCTACATTATTTAACATCGAGTTAAATACATCATCTTTCACCGACTCTCTTATTTGAGGACCAACAAATATTCCATGATGAAAGTAACAAGGTGTCGCACACCCAGCGTTGGGCAGTGGCCTCGTCCCAAAATCCTTTTCCCGCCATGATGTTTAAATTCGTTTATGCGGTTGGCCCACAAACAGAAGCAAGACATCAATGTGATTAAAGGCAGAATTATCAAAAATAAACAAACTTTTGAAACATAAAAGAATAAAATTTATTGACTTATATGAAAATTGGCGTCGAAATGTGGATTTTTACTCTAATATTTATAAATAGGAAGTGCCGTACTCACGTGTGCGTGTACACGCGCTTCCAAATAAATATGGAGTGTAGGTTTTTTTGTTTATTTTATATAAAATTTAATCGACTGTATGTGGAGTCGAGAATTATGATCTGAATGATTAATTTCGTTTATTTCTTAACGATATAATAATTTCTAATAATTTTTCTTAATAAACAATTTACCTTGAATTAATTATTAATGTACTATTAGATACAGAGCGGTTCAGAAAGTAATTAACTTTAATTATTTTAATTCAAAATGAAAATATAATGGAAACATTTTATATGAAATAGAAAATAAAATAGTTTTCATTAACATAAAAACCAAAACCGACCCTTTTGCAAATATAAAGAAAAATAAAAAATGTTAACAGAGGACAAAACCGACCAGAGTTCGAAAGATTTCGAAAGTATCCAAAATAATACAACTACATGTCTTATTGCTAATTTTTTTTGCATTTAAATATCAATATTTTTTCCTTGACATAAAATTATTCATGAGGTATTATAAGAACATTAAATAGAAGTTGAAGTACGTTATTTAAAAAATTAGTCGATTAAATGAAATTCTATGATAACACTTCGTATATTTTCATATGTTGTAATACACATAAGATAAAGTAAAAACTCTCAGAAAAAATTCTTAGGCAAACTTAAATAAATTAATACTTCGACTAAAACATATATTAAAAATGAAACATCAAAATACGACGGACTACGAATTACAAGATAAAAATAAACTTTCATCGTGTTCAAATTTTGTAAAATTTTTGTGCAACTAAAAACTTTTGTCCCAAAATCCCTTACTTATATGTTCAAATAACCCGGTAGAAAATGAGATTTTGGGACGAGCGTATACGCATGCGCGCCATATACTGTGCGCAATGCTATACCTTGTTACTTTCATCATGCTAGTAAAGTTAGTTATTTTTACACGGATTTGAATACTAGATCGTGTATACCGGTGTTCTTTGGTGGTTGAGTTTCAATTAACCACAAATCTCAGGAATGGTCGAACTGAGAACGTACAAGAAAGACTACACTTCATTTACAGTCATACATATCATCCTCTGAAGTATTATCGGAAAGGTAATTACTGGAGGCTAAACAGGAAAAAGAAAGAAAAAGGTCCGTGAGAAGTGAATCATATAAGTAAATACTGAATATACTTCAGTACACTACACGCAACTACTGATTTCTTTCAGTAATTACTGATTAGTAAATACAAATGTTTATCCACAAAGATCGCAGTATTGATTATACTTAATCAGTATTTGTTATACTTGTCCAGTAATGGCTTATCGGTAATTACTGATTTTTATTCACTATGTCCATTATAATGAAATATCGTATATATTGAAGTATACAATTGTATGTATTGGCATCACTGATTAATAATTCTGTCACACCTGTTGTGTGAATGAATTGTTAAGGAGAGATTGTATTTTAATTTCAGTTTTATTTATTTGTTGGTTTTCCTTTTGTTTAACTGACTAAGTAAGTAATTTTATAACATTTTAATATAAATTAATAGAATTTAAGTTTGAGTTTTTTTTTGTATTTATGATTTGTTTAGTGTGGACCTGTGATGTAAATTCATTTGAAACTGTTGTAAAATCGTTTATTTAATAATCATGTTAAAAAATTCATATTTCGTGGTAATATTATTATTAACGTTTTTAATTAGTAATTTTCTTTCTATTTATTGATAATTATAATATTTATTTTCTTTTTCGTTGTTTTCCGATACTAATAAAAAAGAACAGTTGATAGTTGACAGTTTTGTCATTGTCAACTGTTTTGTAAATTGTAACTTCAACTGTTGAAACTTTCAATTATGTTACAATTAATGGAAAACAGAACTGTTTCATGATAAATCCTAGCAAATGTCAATAGTTTTTATTAGTGTCAATTAGAACTCTTTAAAATACACGGAGATAGGTTACAAAGAACTATTGTGACACTGAACAAAGGAAGAAAACAATCTTCACAACTAAGTACATATACTTACTCAATAATTTTGCAAATTATCGATTCTATTAAAAAGTCTCAGAACAATAATAATTTAGATAATTTATGAAACAAATAAATAAAACATGAATATTGTAATATTGTATTAATACTCTTTAACCTTATTCAAGCTCTCAGAAGTCAATATTGAATTTTCGTACGTGTGAGTGTTTTCATTCCTTTGAGCAGATGATGCTCGTTTCGTAAATTATCTGTTGCCTGTTTTTCACTTTGAATGCTTCCTTTTTTCACTATCTTCCTTACATAATGGCATCTAGTTTTGATTTATTGTGTATCATTGGTTTATAATTAAATTTACTGACACTGATTATGTAGAGTGTTGGCTTTGGATTGACATCAAGTAATTAACTACCTGTAACTAGATGTCAAGCCAAACCAAACATTTGGTTGCCTGTATTGTAGTAACATATGCAGCTTCTATAGAAGAGAATGATACAGATTTCTGCAATTTACTTTTCCACGCAACTGATTTATCACAATATTTAAGTAGAGTTTCACAGTTTATGTTTGAGTGACTTTGTCACAAAGGTAATTGGCATCACTGTATGCCTAAATTTGTCTAACAGTTGTTTTACTATAACTAATGCCATCTTCAGGAATAGATTTACAAATGTCTGAAATCTCTTTTACCAAATTAAAATGATGGTTGAATTTGTGCTCCAGATGCATTATTCAAGGCAAAACTTAAGTCTGGTGTTTTGCCTGAAGCTAAATAATTTAAGCTTCCATTTCCCTGTAATTTTCATCATTGGAGATTAGAGGAGAATTACCAGGTTACCAATCAAGTTCAGTTGGAAAGATTAAGGTTTACAGTCACTAAACCCATATTTTGGTCGAATTAACTTTGCATATACTGATTGGACCATCTCCATAAATTTGTCCATTACAATGTTTATCCCAAGATAATTTTCCACTTCATTTATTTTTAATTCAAATCAAGGATTTAACTTTGTGATTCAAAGGAAGATACTCTTGATCATTGAAGAAGGCCCTGTAATAAGAACTGTTGTCAACATGAAAAAACACTACAATTTCTTTACTGTAGAACAGCAGAGATCTGTCTTGCCATCTTCTAGACCAGACTGCTATAAGAAGTGTTAGGTATTTATACAAACACTTAGAAACTTGTTTAAGGCCATACAAATGTTTTAGTAATTCATACTCATTTTGTTTTCCATCTCATTTCCTTGAGGTTATTACATTCTTGTTTAGTTTGCCATTAAGGAAAGTGTTCACATCATGAGTAAGCTAAAATTGTCCTGACTGTCTTTAAGTGGGTAACAGGGCTGAAATTGTCAAAATAATCAATCCCTGGATGTTTGATGATAGCCCTTAGCAACTAGTCTTGCTTTATAGTTTATGATGTCATCTGAATCAGTCCCGACAGCACATACCCACTGGTTATCCACCACTCCACAATCTGGAGGTTTCTTCTCTAGCCTGCCGTATTTGATTCTGATGAAAAGAACTTATTTTTTCATCTACCACTTTCTTCCATTTAGACGCTCTGTCACTTTGCATAGCCTCATGATAATTTGAAGGTGATAGATGAAGAAAAAAATATTCCTCCTCTTGATAGCTGGAATGTCTATTTGTCCCTGGTTAATTAAATAGTATATGTCCTCATTGTTACCTGTTGATTTTTCTAAAGGAATCAAACTCATAGCTTCTTAGACATATCAGTAAGGTCTTTACTCTGTATGGAAGAAAAATTATGAATTTTTGATTCTTGTAATGTTTCTGGTCTGAATTTAAGATCCCTGCAGACAACCTTTTACTTGTCTAGAAAATAAACTCTATAACCGCAGTCTACATAATCAAACTGTAATGATTTTAAATCAAATTTTCATCTTTTATTGTCCAGAATCCAAGCAAAAAATTCTGTGACAATTGATATTCACTTACCTTTTCAGAAACAACTCAAAAGAGGTTTTTACTTTCACCTTCATTGGTGCTGTTCTATGTAATGTATATGAAGCAGAAAGGACTGCTTCATAACGTCACCCCTAAGCGATTTGGGTAAGTGGAGTGCAGAATGCAACCAGGATTTTGCCATCTCGCAAATGATTCTGTTTTCTGTGTCAGCTACTTCAGATTGTTGTGGAGTATAAGATAGAGTCAGAATGTTAACACTAGCATTAATTTTTCCAAGCCTGTTTTAACTATAACAGAATGTTTGTTATTACATGGACATTCATTTGATTTATGGCTCTTTAATTTGCATTTATAAGAAATAAGTCCCACTTACCAGTTTTTAGATGATGGCCTAATTTTCCACAAGAAAAACATTTCTTGTCATAGAGATTGGCCGTAGTGTGACTCCCCTTTATAGAATTAGATCTAGAAGCACACTTCTTGGGTTGAGAAACACCCTTGAGTTAAAGATTTTTCTTGTCCTTTTAACCTCAATTCATAGTTTAAAAGTCGTTACTGCAATTTAGACCTTGTCTTCTGTTCTGTTGGCAAGTCATGCCATGTGATATAGATGGGGTAAAATTCTTAAGGCAATATTTGTAAAAGATCTGCAGATGTCATCCTCATATATTGTTTTGCCTAAGAGTGTCATCTCATTTGAAGTTCGTCATATTTGGCTAGTGGAATGTCAGATTTTGTTTTAGTTTCAACCTTACTTCGTGGGCAGTGATGCAACTAGCTTCCCTAAAAAAATTTCTGTCTAGAAAAAGAATAATTCTTTTCTTGGTCTCTACATTTGCTATGTTACATTAACAAGTATCTTCTGATAATAAGCACTTCCTGTCTCAGGCTTTACAAAGGTTCCATTAACAACTTGAAAAAATTATCTTTGCTTAAACATGTCTGCACAATAATATGCCTTATAAGGTTTTTAATTTTGTTTTTTTCCAACTTCAACAAATATTCCACAGATTGCCAAATAGACCAAATCGGTTGATAATTATATTTAAATTTAAGTGTTGGAAATACTTATCTTTCCAATTGTATATTAGAAAACCCACGTGGTCTATTCTCCATATCTAATTTGTTAATAACCAAAAACTGCCCACTACTTACTATGTCCAGTAAAACTCACTAAAATAAACTGAGATTGGTTACAAAAAACTATTTGAACACTCAACAAAATAACAAAAAACACAGACAGAATAAAAACATCATAACTAACTAATACATGTCTACTAAATAATATCGCAAATTATCGATTCTATTAAAAAGCCTTGGAAAATAAATAGAATCTCACAAAAATTAGAATTAAAAATAATATTTGAAAGTGATGTTTATAAAACGTATGAACATTGTACATAAATATTAATACCCCTTTATAATTAGTTCTTCCTCTTGCTTATTAACATTTAATATCCAATATAAAATTTGTTGTTAGGAATGATTATGAATTGAATAAATCTATTATTGCTAAAGTGAATGTGCTAGTATTTCCTGAAGGGTGTTAGGAGACTTATGGTCATCTGGCTTTAGTTAAAGTTTAATAATTTATTTATTGAATTAAAAATTTTATATGTACATAATTTGAATTGTATGACAATGATGGTTAGCAAAGTATAACCTAATGTCAAACTAAGATATGAATAAAGAAAGATGTACACACCAATATTATGAATCTGTTTCACAAACATGACAATAATATAATAAATAAGAGTTACATAAACTTGTGCTTATTGACATTTTTATATCTAAACAAGTTTGCATTGTTAATTTTTTTTTGAATTCTGCTTAATCTGATTAATATAGACGTTCTTTTTATCACAACTTATTTTAGTGATATTTAAATGTATAATTAATTAAAAGTATAACATGCTTATTTATACAAAAACTTGTTTGAGCCAAATGCAGCTTACACAGCTTCTTGATGTGAGCCTTAGAGGGATCACATGATTAATTTTAATATTGTTTACAAAGTATTCTTTATAAATTTTCTTGTAAAGGAAAGTTATGTTTATAACTCTAAGGAAACTACCTATTTCTGTCTCCTAGTACTATTATTATTATTATTATTATATTACTTACATAAAACTAAGTTACAAAAACAATATTATATAGAAAACAATAACATTACATCATTCTCTTCATCATTTCTGTTTTTTAATTATCAGTTTTGTTATAATTCAATTCAGAACATTTTTACACAAAATCATGATCAACAAACTTTCTATTGAAGGTTTTATGAGATAACAAAATCAGTCAACAGTTGAAGTAATCGAGACAAAAGAAGGCATCACACAAAGTACATTTTGTCATCACCCTTTTGATAGTTTTTCTGAGGTTTCTCTGTCTTCTGTTAGCTTTATTTTGTGGCAGCCATTGCACCTCTGCCTTGCTGTTGACTTCTTACCTTCAGTGTTAATCAGCCTATTTACTGTTGCAGTCTCTTCTGTAGATCCATCTTGACTGACTTAAGTTTGCACATTATTGTCAAACGTCTGTAAAAAATATAAAAGCAATTCTTCCTAAATATTAGGATTTTCATTGGAAGTTGTTGTTTGATAACAAGGTCCTTCCCTCTTTTCTGTTTTGTTACCATTTTGTCTGTGTTTTGTTGAAAACATCAACACATCCTGTTAATTTTCAATTTCAATATATTTGTTTTACCTGTACATTGGGCTGTAACTACTTCACCTTTTTTCAGTTCGGTTTCTGTTAATTATTTAGTATTTCGTTTTTGATTAGCCATTAATGTACCAACAAGATTTGTATAACAATCATGTAACTGAGAAGCCAGTGATACACTATACCAATTTTCATGATAGTATTCATTCAGCTTCGAGTAATGGTCCAGCAAGCTCCAACACGTATTTTCCTGGAACCACTTTGCCTGAAATTGCTTCTTTTCCAGCATATGTCATGAGATTTCATGTGTAGCCACAGACAAGACATAATTTGAAGTTTCACCCCGTGCTGGTGTCTTTCTTTTGGGAGAGTATTGATGAAAGACAAGCTGTCCCCTGAAAAGAATTATTTTTCATCGATTCACATCTCTTCCTGGAGGATTGATTGCATTTTGAAACTTTGGGAGAAGCTAGTCGATGAGTTGTTGAACTTTGTACAGTTTCTTCATTGTATGGTGCATTTCCATTATTTGAAGCGTGGAACATTCTCAGAAGAATCTCAAAAATGTTGGCTTAGAATCTCAGTAAGTTAGCTTACTAACCCGGTTAGAATACAACAGATTTACTATATACTCGGCATTTTACCAAGACCCCATCCACAAAATTTTCCACAAATCTTTCTGTTTCATTTATATCAGGTGTATTCCATTTTTTCAATCTAGAACTTTATTATAATTATCGATTGCTCTTTTTCTCCTTCAAAATTCAATCTTTTGTTTTGCATAATGATTTGTCTCATTACCTTAAGAAATTGAAAATGCATGATTGATGAAAAGTGCATAATACACTTCTTGGGGATTGGCATCTGTACCTTTGCTATTATTTTTCATCATTAACTAATAGTGCAAAGGCATTGGAATAAAATATCACGTATATCAAAGTTATTAGATTAAGTTAGATTAGATTCATTATCTCCTTCATTGTTATCACTGTATAATGCATTGTTGTAAACATTGGAGCATTGTAGGTTCAAACAGTGTACACTCTCAGTTTGATCTGGAATAAAAGAAATTCGAATATCGCTGCTGCTACTTACGCCAGCCGAATTACTGACAGAATCAGACATTCATAATTCTATCATAACTTTCCTCTGAATCGCTCTACAAACCTCTAATTTTTTGTCTTGTCATATTCTCCCAGTTGTTAAGTCTATATTAATTCAATTATATTTTGAAGTGCATTTCAAAGGATTTTATTTGTCACAGGTAAGAAGGAAATTCATTTGTTGTTGTTTACTTAAGTTTCATCTTCTCATTTGTGTAGTTTATGTATTAATGCATTTTTCCAGTCTTGTGAGATTTTGTTCAGTTTTCTATATCTCTTCTAGCAAGTTCTTCAGTTTTCTCTTGTTTTTTTCATGATTCTTCCCGTAATTCTGCTGCAGTTAAGTTATCATCTGCTTCCTTATAATTTAATTTCTGGGTGATTTTGTCTATTTTCATTTAATTATGTATTTTGGGGTTTTCAGTTCATGTTGCTAGATTTTGGAATTGAAATATTACCTCAGGTTCTTGGTAGTTTAGTAATTTTTCAAAGTACTTGCTGGAAATTTGCAGTTGTCTTTGTTGTTATGGCCTAATTTTCTATTTTTACCCTAAAGCAAAGGCTGGGTGATTGATATTTGGTAAGTGTGGTAAATTTTAATGTACTTATTTATTTAATTGAAATAGACAGGCATGAAACCCATGAATACAATATCATATTAAAAAAAAAAACATAAGTATTTAACAAAATTATCATTCATAAGTTAGAATAGCTCTTGATAAGGTATTAACTGTACTGTAAGTGTACTTTACACAGTAAAGGTAGTCTAGTAATAGATGATATATGAGATTTGATTGAACCAAGAAAATATTGAAAATTATGCCTAAGCAGTCTAGTCATTATTATATGTAAGTCAAAACTGAAATAATTTAGGATAGTCAAAATAACTACTAAAAATTTTATTAGCAAATATTAATCTGTCCTTGTCAGAGGTGATTCAATTCTTGGTATTTTTAACAAATTAAAAATATTAATAAAGTTAATGATCGGTAAAGTGCATAGAATCACAGATTTTATAGGCTGCATATCTAAGAAAAATTCTCTGTGGTATTTCTAGTAATTTTAATTGCAAGTCGGCAAAAGGTCACTAGACAACAGAGCCATAATTTAGTACTACAGTATATAAAATTCATAACCAAAAAAATTCTCCTGAGTTAATATTTCTAAAATTTGTAGAGAATCTCTTAATTAAATTTACAATTTTTAGTGTCTTACAGTATAATCTTCGTATTGACTGAAGGATAACTTCGTATCAAAACCTACACCTAAGTCTTTAATAGAAGATAGCTTTTGTATTATTCAGTTACACAGTTATATCAACATTTGCAAACCTTCTAAATTGAGTATGAAATCAATTTTTTTTAAGTTGGAAGAAATAATATATAAGTTAATTTTTATACAAAGTTCAAGTCAACGAAGTAATTGAATATCAGCTAGATTTATAATAATAGGCTTAAACAATTTCATATCTGCAAAAAATAAAAATAAAAATATGAGTAGTGTGTAATGAAACTGATGTCATTTATAAATACTATGAAAATTGTAGAACCTAAATGTATGCCTTGTCTTAGGAAAAGAAGAGCATTTCAAGAATGATTGAAGAGCTTAGTTAAAAACTGTATAAAAAAGGCAGAGCATTTCTTCACTAAAAGAGGATGAATATATTCTGGGCCTGTCAAAGAATTATTAGATCAAATGGCCCCTTTCAACATCATTCTCAGTTAATGTTTAACTGCAGCAGTTAAATGTAATTTTAGTTGAGGAAAAATCATTGCTAGTATTCACTCCCAAATTTTTTTTAGCAAAAACGTACAATACCAGTGCCCTTATTAGCATACTCATTTCAAAAAGCATACAAGGTAGATAGATCTATTGTTGTCATTATTATTAGCAAATTTAAAAAAATCTTTGGAATCATCAGATAAAGATTCCTAAACTTTAAAAATATAAATTTTCTATGTTTGAAAGTTTCTTAATAATTTTAATTAAGATTTAGCCCAAAACTAGTATTATTTAAGCATACAGTGTTTCTTACGAGACAACCTATCTTTAGTTTCAATGATTATTTTTTTGGGGGGAAAACACATCATTGTAATCATGGAAACAATTTGAATAAGTTGACAATATTTTGAAAATAAAGTATTTAATATTAAGCTTTTAATTGAGTTTGGAAAGGTTTGAAAAGATCATTCAAAAAGTACAGTCGCAGCTAGTAGTTGAGCATGTATCCTGTTTGTTGCTATTATGACCAGCGACATGCAGGCATGGTTAATATTGTCTTTCACACAGTTTTATCAGATACTTTATACTTTGTTAATATTATGAAGTATAATTTTTGCATTATTATTATACTGTTGGTGTTGTTATTTTCATTTATTTTTGCAACTGTTCGCAATATTTCTATCAAAGACTCATCTGTATAAAAAGAACAACAGATTACATAAAGGTATTAAAAAATCATATCAGTTAACATTATACATTTATTTTAACTATGAAACTTAAAAAGTGTAAAAGCAGTTGCAAGCAACCATTTTTTCTGGAAACCACTACTGGATTTCAGCTTTCCTCCAGTTGTTGGTAGTAACTTTATTTACCGCAAACAGGTGATAAGTTGCGTTTCCATTCTTATTACACTTCCTTCTTGTAAATAATTTAAAAATTCATTTGTAAACCAATTTTTAAAACTGTCCCTATTCATTTCTGAATGATAATCTGAAGAACAGGCTTTCAATTTACTGCTGTAAACCTTACGTTGTTTAAGAATCCTGTTTTAGCTGAACCTGCATGACATACTATTAGACTGCCTTTCTGATGAGCATTTTAGTTTTAATGTGTAATTTTCTTTGAATCTTTCCATATGCATTTATGAAAATGATTTTCATTAAGCCATGTCTTATCTATGTAAAATATATGATCATCAAATATATTTGATCATCACATGACACTTTTAATTTGTGAAATATATTTAAAATTCAATTCTTTTTAATGCAATATCTGGTTTTTCCATCAAGAAATGTTGACCATCTTCAGTATTTTTTTTTTAATAACAAAAACCAATTTTTTTCACAATACGGCGAACGGTCGTAGACGATAGATTTACATCCAGTTTTCCCGTACTTCCTCTTTGAAGTTCTTATTGGTAGGGATTTCATTCTGAACGGTAGGGGTAGTACTGATATAAGATTGTGCACAATGCATGACTGTTGAAATATTCCAGTAACAGATTTGCATTCCGTGTCCTATTTTCCTTGGCATTTCAAACTGAATGCAACTGTCATTACAATAGCACTCCTACATATCCTTTGTAGTGACCTTCATCTAATGTTCATGTTTCGGTGATGGGTTCATGAACTTTATCAAAGTAAATTGCACTACGGAATTCAAAGTCTTATAGCTTTTGAAAAAATGTTTATTTATTGCAGATTACATTTTTCAAACCACTCTTAATTGTACAGCCTTGTTGACCAGTAAACAAAGGTGTCTCCATCTCATTCATATTACACTTAAGATAGTTACAGAGAAATTACAAAAAAATCTTTAACTTATTACCCAATAAAAAAATGCTTAACTTACTATTCTAAACTGTCTTTGACATAGGGCGATACTGTTAAATAAACTTGCTAAGAAACCAGCACGAACTGAACATATCAAAATAAAATATTCGTATGATTTATTAGATATCATAGCTAAGGGCTTAATGAACCCATCAGACTGAAGACTGGCATTGCAATTGATTTTTACTAATATACAATGACATAATATTAATATACTGTAACCAATATTGAGACTGTACTGCCTACTGAGAATGCTTCTTCAGCCCTTCACATATTTCCAATTTCCACAATTTTAAATCTATTATTATGATCCTCACCATAAAACAGGAATGTTTATTAATTCAACTCGACAAATAAAAATTCTACAAAATTAATGCCTGATATTAATGGAAATTTATTTTTTTTACACCTAATGTTAACCGAAATGTGATGTTTTTACCTGAAAACAACCTGTATGCTTAAATAGTAGTAGTTTTGGGCTAAATCTTAATTACAATTATTGAGAAACAATTGTTTAATCTAATTTTAAAAATAGAAGCTTTTTATGTATTGGTTTGGATTTTATAGCAATTTAAAGTTCATGTTTTCAAAAAAAAACTGCAAGAAATTCACCTTTCACGCCCCTAATTTTCAAACGAATGACTAACTAAAATCGGCTGAATCCAGTTAGTGCAAAAATAATTGGAGTTTCTGATACCTTCATTTTTATTGTGTGATTTTTTTTTTTAAACTAAGATGCAATAGTTTAAACACAAGCGCCATCTTTCATAGTGACCACTGTAATACATAGCTGCAACTCTTCAGCAAAGATTTTTATATCATGATCAATATAAAATTCCGGTGAGGCACAACATGTTTCATACGCTATAAAATTCCATTTCCATATTCAACACACAAGCTTTAAGCTTATGTGACAACAAAAAATAAATAGATATTTAGGGTCAAACTATCATTCATTAAATGTTGAATCTTACAGAATTTATATTTTTATAATCTGGTATGTATTCATTAGATATAAGATTAGAATTTAAAATCTTAGGTAACATTATCTTTAAAGGTAAATTATATTTGTCACAGAAATTTCACCATAAAAACAATATTAACACTAATGTTTGTAAGATTATAAAAACCGAATCGGTAGAATTACTGCAACAGTTGAAAAAATTATTTGATTGTAAAAGATTACAATATGTAGAAAAAATCTGTAAGGTGAGTGCATTTTTAACGTTTGAATTTGGATGATTAAATTTGGCCTAACAAACATTTTCTAGGTTTTCTCATACAAAGCCTGGGCCATTAAAGTCACCAAATAATAATAATAATAATAATTTGACTGTGGCTACATAGTTAATGTGCATGTGTGTGTGGAGGGGGGAGTGAATTAGAGGTATATTTTATATTTTATTAGAGGTTTTATTTTATGAATTATACAAAAAATCATAAACATTTACTTTGTAGCATTCATTTTTTGTTCTGTGTTGCAGCAAGTAGATTTAGTACGACTGAAACAGGAACCGGTTGATGATTAATGGTGATATTCCAAAAGATCCTTTAGCAATTGAAGAGACAAACTCGGTTAAATCAAAAACTGTAAAAGTTGAAAATGAAGTGGTAAGGGTGTTAGATTTTGCATACATTGGAACACCAATTATCTAGATGAACATTTGCAAGGCCAGATCTGGATAACTGGAAAAGATAATTTAAAAAATGTAATATATATATATATATATATAGTAAAATTAAAAATAAATTTTTAACATATGTACAATGTAAGAAAAAATTAATATGGTACAGTAATGTGGTGCAAAAAATGCAATGTGTAGAAATTTGCTTTTGTAATTACTTAAGGAAAGTCCTATATATATATAGTATACTATAGCATATATAGTTTATCTATATATAGTTTTTTCTATATGAATTGCCAAAAAGGCAGTAAAAAAACCCCCATAAAATAAAGATAGAAAAAAGAATTCTTGTTGAAACAAAGATTTGAGTGTACAAGACTACACATTTTTTTACATGTCATACATATCCTCATGTCATTGAGCCATGGTGGGGTAGCTTTATTGTTCACACTAGTTGAACAAATTGCAGTTATTTAAGAGACTATATATATATATATATATATATATATATATATATATATACAGGTTGTAACCTTCATAATATAATAACCTTTGATAACATCTGGATCCATTGCCTTCTTTCTTTCCATACTACTTCTACACAATCCAATTTGTGTTTAGTAGTCAAACCCCTAAAACATCTTGTTTATCTTGCCGCTTCAACAACATTTTTTCCACCTTATCACACTCTGCATGAATTTCATTTTTGTTTAATTTCTTTTGCAATTTATGTTTTGGAATACTATGCCTGTATTTTCTTACATTACCCGTAAGTCCGTATTTCATTCGCTCAAAGCCAAAGCAAGTTCAGAGGCAATAATAATTATCAGAATAAAAACAGTAACCTTTCTCTGATAGGTTATATTTATTAAATATTAGTTTGTTTTCACAGTTTATAAGGGTTTTTCTTTATCTTATTTTTAAAGGAATCTGAGAAAGTTTTACCGCAGCTTAATCTTAACATGAAAACCGATGAACTTGAAATAAATTATTTACACACTGTGAAGACAGAAGAAGAGGTAGAATTTTATCCAGATCATGTAAGTATTTATTATTATTGGATATTGTAACAAATATGATTGATTTGTCTCCTGTTAATTTTATTACTGTATTTCTTTGTTAATTAATGTATTTTTTTCATTTCTGTGAGTTCTGTTTTAAAAAGATTGTTTTTAATTTTATTTATTTCTATTTAATTAATACGGACGTATTAAGTTGTGTGTAAATGATAAATTGTTAATGCGTGAGGGCAAAAGTGTTGTTTTTAAACTTCAGTGATATCTAAAATGTGTGTATTTTAACTTGTTGATAGAGTTCTCATTTTAATAAGCTCTGGGTAATCGGTTGTTAATTGAAATCATTTGTCATATTTGAATATTTATTAGGTTAGTAATTAAACCTTACCCGATACAGATTAAACAGTCATGACATATAATTTTATTAATGAAATAAAAATAAAATAAAATTTAATTCTGTATTTACATTAGGAAAATTAACATATTTTCATATTATTACAAAAGATATTTGAAGTTATTACCCTGCAGACATGTTGCAGAAATGCTAAAGTAATCATACTGACAGTCATCTGATGCAAAATGTTATCAATGGCTTCACTTTTTTTGTGAACGTTCACCTTCAGTTATTGTTAGTGCAATTTTAAAAATACGGTAGTGTAGAGGGTTTTATATTTGTACAGCATTATAACGTTATAAAAAATGTATGTTCAAAAATGTTCATTTAAAGGTTTTTTTAATTTCTGTATAAAAAAACCCATGATCCTCTCTAACTTGGTTGCCTAAATAGGGATTAAGCACATGTTAGGTCTCGTATAAAATACCAAGCTGTCTAACCAGAATCTAGACCTTTCAGGGCTCAGATAAACCCAGGTGAATCTTAGCCTACCCCATGGCTGCAGATGTCGCTTCGCTAGCCATTCCCAATTTACCTGGACTGGCACCCTGGACACCGCAAAGTTTGCTTAGGTTGCCATCCACTCATAGGGCTCCACCTTCTAGTCCTTCGCATTGTATGTTATCCTCATGGTTGTGAGAATAATACTGATAAATAATAATTATATTATTCTGGCTTTACAGAAACCTGAAAAAGAAACTAAATTACAAAATAAAGAATAATAAAAACTGTGGTAACTAAAGTACTCATACCTTTGACGACAAAAAATTCATAACATTTCTTTGCAATGGTAGCAGAAATATAGTAATGAAGTAAAAGGATTAATCTATATTTTCCTTAATGAATATTTTTAATCCACAACTTCACCCACCCTGGGAGCTACGGACTCGGTTGAAGGATTAAAACCTTCTCTGGGATAACACGAGTTTATCCTGCAAATTCGAAAATAATTGGTCATTTGGTTCTTGCATGATGCGTTAACAAACAAACAGACTATATATATATATATATATATATATATATATATATATATATATATATATATATATACATTTCCAAATAATTATGATCTAGAGAGTGTACCTGATTCATGCAAAAGTTAGCTTTTAACCTACTAAAAAATACCCTGTTCGAATTTTGAAAATTGGACAATTGTTGGCAGAGATGTTACAAGAGCACCATATTGCACCTCACAAAACAACGCCCTAGGGGCATCCCGATTGTTACCCGTTGATGTTAATGATTGGTCTAGTTTCCCATGAGGTGCACGTATATCTCACCACTCTAGCCTCATACGCAGTCTCCACAGGAAGCCTTATGTTAAACAGAAATCTTTTAAATTATTTAATATTACTCGTATTTGTAATATTATTCAATTGACTGATACGAATCATCAGCTCAAACAGTGATACAGACTCACAATTCATTTATTCAATTCATTAAAGTTTATGCTTCAACTGGCAAATCTACACTACTACATACATTTATTTTTTTCTACATCAGAAAGATATCAAAAAACCTCAATATGCTGAGAAACACGGGTAAAAATTTGGTTGCGATTGATAGAGTAGTTTTTCTGTTTATCCCTAACAAACAAAAGTGCTCTTCCTCTTTGTATAACAGTATTGATATAGATAGGAAGTGTTATCAACAAGTACTGCTTTGTTGAGGTGAATTAATTTGAAGTTCTTCCAAAAATCTTTAATTTGAAAGTTGTTTAAAAAAAATTACAGATTGCTTGCATGATTATATAAATGTAAATGTAAATATATAAATAAAAAATATGAGTGGAAATCTCATACACAACCCAACAGCTGTTTTTAATGTGAATTGATTTTTTTAACAACTTTATGTTTTCATGCAGAACAAACATATTTTGCTGCTTTTGTAAAATTAGATGCTAATATTTTTATAATTAAACTATTAAAATCCCCCAATATCTTCATCGTTCGCATACCATCTAATTCATAAACTATATACAATGGTGACTTCACTTGTCATAAAGTACTTGTGTAGCTATTTATAATTATTATTGCTTTACATCTATTCTCAAACTTGAATATTTTCTGGATCTATGGAAAATAACTGAAACCAACAGAACTAGGTAAATCACCTAATATAACATCATATCGGCCAATTAGCATGCGAGTTGTGTGGTGGTAACAGGCCCACTAGACACAAACAACATAGTGCTTGCTTGAGTAGTGAAGTAGACTATCATCGTGAAGGCGATCATCTGTCCAGCTGGGTGGTTGTTTTTTTTTTCATGTTGCTGGATTTTGGAATCGAAATCTTTCCTCGAGTTCAAGATAGTTTAATAATCTTTTGAAGTACTTCTATAATTTTTCAATTTTCTTTGGCGTTAAGGCCTAATTTTTTTCATTTTTATCCTCAAGCAAAGGGGTGGGTAATTTGTATTTTGAATCATTGGATAAAGATTTCTCAACGAAACAGTATAATTAAAAAATAAATCTTTGTGACTAACAATATTACATATACTTTGTTCTTAAATAATTCTTAATTATAAGTAGATCTATATTGTTTTTGAATCTTTGGAAGTTTTTATTATTAATAATTGTGATAATAAGTTATCAGCTGTGATAACCACTTTGAAAATTAAGTTTTTTTATAAATATTTTTGGTACATGATAATCAACAATATTGTTAATACATAACTGCAATTCCTTAAAAAAATTTGTTTATCTGTGGTTAATATCTAATCCCTTTCAGGCATGGCATTTCTTTTATGCTATAAAATTTAGTTTCCATGTTCCATGTACAAACTTCAAGGTTACTAATATAAAAGAATAAGTATTATTTACAATCAAACTCTCATTTAGTGAATGTTACAAAATTAATATTTTTATATCTGTTAAGATTTTATGAGGTATAAAATTAGAATTCAAAATCTTAGATAACGTTATCTCTAAGGTAAATGATATTTATCCTGATAAAAAAATTTCAGCATAAGCAATATTAACATTAATGCGAGTAAGATTAGAAAAAACAAAATCATGAGAATTTACCTCAAGAGTTTTAACAATTATTTGATTGTAAAAGATTACAATTTTTAAAGAATATGTAAGGTGAGTAGCAGTATTTTTTGATAACACGTAGCAAAACCTGGCATCTTAAAGTCACCTAATAATAATAGTAATAATGTAACTGTGGCTGCACTATTTATGTAAGTGTTAAGCGATTTAAAGGTGCGATTTATTTTTATTTCATAAATTATACAAAGTCATAAACATATTTACTTTCAAGCATTCATATTTTGCTTTTTGTTACAGCAAGTAGATTTACTGCAGCTGGAAGAGGAACTGCTTGATGTTAGTAACGGTGATATTGACAAAGATCCTTTAGCGATTGAAGAGACTGACTTAGTTAAATCAGAAAATTTAAAAGTTGAAAATAAAGCGGTAAGACTGTGAGATTTTGCGTACAGTGGAACACCAATTATCCAGATAGACCTGGCAAAGCCAAATGTGGATAATTGAAAAGAATAATTTTAAAAAGTTTTATCTTATAAACTGCACTTATAATTTTATATTTAATGGGTAAGACATAAGCAAAAAAAAATTAAATGGAAAAAGTAAACATATTTAAGAAGAAATTTGAAAATGAAAATACAATGTTCAACGTAAGAAAAAAGATATATAGTAATATGATACAAAAAATAAGTATAAAAATTTACTTTTATAATTAGTTCTACAAAGGCCAGTTATATATTTTTGCTAAAAAAGTATATATAAGTATATAATTGCAAAAAAGGCAGTTAAAAAATCCAGTATAAAAAATATTGATAAAAATAAGTGGTATTGAAGCAAGGATTTATTTGAATACTAATTAAATTTTTTAAATAATGTACTAGTTTTTTTTTAAGTTCTTTGTCTGGATTTTAAGCAGTCCAGTTATCATCTGGAAAATTGGTGTCCCAGTGTATTATATTTTCATTACTATTATTATTATCTAGTTTGTAAATTTTGGATTACATCCGATCCATTTCTAAACTCATATGTAGTATTATTTCTGATTATTACCTTTTAGGAGAGCATGTGAACTTAACCATCATGGCTCTACTTCCTTCTCTTTTTAAAACCTCTTCATCTGTTCACTATGTTTCTTCTTCCTCTCCTCAGTTCATCTTCTTTCTATTGTTTGTCGTTTTTGCTCTTGTTCAATTTTCCTATTTCTAATTTCATCCATAAATTTTCTTCTGTGCTTGATTTCTTCTTCTGAGATTTGCAGTCGTTCCAGGTTGTCTTGTGTTTCTTTCATCCAAATGGACTTTAATTTACTTGGCTTGATGATGTTGAAAATTTTCTTAGCGAGTTTATCATATTCAGTCATCCTGCTTAAGTGTCATATGTGGTTTTGTTAAATGAATTGCAGAAAAGTCAGTTGAAAAACCCAGTAAAATAAAGATCAATAAAAAATTTCTTATTGAACCAAAGATTTATTTCAATAGTGTTTAAATTTTTCAAATAATGTATTGCTTTTTTTTAAGTTGCCTAGTCTGGATTCAATTAATCACCAACATACTTACCACTGTGCCAAATAACCTCAAATAACAAAAAAATAATCACCAAACATAATAACAGAACCCTAAAAACCTAATATGAAAACTTGACTTTCATGGGATGCTGCATTGTCAGTCTGTACAAAATCCTGTAACAGAGCTAATCAAAACTAAGGAAGGCAAACTTAAGGGTAAATTTATAATTATAGTCATAACATTAATACTAAGATTATTTAACATGTTTTTGTATTATTTAAGTTGTTACAAAATAGTGTTAACAACATAACAGATATAACAGTATTTTTTTACTCCAATTTATACCATATTGTAACAAGACCGGTATAGTGAGCCTGAGTAAGGGATTCCTACCGATTATAAAAGTAATGTTAAGTACAATTGCAGGAATCCAGAAAGGGACAAAAAAGGAGAAACTTTTTGTAAAGTATGGCCGTTTAACCTTTTAATTATCCTTTGTTATACTGCCTGTTAACATGCAGTGAACACCTGTTTTATGGTGAGAAGAGGCCAGGTTTGGAATTCATGGGAACAAAAGCCTTGAACAACTGTTTTCACACTATGAGTTGGGTCCAGTCTGGTAGGTAAAGAGGCTAGAAGTATAAATAGCTCAGTAAGACCGGCTAAAAGAGAGTTCTATTAGAACCAGTCTGCAAGGTGTTACGACGTCAGTCCCACAAGGGCAGTTCAGCAAGGAGAGGCTGCGAGTTGTGTGAGTTCGGTGGAGTTTTGCAAACCAGTCCAGCGAATGAGAGTCACAGGTGTGTCTGCGAGATGGGAGTGCAAGACGTCAGTCCAGCAAGGAGAGTCTTGAATCCAGTTCGATAAGACTAAGATGATGCCACGAGTAATTTCAGTAAACAAGAAATACTATCGGTGAGTTATAGTAAAACTATAAGTGTATAAGTGGAAGAAATAATGCGATAAACTTTAGGTAGATAGCAAGGGTATTTGCAAGTGAAATTTATAACATCGTTTGTTAATATAAGACAAAGTGTTTAAAAAGGGTTAAAACTAGCAGTTTCTTTTGTTAATGAGTTGATTCTAGTTTTGTTTTTTCTACCTGGAATAAATTCTGAATGATTTTTTGAAATCTGTCCTATGTATATAATCTGTATTTACTATTGACACTTATGATGTGTAATATTTTGATTGTTATTCTTTGTTGATTACATTATTTATTTGGATTTGTTATTGACACGTACTATTATCATTTACTACTATTATCCTGATTATTATTGTGGTTGTAATTACTATATTAATAATTGTGTTCACTATTTGTTTTATTATTGTCACTTATTATTATTAATTTGTCTGGTTATAATTATGACATTTTAAACCAGTAAGTTGTAATTATATAAACATTCTAAATTGTCCACCTCTCAATATTCTGATCGAGCCACGAAACATGCGACAATATACTAAGCATAAAGGTGTACAACAATATAAATATTATTTACATCATCTTCATATTCTTGTATCTTCTTCACATTACTAAATCTAGAATGTTGAATCTTAATGATGAGTATGGGCAGTCATTTGTTATAGTATTATTATGTTTAATTATTTTTATTCTTTTTCTAAGATAATAAATTTAAATTTTAATTGATCTCAGTCTTTAACAATATTTTTTTTGTTTATAAGAATTGATGAATTTTAGTAATTTGCTGTCTGAATTGAAGAGAATTGTACTTGCCACCGCTTTTCTTTTGTAAAACAGAGCATTGAACATAGTGATATTTAAAAGTTGGCAGAACTGCTTTTATATCAACCATTATTGTCTTTTCTTTCGAGTGGGAGTGCGCTCAGCATTTGATCCATCCTATCAACTCTGTCCATAAATATATAATCATTGACAACGTTTGGAAGCATTACCTTCTTTCCTTTCCTTACTACTTCTATGCATTCTAATTTGTGTTTAGTTGTCTAACACAAGACATCTCATTTATCTTGCCGCTTCACCGACATCATTTATGACACACTGAATTCAATTTCATTATTTAATTTTAAAGTAGATTTATGTTGTTTTTGAAGCTTATGGAACTTTGTAATTGTGATGAAAGCATTTATGTTTTGCTTTTTGTTGCAGCAAGAAGATTTACTACAACTGGAAGAGGAACTCCTTGATATTAGTAATGGTGACATCGAAAAAGATCCTTTAGCAATTGAAGAGACCAATTTAGTTGATAATGAAGTGGTAAGGGTATTAGATTTTTCATACAGTGAAACACCAATTATCCAGATGAATCTTTGCTAGGCCAAATCTGGATGATTGAAAAGGATAATTTAAAAAAGGTTTATCATATATACTGTACATATCATTCTAATGTTAAATGGGTAAGACACTAAGTAAAAAAATTAAAGATAAAAAGTAAATGTATTTTAGTAAAATTAAGAAGAAATTTGGAACGTATGTACAATAAAAGAAAAAGAGATATAGTAATATGGTACAAAAAGTACATTATGTAGAAATTTGCTTGTATAATTAGTTTTACAGAAGTCTGTGTAAAAAGCTACCACATTTATTATTCAATAGCTATCAGTTCCATCATATTTCTGTTTGCCATTCTCGGAGGGAACCTTTTTAAAATTATTTTCAAAGGGGTGGAACTCGCCCTCTCCACTATACCTATTTCAATTCAAAAATCTTAAATGGCAATAGTAACATTTAATTACATTAATCGACAAACCGAAAAAAATAATGAATTTTGGTGAAAAGAAAATTAAAATCCACCCTCCCATTCGCTCAGTAGGTGTGAAAACCATTTAGTTGTACTTTATTAAAATCCAGTCCAACAAACTAACTATAAAGTTATTGATATTACTTCTTAAACCATTTGAAATAATCATAATCTATAGATTAAAACTTTGAAAATTATTTTTCAAATTACCAACACAAAATTTTGCTCTTAAGTATTCTCAAAATTTTTAGGAGTTGAAAACTTATTTTTTTTAAATGAGACAATGTAGGTTGTGATACCTCATTGGAAGCCCCTTTGCATGACAAGTAATTTTGTACAAATAAAATAAAAATTGGTTCACTGGTATTTATATTATGATTAAAAATGTGGTTTTTTTTTTATGTTATGTTGAGATACAGTGTTACTGACCCAAAGCATTAGGTTTGAAGTCATCCATTCTTGTTAAAAATATGGGTTTTAGGTTTCTCCATTATTGATAAAACGTACCAGTAAACACAGCATTAAAACAAAAGTTAAACATAAAAAAACCAATAATAAGGTACCTTATCTTTGCTAGTAACATGCTAAACAATCTATTACCAGATAAACTTAATAAATAATTAAAAACTAATTCATAAATGAATAATAGTTAATCAAAAAATAATGTTTTAATTATTCTTTACTTAATTATATATATATATTGCCTACAGCAATTTTTTGTTTTAAATTGTACAAATCTCGAACTTTTCTTTGTTACAACTTGTAATAAAATCCCAAACAAAAAAGTCCAAAAGACTGATGATATGTGGGAGATCTAGTTGGCTATGCAGTTGGACCTCTCATCTGATCCAACATCCAGGGAAGCCTTGTTCAAAAACATGGTAACATCTCAATAAAAATGTGTGAAGCACTATCTTGTTGGAAACTGTATCCTGCAGGAATCTGAGGAACAACAAAGTTTTCAAGCAGTTGAGGTACGTTTGCCTTCAAACAGTGGGCTCCATGAAAAAACAGACTGATGGTCCCATTTTTATTCCGTCATAATCGGACATTGATTTTTTATTTGTCTCTTTCATTTGCGATTGTAATTATTAGTTATTTTTAATTTTACAGGTTACTATCGATAAAGGAAACATCAAGGGAAGTACCAACATATCCAATGAATGTAAGTGTGCATATGGTGATGTAACGACAGAAGAAAATTTAGTGCAGAATTTAAGTAGTGAAAACATGTTATTTTTCCAGAAGGGAAAGAATTTGGTTTGTGAATATTGCGATGAAGGATTCCGATGTAAATGTTATTTAAAGAGACACATTAACTTTCATTGTAAAAACAAAAAAAATAATAGTAATTTTTGTCAAAAGTCTCTTATTCATGATAACGATTTAAAAACCCACCTTATGCATAATGAAGAGAAAAATTATATTTGTATCTTTTGTCAGAAATCTTTTAATCGGAGTTCTGCTTTAAAATTGCATTTAAATGTTCATACCAAGGAAAAAAATTATATTTGTAATTTTTGTCAAAAGTCATTTAATCATAAAAACAGTTTAAGGACACATATTAGTAGAACTCATGCAAAAGAGAATTATGTTTGTACTTTTTGCCAGAAAACCTTTTATCGGAGATCTACTTTAAGATCACATTTAAATACTCATACCAAGGAAAAAAATTATATTTGTAACTTTTGTCAAAAGTCATTTAATCGTAAAGACACTTTAGACGCGCATATTAATATTCATACAAAAGAGAAAAATTATATTTGTACCTTTTGTCAGAATATTTTTAATCAAAGTTCTGCTTTAAAATTACATTTAAATATTCATACCAAGAAAAAAAATTATATTTGTAGCTTTTGTCAAAAGTCATTTAATCATAAAAACAGTTTTCGGACACATATGAATACTCATGATAAATAAAAAAATTATGTTTGTACTGTTTGTCAGAAGACTTTTAATCGAAGATCTGCTTTAAAATTACATTTAAATATTCATACCAAGGAAAACAATTATATTTGTCATGTTTGTCAGCAGACTTATAGTCAAAGATATTCTTTAAAAGTACATTTAAATACTCATACTAAGGAAGAAAGTTTTATTTGTAACTTTTGTCAAAAGTCATTTAATCGTAAAAACAGTTTAAGGACACATATTAGTAGATCTCATGCAAAAGAGAAAAATTGTTTGTAACTTCTTCCAAAAAGTTTTTAATCATCTTTCTAATTTAAAGGTATATATTAATTTGCAATCAAGGAGAAAAATTGTTTGTAATGTTTGTCAAGCATCTTTAATGAAAGTTGTACTTTAAAAACAAATCTCAATAATATGAACCATTATGACCATTAAAAATCTTATGTTAAGAAATTTGATTAAGGAGAAAAAATGAAAAGCATTCTTTCAAGAGTACATAATTTATAAAACAAGTACAACAAAATTTATTTAACGTCTCAAAATTTAATTTAACGTCTCAAATCACAATAGTTCTTATTACATTCTCAAGCATATTCTGTTTACAGTAGAAAAAAATTTTAGAACGGATAGGAGCTGCAAACCTAAACAATAGACTTGATGCCAGGTCACTCACTCTGAAATTCTATCTGCATCTCTACTATAAGTTAACTTTAACTCCGCAAATATGAATTGATATTAGAAAATTTATCAAAATGTTTTTGAAGTGTAAAAGATTTCAGAATGATGTAATTTGATTTTATAATCTGTCTGTGAAAACTTTAACGTTCAGTTAAATATTAGTATTGTCAATTAATTTACAGGTGTACTTTCTATGTTATTTATTTTTTTAAATTTAATAAATAGTGTTCCACAGAAAATATGTTGATTTTTATTTAAAACATACACCATTTTTTTGTAAAAACTAATTGTGATTTTTATTTTAGTGTGATCAGATGAAAAATGTATTGTTTATCTTGTATTAGTTATAATGAATAAAACTAAATTAAAGCTCTCCACTTTGTCCAACCTAAATGGTGGGAGTGGTAGATATGTGTCTACATTCAGGTTTTAAGTTTGAATCGTGGTTTTGAATCTTTTAACACATTAAATAAATAAAATATGATTTATCACTATCTTTTTGTATTTAAAAAAGTTTTTTGATGAATGTGTTTTAAAAATGATGTGTAATCTTATCCTTTTCATTTAATATTTTTAGTGTGTCAACCGTTGGGATTTGAGTGTGGCGGCCTCATATAAAAAAGTAGATAGTTTTGAGGTTGTATCATTTTTAAAAATGTCATTTTTCTATGTTTAATGGTCAAATAGTTATTTAAGTGTGTGTTTATACAGTGCCTATACTTCTTATTCTTTTATATGTCATTATTGTAATGACATAAAAGAATGCTTTATTTTCTTGTTTACGGAAAGTGTTAAAGATAATTTGTATCAGCATTTTTTTTTTTGTTTTATGTTTTGACTCGTTTTCTTTCTTTTCTTCAGTCCATTTCTTTCCAAAACCATCTTATTTTTCTATTTCTTAACTCATAATTGAAAATTAATTTTCTAAGGACATCCTGATTTCTCATGGTTCCTACAGGCAAGAAAAGCCAGGAAATACAAATTTAGTTAGGAAATTTTAGGAAAAAAAATCAGAAAAAACCTTTAAAAATTGCATTTTTGTTACCAAATATTATATTAGTTATTAAATCAGTATTTTTTAAGTAATGCCAAATTATATTTGATATACTTTCCCTTTATATATTTGATATACATGTCCTGTTCTCATTTACATTAACTCAATTATTCTTTTATAATAAAGTGAGGAATATTCCAAATTGCAGTTAATTTTTCACTGGTGAAATTTTTAATAAAATTTGCCATTGAAAAATTTAAAGTTGTTAACTGTTCTTGGAATTTATTTCAAACTACCGTGATTTTTTTGTTGTGTTCTAGATAATTAATAATTACTTTTAAATGGTGTATAAAAAGACTTTAATGACAAGTGGTTAGATATAAACTTACACCCAGAATTCAGTCAGTCGAGAAGAGGTCCCTACCTCTTCTCATGCTGTTATCATACTTTTTGTTATTTGTGTAAAATAATTTTACACCGAGCAATATGGATCGAAAGGAAATGATTTCACATAGTTTACTTTGTGAAGTTTGCTGCTTTTCTTGATTAAGATAGCAACCATTGAAAAATCTTTTTATCTGCCGACAGTACTTCAACTCGGAAGACTAAAACTTTGATCTACAGTTGTGAGAACAGTGGTTGTGATATATATGTATATTCTTTGCCCGGACTCTCCCCCTCACCACTTCTAATCAGAGTAATAGCATTTCAGCAGCAAATGATACATTTGAATCCTGCAAAATGACAATACAATTACTTCTTTTTGTTGTAATGATTATGTTTCTAAGGAGGAGATTATGTGAGTTCTCAATATTGTACAAAATAAGTTATACTTAAGTTTACGTGAAGATATTGGTGCAACTTTTAAAATTACTTTTCCTGATAGTTGTATAGTGTCAAAATTCCAGCTTGGAGCTATTAAATGCTCTTGTCATCAATCATGTTCCTGTAATGTACTTTGATGGCATTCTGCAAATACACTGGACTAATAATGACAAAATATTTTCAAGTAAATATTAGTAACGCTTGTTTTCTGTTCTAGTTTTCTTATCTGTATTACTTTAAGTTTCCTTTAAGTTTTAATCATTATTTTCTTTATTAAATTGAAATCTATGTATCTTAACGTTTTCAAACAAACCAAGTTATGAAATATAGTTTTCTTTTTACTTGTCAAAATAATGTAGGCTAGTTTTTGTGAAAAAGTTCAGCAATTCTATGTGTGTGCCAATTGTTTTAAAATTTTTAAAAATTGCTTTAGTTAGCTTTTATTTCTTATCTGTAACTTTTAGTTACCATGATGTTCATCAGCAAAAAACTTATTATAATTTTGTTATTTTTTGTTTTGTACTTTACAGTGTAAATTACTGAAACAATTTATCACAAAAATTAGCCCAATTTTAAATGTATATTGAAAAAATCATTAAAAAATGAACTTAATAATACAAAAAAAAGTGTGAGTTGGGCAGCTACGGGTACGGTAGAGACTGCAAACAAAAATATTTATGTACTTTGTGGAGTAAACGGCAATAGCATATCATTATGAGAGTCAGGAAATTTTAATGAATTGGTCAGTAAAGTCAGGAAAAACGAACCTTAAAATTCAAAATTCAGTGAAAATCCTGTTTATAAAAATTTCTTCAATTCATACTTATTGGAGATCCTTTGTAATTGTTTCAATTTAATTTATTTTGATTTTTATTTCAGCAGAAATATGTTAATTTTTAAAGCTCAAAATAATAATATTTAAAAGTTGTTGCCATCAGTTTCATAGGTATATAATTTACAATACTAGGTACTATTGTTAACAAAAGGGAGGGCGGTGCACTCTATTTTTATTTGTGGATTTTCACTTTCTGCTACAAAGTAAAAATAGCTGGTTTAACTGAGATTTAATTGATTTTAGTTAGGTTAGGTGAGGAAATATAACTGACGATTCAGAATATTGAAGTTTGTATTGTATTACCATAACTTTTTTTCCCCACCCTACTCCCCTCAGCAATACAATATAATTAAAGCTCAACCCAGGGAAGTGTCCCTTTACTCTAAGAGAGCCTTCTCGCTCACCAGCATTAAATCCAGCACGGCAGTTTGGCCACCCCGATCGGATCTTTGATCTTTATTTTGCCTGCCTCTAATCCCCGTGAGGAGTAACCAGGTCCGACTATGTCGTTCCCGGGCCCTGCACGATGGCCGGGTCTCTGTCTTGATTTTATCTCTGACCTACGCTAGTCCTGGCGCCCACTGCTGCTCATCGGAACCGGCTCACCTAAGCATACTGGCACTCAGATGGGGCTGTCCACCCTTCCCTACACCAAAGTCTACGGCATCTCCCTTCAGCGCCCTTGCCGTGTAACACCTTCATAGCATACGTGTCAAGGGCCCTTCAGTTCTCTTCTGAGGACAGCAGATTTTCAGGTAGGTCTTAATCTATCTAGGTCCGCCAAAGGTGCCATTGTGCACACATAAATATGGTGTGCTCCGCTGTGTCCTCTCTGTTGCAAAACATGCAGCACGGAGTGTCCCGTCTGCCAAATCGATTGAAGTAATGTTGAAACATTTCTTGGCCGGAGAGCAATTGTGACATATAAAAATCTATATCGCCATGTTTCCTTTTCGTCCATATGTCTAAGTCTGTGATTAATCTCTCTTGTCCAGGCTGCTTCATTTCCAGTCATCTATCTTTCATGCCATGTCTCCATTACATTAGCCTTGTCCTCACGCTTCCCCATACCATCGTAGCAAAGCTCTTGCACTCTAACTTGAAGGTCAATTGGCAAAGCTGATGCCAACATGCTCACTTGCACTGTATGACATAGTTGTATAACACGCCGTAACACACACAACAACGTTCACCTGTGGACTGTGTAAACATGCCCAGTTCCTCATGACTTTCATTGCTCCACTCCAAACCGAGGCAGCATACAATAACACTGAAATTATCATTGACATGATTAATCGGCGTTTGGAAGCCCTTGGAGCCGACTGAGTAGTGATCAACACATTCAGTGATTTCAAGATTTTTTTAGGTCCTTGTACAACTGTCTACTATGTGTTGACTAAATTTACATGATTTGTTGATCTGTACCCCCAGGTACATTATCATGTCTCTCGTAGCAACTGTCCACCTAGCATTAGGATTATTCTACCCATCATTCTTCTGCCTGTTAGTGTAATGTAATTTATAATATGTATTAAATTTTATTACATATAAATATTTTTTTTTTTTTTTAAATGTTCATGTGTTACCAGTTTAATTGACTTTGTAGATGTGTTTCACTTAAATAAAAATACATCTTCATTAAAAAAATATTTTTGGATGTACTTTTTTTAATAAAGAATGCTGCTCTTAGTTTTTTAGCGAATAAAACATGTAATGACATAAGATATTTATTGAATAAGTTATTAAATTTATATTTGCATTTTTTAATATTGTTTAATACAGGGAATCTACATTTGATCGCATTAATGTTTAATAAACAAAATTATTTTTGCAGCACCTTTTAAAACAATAAAAAAGTAATTATATTTGACTTTATCTGTTTTACTGATAATTTACATCCTTGGTTCAGAACATCAAGCATTTGTATCTAATTCAAAGAATTAGGGCTTGATACAGCTACCCTTTTTACTGGATTTCCATAACAGTCCTATGTTAAAGAACAATTGCCATGAGAGCTTGAGCGTTACAAATAATCCAGTCAACAATAATTACATTAACATTATTAAAAATATCAGCCATTAAAAAATACAAACACCTTACATTACAGTTATATTCAGCTTCTCGCATTCAGTCTATGAGAACCTATTTATTAAATATCTCTGCCATTACCATATATCTTGACTAAAGTTTATGTACTTTTCAAACTTGAGTAATTTTTAATAAAACTTTTAATTAATAATATAGTAGTAATCAATCTAAGAAATTGTGAGTCCACAGTATGAAGTAGTAGAGGAGTTAGTTTTTGAGATAGTCATTAATAGGTTTTAGGCAGAGCTTACCAAAAAAAGAAGAAAATAAATGATTCAAATTGTTGATGACAGAAAACATGTTCCTATATCATTATCACACAATAAAATTGTTTTATAATGATAATGTAATACGGGAAAACATCTAATAAACTTAAATAATAAGTTAACTATAAGCTTATATAATATTACTTTTTTCCAGTAAGCTGGAAATGTAATAAAAATTTTACAATATTGGTAAGTTAAAACAAATCTCACAAAAGCTTATTTGACATTTATAGTTTATTCTTGGTTTTAGGAGGAACCTTTAGTCTTCAGTGAAAAGGTGTTCTCGCAGGATGCACCATTCATTACATTTAAGCAATGGAAAAACTGCTAATGAAATAAATGCTGGTAGGTAGTATATATAATAAGCATAGGCTATTATCCAGATGGCAGGATAGATGGAGAGAGGAGGGACCTGCCAAGAGAACAAAAGAGCTGATCCCTGACCTGCAGGCCTGGCTTGGAAGGAGGCATGGTGAAATAGATTACTATTATACGGGCCATGGTAATTTCAATAATTACCTGCATAAGATTGGGAAAAGACTAGAACCGGCCTGTATGTACTGTGGCCATGATGATGATGCTGACCACACGTTTACTGTTTGTAACAAACGGGCACAATATAGGTTAGATTCAGGAATTGCAGATATGAGGACTGGAGAAATAACTGCTGAAATGTTGCAAAGTGAAGAAAAATGGAGAAAAGTAGCCGACTTTATTAGAAAGGTGCTAAAAACAATGGACGCAGACGAAAGGCAACTGGGTTTTTAAAAATTAGAATAGGGAAGGGTGGATAGCCCCAGCAGTGAGAGTCGGCATGCTTAGGTGTGTCAACATCAATGATCCGCTGGGGACTCAAGGGGATAATAGGTACGTGACATTAAGAGAAAAGATGTGACACACGCTGCGGCTAGCCAAGGTATGTGATGTCAAAAACACAAATAAAGAGCACTCAAAAGATCTGACCGGCGGGTCGACCTACCATGCTGGATATTAAGCTGGTAGGTGGGAAGGCCCGTTAGAGTAAAACAGACACTCCTCTGGGTGGCGAAATACCAACCAGTTGATCCGACCCAGGGGAGGAGTGAAAAAAAAAAGATACCATACCTAAAAGAAAAAATAAATCCTTATTAAAAAAATAATTTATTTAAGATATTTAAAAATAATTTAATTAAGATTTTTTATCAATCCAGGCTGTCCCTGAGCCAGTCATATAATTTTTTTTCAAAACAAAAAAAATAAAATGTGAAATTTTATTTAGTCTCTTTGGTAAATCAATATGTTATCGTAGTAACCGATACATTTTCTTAAAATTACTAGTTTATTTTCCATAAATTGTCAGTTGGAAATTCAAGCAATGTCTTAAACAGTTTTACCAACAGTATTACCAACTTGATTGAGCTCCTACACATTTCACATTTAATTTTTTGTAACATTTTCTTCTAAGTTTTTGTTGTTAATAAGAGTCAACATCATTTAAAATTTTATTTGTTTTCTGTTGACATTATTTATATCAATCTTCTAATTAAATTCTCTACAATCTTATGTTTAAAAAATGTATGATTTATTACCAATTTAACAACATTAAATTGGTAATTTTTACGTCAAACGTAAAAAAATGTTTTTTGACCCTATTTTTGGCATTTTACATGGATATCTATTTTTTCGATTAAAAACCATAAGAAACAATTGAATTTGCCCCTTAATTGAACTTCCAGAATTTCAGAAAGCCTTAATTTACCCGGAGTAACTGAAACTCAGGTGAAATCTTTCACCTGTATAACTGGCTAACGAAGCGTTTTCAGATATATGAACTTTTTTCTTATTTTTAGCCTGTAGAATGAGTTGTCAAAGTATTGCCTTATCCTCCTGAATCACTCTGTATTTATTGTATTTTTTAACATTAAATGTAGCTTAATTTTTTTAATTACAAATAATCAAAAAACTTACTTAAATTTGCATCATGCATTCAGTTCTTCTGCAAGTTTCCTATCTTCATTGGAACAATCACTTACACTATAATTATCAAAGTCTACACGAAGCACATAACAGATTTTTCAGTCATTTTTTATATCGAAAATTCAAGTTTCAAGTGGATCTAGATTTGCAATAACAATTACTGTCATTCTATACTTTTGAAGAAAATAGCCTTTAAAACTTACTTTTACAGTACTTAAATGTTAAATTTCCCAATGGCCTTTACTTTAGAGATATTCCTTGTAGTATATCCTTCACAGCTATTGAAGATCGATTCTGTTTGGGTGTTTACTGATGATTTTAAATGAGTGTGTTTACATGAACCCTTTGTCATGTTTAATTGTTAAGAAGTGGACATATTAAAATGATCCCTTCTGTAACAAGGGTAGCCCCACCAGGTACATCCCCATATTTGGGCTACCAACCCCGGATGTCCAACCCAGTATGCCAGTGGAACCAGCATGTCAAAGCAGAGACCAGAGAGCCCTATGAACCGACACAAATGGACACCTTATTACAAGCTTGCCATCGCAGGGAGCAGTGAGAAATGAATTGGTCTCTTGTGTAACAGAGATCAATTCAAGCTGTAGTAGGTGTCTACTACTGCTTCAACCCTGGTCGCTATATCACCAGCACAAAAGATGATGTAAACCAGTTTCCAAAATCCGATCTGTGTATCGATCTGAAGTTGAAAGTAAGATCAGCATTATTAAAAAAGAACGATCACATTTTCGAGGAAAAGATTTGGAGTCTGCTAGCCAGCTATGTTTTGTACGTAAACTGTTATTGCCCCAGATGGTATATTCCAGATATGGAGATGATCTACCTCAGGGCATTCTTTTTATTTTTTATTTATTTTAAGTGTAGAATTAACTACTGGTAATTTAAAGAGAATGAAAAGATGATTGTCATTCATCTGGTTGTCATTTTCTTTAAATTGCCCTTTAAAGAGCAATTTAAATGATTAGATGAATTGATTATCACAGATTTTACGTAGAACAAGTCAGATCACCTTAAGAATATTGGTTTCTAATGTATTTTGGTTTATAATGTATTTATTTTAACCTGATATTACAATCTTATTAAATTTTATCTATAATTTAATAATTCCAACAAAAAAAAAAATAATAAAGATCGTTGCTGCTCAATTTTTATAATCTTAAGTATAAATAAAATCTTAAGCGTAATACCATGAAGTTTTATTACATAAAAAAATAAAATAAAACAGTGCAATTTTTTATTTGGTAAAATTGACAAAAGTAGGGATAAAGAGATAAACTCATATAAAGCGCAAAATAAACCTATAAAAACAATTTGTCCAAGTGTGCCTCCATAAAGTTCTCTTGCATGGACTTGATACAACAATATCTTTGATGTGAACTGTTACTACATTAACTCACAAATTCAATAGTATGTAGTTATCTAACTAAATAGAAATAGCTTACATCATTATTTTTATAGATCACCACAGGTGATCGATATCAAACTTTGTTTTAATTATTAAATAATTCATACTTAACACCTTTTATGTCTGAGATGCTAATTTATAAGACATGCCACTTGCACTGGAACCATCAAGTTGTGAAGTATGAATGTATGTACTAATTCTTTAATTAACTTTCATATTTAATTGAAAGTTATTTTTGTATTTTTATAGAGATATTGAAGCTTTATTACATGTCAAATCAAGCCTTGGTTCAGGAGTACTAGCGATGCCGGTTGCATTTAAAATTGTTGGCCTTCTGCAAGGGTTTTTGGGAACTATTTTGTCGGTTTACTTTGCACACTTATAAATTATCATTTTATCGTTCCCGATTCATTGAAACTTGGTTTAAATTTCATCCTTCATTTTCTATAAAAGTGTCTCTTCCATTCAAAATATGTGGAAGGGTTAATATCATAAAATAATTCAGCAGTATGTTGAATATTTACAGTTTATATACAAATACAATATACAGCAATATATAGAACTGTGTAGAAAAGAAAGTAATTTACGAGCAATCTGGTAATAGCTGTAATTATTAAAGAGAATGAATTAATATTTAATTAATTACTTCCTGGTACCATTGTTTTTATTATATGGAACACAGTTAATACAGTGAAACTCCGTATAAGAATAGCAATCACAGAGAAAAAATATTCCATCAAGTGAATCATTTCAATCTCTGGTGTAGGGCGATGCCGAACTCAATATAAATGTGTTCACATAATTATAATAATGAATTTATTTTTAACGTTTCTTATTTGCGATTAAAAAAATATTTTAGCTCAGCAAAGATAGAAAACAGTAAAAATAAATAAAAAATGTTAATTTATTAACCGCTTCAGAATTATCAGTTTTAATTATTTTGAGAAAAGGTGAAACCACAGACAGATTAATTTAATAACTTGAAACATGAATTCTTGAAACAAGCAGACCCCTCTTTTTTGCTGGCCACACGAGTGTTAATAAGTTGTTTTAAGTGGAGTTAAATAAAATTTAGTTCTAATCATAAAATGTGTGTTCTGTGTTAATATATTTACTATGTTTTTCACCTGTTAAAACTTATCCGCAACTTAATTTACTGTTGTAGGAATAATACTTTAGTATCTATAATTCAGCCTACTTCATTTTAATTGTATACATGATTCATTATATCCCTTACAGAATTGAGGTAATTTGTATACCATTGTTTCAATACAGAAAGACATGTTAATTTGTTGTTATACACTAAACCCAGTCTATCATGGTTATAGCGCTTGTAACATAAGTTGCAAGAATGACCGATTACGGTTTTCTTTGAGATAATGATTTCTACATTCCTGTGGTGCAGTGTTGTCTGTAGGGCTGAATATCATCTGCATTTTGGTAAGTTTAGCAGAACGATATGATACAACATATTTGACAGATGAAGAAGACAACATGAAGTCTCACTCAATTTTAAAGGTAAGCCTTAATTCAATTTATAATTTTGTTAAAACAAAGTTACATAGAACTAAATAAATAGAACTGTCACCAAAAAGAAAATTTAATAACTTGTTGCTTCTATCTATATTTAAATTTCCTCATTGCCGAATCAATAGTATACATTTATATATAAGAAAAAAAATTGCCAGTTTTTTATTTACCAGATAAATAGAACATAAATTATACTTTCAGGTAAAATCATATCAGAAAATGTGTTACACACTTAAAAAAAAAATATTTAGGATATGCAGAAACAGTTGAAGCAGTATTTATGTCATCGCCACATGAAAGTGTCAAATCTTGTGCATTAAGTAGGTGAGTTGAAACCTACATTTATTAAAATGTATTATATTAAATATAAAAATATTATATTTATTAAATTATATTACGCTAAAATATGAACAAAATTAATTTAAAACTCACTAATTTTATTTGTTAAATGAGGAAGATACTTTCAAATAAATCATGTAATTCTTTCTGTTACAACGATTGTTTATTATAAATGATTAATACTAAATGATAAATTATTCCACTGATTAGATCTCAATGAAGGTAGTGCTTATCTGTAAAAACTTACCCACTTTATCAAGCAACATGAAAAGTTACATGGAGTTTAATTTGTTGGGAAAAGTTACAAAATAAAATTACACATAGCTCGTTTTTGCCAAAAGAATTGGACTTTATTTTTTGACAGAATGAAATCAGAATTGTATAACCAACCATATTTATAAAACTGCATAAATACATTATCACATTTTAATACTTTGTTAAGACTGCACAAAATCTACATGTGCAAAATTTATATACAACAATCCTTAATTTAAAGGATTATATAATAATAATAATAATACCTTATTATTTAACAGACAATCACTGTTAATATCACTAAGATATTAATGAAAAAATTATAATCTTTCTTAAAATAAAATAATATATGTCTACATAAATTCCTTTGATTTCAATGGAACATTCCAAATTATAAAGAAGAAAAATCACAAACATAATTTTTGACATGCAACAAAGATTCATACGGATTATAACATGACAAAGAATATTCGTAGAGCTCACACAACAAAGATTCATAAGTATTAAACGTAACAAAAAATATTCACAGAGTTAAACATAAATCCATTCAGGTGTTCAATTCTTTAACACAAAATGAAATGTTCACATACACAATGGCTGCTTAACACAAACTCGACAAAAATATGTATCAAAAATGTTTTTTACATAATCGTGTCATATACATAGAAAATTAAATGAAATGAGAAAAGATGAACATGTGTAATTACACATGAATGTGAAAAAAACAATACAACAATCTCAAAATATTTTTCTTTTTTTTAATAATTAAAAGTTCTTATTATTACTATTTAAGATGTAAACACATGAAATAATACAGAGTTAAATCTTAAAAAATAATCAATACAGAAGCATAAATGAAAATCAGCTGAGCATATATTTATATGTATGTTGAATGGAATGCATAAATTTCAGTATTTGAAAAACTTCTTAATTATAATTAAAATTTTCATCTACAATGGTTCACCAATTTATTTAAAAAAAGTATAATGAGACACTCTCTTATAAGTTGAATTAAAGCTGCTTTAATATTTTCATATTTAATTGTGGGAATTAAAACAAAAACTGTAATCTGGTTTAAAATAATCCCAAATTGGTGATTTTGGAATCAGCTTATAATACGATTCAAGATATGTGCAAGTAAGAAATCTGCTGTGACTATGTCAGTACCTATCTCATAAGACAGTAATATCTTCTAATTGATATTAAATATAACGAATTTTTTGTAGAGTAGAACCATAAAGACACATTATTTTTACACTCGTATTTAATAGTTTTACTGTGTTGACGAAAGTTATAAATACAAAATAAAAGATGAAAAAAAATTACTCTGATATAAGTACAAAACTCAATTATTTTTCACAAAAAAAAAAAATTTTATAAATGCGTGGTTATTTTTAAAACTAATTTAATATACGTGCATTTTTAGTTACTTTTTTTTTTGTATGGAGAACTAGAAATTGTAAAATTGTAGTGAAAACTGTTTGGTAAAGCATCCTTCTTCAGAAGATTATGTTTGGATACTTGTCCGGATCTGGGAACCAGATCCCGCCTCACACCTCGCAGCCTCACTGTCTTCATGGTTATTTTCATTGGATTGCAATAACCGTATCTACAGTGAGGTGTAGATACATAAATTGGTAATTGGTAATTGGTAACCTCATCGCACGGATTGTGCAGATGTAGGTCTGTGGGTACCATAGGATTGTCGGAAGCGTATGTATACTTACAGTTTACGCCCTGATACTTGTTGCAAAGCCCGTATGCGGCGCCGACTAACATAAATTGTTCGCTGTTAGCGTTGCTTAACTGCGCACTGTTTGTAATGAACGGTAGACGAAAGCCTACCGGTTTAACACTGCACTGCACACGTTTCACTTCGGACGTTATAGGCAGGTTGTTGAATTCGGCCGGAGACAGATACCACGGTATGATGTCCACAGGAATGTAGGCGAGCGGCGTGGTCACGTACCCGACGCTCTTGTAGGTAGGCGCTACGGCGGGCTGTTTAGCGGCCGCCGCCCGGCCCTCCGTCCATTGCGTCTTGCCGGAGAGATGTTTAAACTGGTAGCCGCACGTCCACATGAAGCGGTGATGATTGAACCGCAGACGGCCGGTCTTGAAGTTGGAGACCGGCATGTGGATGAAGTCTGTACCTCCGGTCGCAGAGTTGCGGGCCGTGGCGGCAGCGCCATCCATTTTAGCTACCTTTGCGGGAGGTTCGTCAGCCATAGCTGTATCCGCTGTACGACTGCCTGACATTCGTGGATATAATACGCCGGTAACGGATTCCACTCCGTATTTGATTGAAAGACCAGCGGCGCCCACAAGGCTGTGCCAATTCCCAGTCCTAGCGAAATCGCCAGCAAAATCCCCGATCGCAGATCTATCAGCTGCACGTATATGATGATGTTCTGTGGCCGATTCGTATCTACGGTCGTGTTCAAGCGCGATCTGATCATCGATGTCCACCGGGGGCCCGTTATCGATTGGGTTGCCAGGGCCGAGGTAATTGTGACCGGGGAAATTCATACAACAGACTGGTCGACGGTCGAGAAGTGCGGTCTTATATACCGCACACAGCTCACCACCCCACTACCGCATGATCGCGTACTGGATACTTGTCCGGATCTGGGAACCAGATCCCGCCTCACACCTCGCAGACGAACAGCATGTCTGAATGTATCGGAGGTTCCGGAGCACAACTGTTTATGAGAGAATCATACAACTGATTATCAGAGAATTTGTTTCCATTTCTTCATGAATCTTCTAGGTACTTTCCATTTTTCTTTATCTCAGGAAAACCAGCGATTAAATAATTTGATAATATATCTGTTTTTTTTTTTTGTTTCTTTACCATTTCCAGCTTTCAGTCGTGCTTAAAATTAACAGCTTTATTTGTCATCTAAAGTAGGATTAGGGAATATACATGCTTATCCTTTTGTGCATCAAATCAATGAACTTCATTAGTCATGTTGTAAAATTTACATTATTTTTTTCTACACAAGTTTTTTACTTTGTACTATGTTTATTTAGTTTTATTTTAATGATTACAAAACTTGACTAGTGCATTCAATCTTTAATAAAATACCATTAATCTATCAATCGAACAATAATTTAAGATATAATGCTAAAATTCTATGAATGGTACTGTTGGGAAAAATTACAAAATAAAATGACACATAGCTCGTTTTTGCCAAAAGAATTAAACTTTATTTTTTGACAGAATAAAATCAAAATTATATAACCATATTTATAAAAACTGCATAAATACATTATCACATTTTAATACTTTGTTAAGACTGCACAAAATCTCCATGTACGATATTTATATACAACACTTAATTTAAAATATAGGTAAATTTGTTTGTTACCTTTAATATTTCTTTTACATACACAAAGTATATCATTAAATTACCTTATTATTTAACAGACTATTACTGTACAATGAAAAACATTAATATCTTGCTATTCAGTTACGCAAAATGTAGTCTCACAATTGTGAATTTTATATATGGCTACATAAATTCCTTTTATATTAATGGAACATTCTAAATTATGAAGAAGAAAAATCACAAACATAATATTTAAAAGATTTTTTGCCATAAAACAAAGATTCATACGTATTAAACATAACAAAAAATATTCGCAGAGTTAATTCAAACATAAATCCATTCAGATGTTCAGTTTTCTAACAAGAAAATTATAAATCTATTATCTTAGATATTTTTACAGCTATGACAGAGCTGAAAATAATGCTGTAAGGTACAGAATTATAGACAATTTTTTCCAATTATGTTCAATGGTAACAACTGTAATGTACATTTCATAAAAGAAAAGGTTCATCTTTAAATAATTACATCACTTAAGTTCTTTACTTACTGTTCTCGCAGAATAATTATTTTATGTTAACACAAAGAGAAGCATATTTATATTAACACTTGAAACAAAATGAAATGTTCACATCACTAACCGATGTTCACACAATGGCTGCTTAACAACTTGTAAAATTATGAATCAAATGTTTTTTTTAACAATTAAAAGATTTTATTAATTATTTAAGATGTAAACGCATGAAATAATATAAAGTTACTAAATCTTAAAAAATAATCAAAAAATAAATCACAATAAAGAATGCATAAATGAAAATCAGCTGAGCTTATATTTATATATTATGTTGAAGGGAATGCATAAATTTCAGTGTTTGAAAAACTTCTTAATTAAAATTTTCATCTACGATTTAATACTGTTACTATAAAAGAAAATTTTATTTGAAATAAATTGGTGAGAAAACTGTTCACCAATTTATTTAAAATAGACAAAAAAAGTATAATGAGACACTCTCTTATAAGTTGAATTAAAGCTACTTTACACATTGGCGTAAACAGGTACGGTTGACACATTTATTCAATTTACAATTGAATAATGTGCAGGTGAAAAATAAGTTGCCCATTGAGTTCTTTACATGGTATAAGTGAATATTAGATCGTTATTATGTTACACATTTAAACAGCAGTCAGAAAAAAATAAACCTCTATAAAAAATTATAGAAACTCGGCTTCAGTACCATATAAGAGTTTCTTAGCTTATAATGTCTCCTTTGTCATAGCCACAACAGTATCCATCAAGATATCTAAACCAGAGGTATATATGCTCACGTGGAATTTGGTAAGAGGAGAATGACAATAGCCTTTGCTTCAAAGCAATTATATAATTACAAAGCCCAAAGGATCGCTGTAGTCAGATCACTAGAGGGAAATTATTTAAGTAAAAATTGATTTTAGTAATTTATTGATAACATAAGCGTTTACTGTAAAACGATCTCAAAGAAAATCCAAATACTTAGTCTTAATGTTATTTAAATGATACGCTAACTTTCTACAGGGAACATCAAATTTTCTTAAGCCGCCTGTAGAAACGTAAACTAGATCTCTATAACAAATTGAGATTTACCATCGACAGCATATCCCATTGAATAAAATGCGTCTATATATAAAAGGCGTATTTTCAAAGTAAGGTCAGTTTTGAATTTGCCTCCTGTACAGGTGATTTAAATAGATGGCGCTTGCGTACTTAGTTAATTCAATCGATATTCAGCTGATAGCAGCAATAGCTAGTCATTTTGATGTTAGTTGTTTATATTAATCCGTTTATAATGATCGTTACAATACCTGATTCTTAATGGCAAAAGATAATTCTGCGCCAAAAGTGTACAAGGAAATCTGTAACGTTTAAGGGCCAGATATTATAAGTGACGGAAAAGTAAAACAGTGGTTCCGTTTATTTCGAGAAGGATGAACGAACATTCACGATGAAGAACTGAGCTGTCTGTGATACAGATGATTTGATTGAAGAATTTGTCGAAAATCAAGCCCCATGAAAACCAGCGCTTTTCCGCCATCAACGTTATCTTTGATGTTTCAAGATTTTTGATTTAGATCTTTTTATCTTAAATTTTTTTCGGATGTTTGAAGTTTTGATTAAAAAAATTGTGTGCCGGATGGATGCCGAAGATGTTAACTGACACGTACAAGGAAAAACTATTGTAGCACAGCGCACGATTTGTAACATTAAAAAATGAAGGTGATTGATTATTTGATTCCTTTGTTACCGGAGAAGAAAGCTAAATTTGTCATTTGAATGTCCAGAAAAACAGCATTCGATGCGATGGTGACATTCACTATCTCCTAGACCAAAGAAGTTCAAAGAAGAACGTTCAGTAAAGAAGGTTGTACTGTTTTTGGGACAAAAAGGGTGGTCTAGCGTATTAACTTAGCGATTACGGAACCGTTGTGAACTCGCAAATACGTATTAAAAATGTTTAAAAAATCTTAGAACTGTAAAGGACGAACGACTGCGGGATTTTATTTCAGGAGTAAGTTATAAAAGAATTACCTCACAGCTAGCTTTTACTGTATATTAAATTTCTTTTGAAAAATCAGTCTTTGTTGTTGATTTTTAAAATAGGATTTATACAGAGTGATTCCAAATTGCAGGACAAACTCTCAGGAGATAATTCTATAGCCAAAAATAAGAAAAACATTGTTCATATAAAACATAGTTCAGAAAACAATTCCTTAGAGTTTCGGCTCGTGAAACATTTAGCCCTGCTTTCTACTCCCTCTGTGAAATTAAACTGTAATAGAATTCTTGGCGTACAAATTGAGGGGTAAATTTGGTACTTCCTAAATCGAATAAAATTCCTAAATCGACCTCTATCTCACTTAGGTTTTATGAAAAACCTAATTAAACGTTTTTTATAAATTAAAAACTTCTAATTAAATTTTAACTTCTAAAATTTGTGTTTAATTTCAATAAACATTATTTACATCAATTTTCCCACAATTAAATTCTCTAAGTTAACTAGAATTTATTTGTTTATTGGTAAATTAACAAAGTTTTTTATTTCAAACCTAAAAAAAGTTTATTTTCCAATAAAACCTTTTCATGTTTATCCTATTTTTCTTTATATATATATATAAAAAAATAACAGTTATTGCATTTACTCCAAAAATAATTATTTCAAACATTATAGACAAAAAAATTACATCACTGATTAAGTTCTTTGCTATGATTTTGCTAAAATTCATGATTATTAAAATTGATGGATAAATTATGAAGTGTATGAAACTTATATTACTATAATTAATTTTAGATAACTGATGAGATGTAAATATTAGATGGAAAATATTAGGGTTTTTATTTTTGTTAAAATACAATAATAATAAAAAATATATGTAATTTAATAGGTGTAGAAGGAAGTCATATGGTGTCCACATCAGCTATTTCTTTTAGATCCTCTGTCCACTTACTAATCTCAACATATGATGTATTAAACAAAAATCTTCATTTACCAGTTTGTAAATATTCCAGTTACCTTCCTTGTAAATTTTGTCCTCTAAAAGTGCTGTCTAGAGGGAAAAAATATTTCAGAAATACTCTGTAATTTGCTCATTATTCTGGCTTATCTCTTACAAAGTATTTCCCTGTACTGTTACTGCATTACTCTGAGCATTTTTCACAGTCTGTAAGCTTCCTCAAACAGATATAAAACACATTAGGTGCATTAGTAAAAGTTTTTTTTTTGTTTTAAAACAGCAGTATTAAAAAAGTTAAGTATGGTTTTGCAAAATGAAAGTATATTTTTTTACAAGAGATAGGAGAATTGAGGTACAAAATTTACATCATATCTCACCAAAAATTCATATATAAGTTAATACATGAGCATGTGAAGCACTCTTGAATTACTGACCAATGCCTCCTACAGTTTCTTTTCACCCATTCTCAAATTACTTACAAAAATTCATTTTTTTCTAGATCCTACAGGACAAACTTCAGACTAAGATGATTTTTTCCACCTCCTTGATGTTTTGGTTTCCAAACCGTAGTTGTACTTTTGGACAATTACACCTTTTGAAGTTGTAATTTTGCACCGATCACTTTCAAATTGTTCCCTAAAAAAAAATTCACTAACTGCCAAAATCAGACCATGAGGATAAAAATGGTGAGGATTTTTCAAAAAAAAAAAAAATATCGCTCTTAATTTTAAAATATCAAATTGGTTGAAGGTTCCTACTATTCTTTGGGTAAGGCTAAAACTTATGTAAGTAAAGTCTTTGGATATCACCAACCATTGGCTCAAGGGGTGGAAAGAATGGGTTTCGAATACCCCCCTTAATAGGCACAATATCGAATGTTTAAAGTGGACGTTCTTTAAACATTACCTAAAACCTTTGTCTGAAACAATTTTTGATATGACCAACTCTTACGGTTTGGGATGACCAAAACGTTGTAGGAATTGCAAATGGGGCTTGTCTTATGCTAAACATGTGAAAATTTTTCACTACAACCATTGTCGTGTTGACTAAATTTGAAATTTTTCTTAATTTTAAGGTGGAAATCTTTCCCTACTTAGCACTGATTAAATCTACCTCCGCCTTCCGGCGTGCTGAAAGGATTTTTTTACATTAATATTAATCTCCACTTCACTGGTTTAATTTCATCACACAGCCCAGTTTTTTAAAAAAAATAAGTACAAAATAACCGTTCTACATTTTATAGAATCAATAATAATTCTATTATGACATCAATAACAATAATAAACATATCAGAAACACAGAACAGTCTATATAATTTTTTTTTTAGTTTTGAAAACATATAAGTTTTATGTTTCGATATAAGTTAAACAAATCGTCAAAAAATAACACTTGTACAAGTTAGCACTTCAATATTATTGTATATTTATGGTAGAATGCATCAAATTTGAAGCAAACGCTGTTAGAAAATTGTTAAACGTCACTTTCCATTTAAATGCATTTATAAAATTAAAAACATTTTTAATATTATGTGTTTTTAAGTTTGTTCATCATTTGATATCTGTGCCTCTGAACGAGGATATGTAGGTCTATTTTTCATGATTAGTATTGTTCATTGGCCCTATTTGGAAGCAAAGTACTTTTTGTGTGTTAAAAAGTACTTAACTAAAAGTAGAAAAAGTAGAAAGCATAAAAATATCTTATGTCCATTCAGTAAGATAAACAGAACCATCCTATGATATGTTAGGTTTGTTTGGTTCAAAGCAATATGTAATATTCCTTTCCTAAGTCCAGTTCCCACTAGGGATATCACTTTTGTCCTAAACAGGGGTTGTGTTATGTCCACTACTATTGCATTTATGTTTGAATTAATGCAGTGTCTAACCTAGCTGTTTATGTATATAATTAGTCATGAATAGACGTCAAATTATGATGAATTTAGTTCTTATCTGAACTGCTTTGGACAAAAGGTAAGGTTATTACTATAGTCTTTAATTATTAAAATGTTAATGAGTAAACATTCTAACCTAACACAGTCTTCAGGCTGATGAGAAGCTTTTTATAAGCTATTAAAACATTTGATCAACCTAAGTTTTAATTATTTAGTGGTAATATTAACATGAACTTTTGTAGACACAGAATATTTATATCATATAGATTTAATTTTCTTTTAACCTTACATTTTCTTATTGGTATGTCTTACTACCAGGGGTCTTAATTATAAATAATTTTTACAAAACTAATAATAAGGATAAATAAAATTAGTTAGAATTCGTAATCATATTAAGTTAATGCAAGGCATTAGTGATAAAAATACCATTAAAAACAATAACACCTCATACATAGCTGTAAATTCTAAATGAGAGATAGTGTTCTCTTCTAATGAATTTAAAATTGAACTTCATCAATTCAAGAACTACTTGATGCAAGAAAAAACAGCTCGAATCATGCAGTCGGTTAATTGGGCTTCAAGATCAAATAATGTATTAATCTTTTAGCAGTTGATTATTTTTAGTTTACGTTTTATTGCAAAGACTAGGGAAAATGGGGAAAAAAATTGGGAAAACAGCTGCATTTCCCTTTAGTACATTCTTCTACTGATGGTGATGAAGAGAAAAAGGTGTATGCATTTTTGAAGACAGATAATAGCGACTACTTTAATGATTCTGGAAACAAAAATAGGCTATTAACAATAATTACAATTTAGTTTGATAGTAATCCAAATACCACTGAAGTCTAATGTATTTCACATATGACAAAATGGGTCGCAGGTTATTGGCTATGAATTAAAAGGTATTCAAGAAATACAATCATTCACTTCAGAGGATGATTCGATTGGTGATCTCAATTATTTGCCTTGCAGTAGCTTTAATCTACTGCCAGGCTCTGATATCTCTTTTATTGAAAATTAAAAGTGTTTACCATGTGAAAGCCATGAAGAGCTTGTGGTGTCTCATGTAATACTAGTTAATGAAAAGATTGAAAACGTTACGGAATTTGTGCCATATTCCAATTCTGATATGAGTCATCTTGTAGGTCATGAACCTAAAGAAAAATGTAGGACAATATGAAAGAGAGAAAGAAATGTTACTTTTTGGATTAAATTGTCAGAAAAGGTAATGTTTGTGAGGTAATGTTCTTCAACGGGAAAGCTAGGAGCAAGTCGTGTTACTGGCCCTGGTTGTAAACAGGATTGCAGAATGAAACGTTCTCGTTGATAAGTGAGGTTGACAGGAAAAATATTTGATAAATTTTGGTTTTAAGACAAGTCTTGGGATATGAAAAGACAGTACATTGTATCAAAAATTTATTCATCAGGACCAGTACCCAGAAGAGGAATGCGAAATTGTAGTAGAGAGGATCAAAGGAAAATGACAAATGTATACAGGGCGTTTCATAATGTCCTTCAGAGTTTCAAAAATTCATTAACAAAAAACTATTTCACTCATAAGAATAAAACAAGTTCTGTACGAAAGAGTAATTCAAATAGTTTTTACCACATACACTAGGCAGTTAGTAAACCATTTGCTCGCTAGGTGTCGACAGTAGAGAAAATGGCTGCCACGGGAAGCGAGAAGTCGTTTTGTGTGTTAGAATTTCACTTGTCAAAGTCAGTAATTTCTGTGCAATGTGCGTTTTGATTGAAATTTCATAAGAAGCCACCAAGTGACAATTCAATTCGTTCGTGGTATAAACAATTCAGTGAAACCGGTTGCTTGTGCAAGTGAAAATCAACCGGTCATCCATCAACCTCAGAAGTCAATGTCGAATGTGTGCATGCAAGTTTCATTTGCAGCCTGTCAAAATCGACTGCAACTGCAGGCAGAGAATTAGGAATTCCAAAAACAACAGTGTGGAGAGTTCTCCGTAAACGTTTATTATGCAAACTGTACAGTCTTCAATTAATCCAGCGTCTTTCTGATGGAGATAAACCACATAGGCTCGATTTTTGTTTCCAGTTACAGGAAAAGATGTTGTTAGATGAAGGTTTTGTAAAGAATATAATTTTCAGCGATGAAGTTACTTTCCATATTAGCGGCAAAGTAAACCGTCATAACATGCGAGTTTCGGGAACTGAAAACCAACACGCTTAAGCGGAACGCATTCGGAATTCTCCAAAAGTAAACGTTTTTTGTGCGATCTCCCGTGAGGCAGTGTATGGGCCGTTCTTTTTTATGGAAGCGACAGTAACCAGCATGATATACCTGGATATGTTACAATTATGGCTTATGCCTCAGCTACTCAACGACTTCATTTTCCAGCAAGATGGTTGTCCTGCCCATTTGCATAACGAGGCTTGACAGTACCTTAACACAACATTACCTCGGCACTGGATAGGACGCGCGTCTGAAGAAGACCAACATATTATGCTGTGGCCACCAAAGATCACCAGACCTCACGCCACGTGATTTCTTTCTTGGGGTTACATGAAAGATAAGGTGTTTATCCCGCCGATGCCGCACGATATCGCCGAGGTAAAGGACTGCATAATCAATGCAATCAACTCTATCGAAAATGACATGTTAGAACGAGTTTGGTAAGAGCTAGACTTTTGTGTTGATGTGTGCCGTGTCACCAGAGATGCACATATCGAACATTTATAGATTTTAACAAAAACTGTTCTGGTTAAGTCTACGCATTACCTCGTACAACTTTCATTTAGGTTAGTGAAATACTTTTTTTGTACTGAATTTTTGTAACTCGTAAGAACATTATGAAACGCCCTGTATAAATTCTCATTTATAAATAAAAAAATACATTTCTGTCAGTCTATGTTTTTAAGTACTCTTCGAATAATTATGCCGATGGTGAAGATAGTTTTGCAAAAGGTTTCTGAAAGCAGTATGATGTCGTGATAAGAAAGGCAAACATGCACCATCGAATAAAATATCACAAACTATATTATTGAAGCAATAAAAGCTCATAATAATAAAGCAACAAATACTCAGCAGCTTACGAGAGCCATTATAGTCAAGATAGAATACAAAAAAAATAGCGTGGGTGTGGAAGTAATGAGGTGGCAAAAGAATGGCTTTCCCTTAAAGTTTTTAACAAAGAGTATAATTTGTCAATTAAAGAGACCATTCAAAGAAAGTGCTTCTTTGTTACAAAAAAAAAAAACACTCATTTGGACGAGGGTGATAAATGCTATAAATTGAAAGCTAAAGACAGGAATTGATGGAAAAAGGCCAGGAAGCCAACTTTTAATGGTGGATTTACAGAAACTCTTGCCTATCCCGTTCCTTTATGACAAACAATCAATTTATCTAAGAAAGCTATGGACATTAAATTTCACAATGATGATCCAAAAACAACAGATTCATTTTGCACGATTATGATGAAACCACTGGAGGGTGTAGAGGAAATGAAATATGTGCAAAATGAGCAACAACAAATTTCTCACTAACTTTCATTATTTACGATTAGTTTGTAATATGATTTGTTCTTAGTTCCTATTATAAAATAAAACAACCTACATTTAATTTTGGTTATTTATTTTCTGATTTTCATTTATATATTGTTTTGTTGTTTATAGATAGAAATGATATTAACTAATATTATGCATATGATAATTTAATTACTAATAAAATAAAAGTATGAGTGGAGGGTCTGCCGGTTCCTGTATATTTATTTTTCTATAATTTTATGGGTCCGCCATAAAAAAAAGGTTGAGGAACACTGCTTTAGAAGGTTTGTATTCTAGACATCCTATCAGAAATTCATGATGCATTTGTTGAGTTGAACTGTCACAACACACAAGTAAGTTTCTGCTAGATCCCTAGCCATGTGAGAATCCTGGGTAATGAACTTGCAGATTCCACTGCTAAAGATGCATATAGCCAACCGTTTTTCACCACTCAAGCTTGCGAGGGTCAATTGTAAGTTTGATCTGCAAGTTAATAGGAAAATCGAAAGGGAATGAAACATAGTTGCTGGCTTCCTTAGATTCTTAGCCCTGCAAAGGATGGCTGAGAGAGGCTGAATTTGTTACAAATGTATAGATAGAATAGTTAATCTGGGTCGCTAGGGGCCCATCTTTGTGCTTACTTTGCCAAGATAGGCATTTTGGCATCGAGCCCTGGATAACTTAGATATTCACTGTTAGGATGAGAATGGATATGTGAAGAACTCTGCGGTAGAGCTCCAGTGTGGGAGACCTTGCTCCCAAAAGTGGATCAGAGCAGAGGAATGTTTTCATTAGAGGCTAATTAAATTTGTGGCTAATTAAATTTTTTACTTTAAGTAAATTGAATAGTAAGACAAAATTGTCGTTATTGCGATAAGGTTTTTTTGTGTTTGAAGATTTTATGAAATTATTTTTAATAAAACTGAAAAATAAAAACGAAAAGTAATGAGTGCAAATTGTGAATAAAAAAAATAATAAAGCAATGTAAAAACGAAGAAACATTAAACAAATACAAATAGTATTAATGTAACATTATTTATTAATGTTTCCATTATAGAGGACTTCAAATATAATTTAGGAATACAAACAATAATAATTTTATAAATAAACTGAACATCCTCTTCCCACCAAAAAATAATTTAAAACTGATATATTAAAATATATTTCTTAACATTAATGTATTATTTTCAAAGCATACATTTTTTAAGGAATATTCAAGTTATTACAAAAAATATGACTATAATTTTCAAAAGAAATTGATTATTTAAAAATAATTTCATAAAATCTTCAAACACAAAAAAACCTTAGAATTTAGCAATATTAACGTAAAAATCTATGAGTAAGGTTGGATAAACATAATCGTAACTACTCATAGTAATACATTTTATATATCGTTATAAAAAAAATAATACATTGCCTAAGTAGTATTATAACATCCTGACCCCTCTAGGGAAAGACATCCGCCTTGTGGCGATCCTGGTTGCTATACCATCCCCTAGCCCTGATGGGCTTTACCAGAGGTCATCTTTTAGACCCTCTAAATTTGATATCACAACACAGTCATCAATTTGGCTTCTGTCAAGATGCCACCGATGCAAATACCTCAGCAGATGAAATTTCAATCAGTGTATTTACAGAACTTACTATCGCCTGCGTATGGCCTCTTCCAACCATGACCACCTACCGTATCTTACAACCCTCAACTATCAAATTAACTGATTCTTGAAAGCACAATCCCTGTGCTTTTCTCTAACATCGAAGGTTTCACACAAAAACTCTTCCTATATATAACTTCAATTAGACTATACACTCAGATCATTACTTGACCGAGTCATTAAACATCAGAAATTCTATCCTCATACCAAAAAAACAAGTGTTGATCGCAATAACGACAATTTTGTCTTACTATTCAATTTACTTAAAGTAAAAAATTTAATTAGCCACAAATTTAATTAGCCTCTAATGAAAACATTCCTCTGCTCTGATCCACTTTTGGGAGCAAGGTCTCCCACACTGGAGCTCTACCGCAGAGTTCTTCACATATCCATTCTCATCCTAACAGTGAATATCTAAGTTATCCAGGGCTCGATGCCAAAATGCCTATCTTGGCAAAGTAAGCACAAAGATGGGCCCCTAGCGACCCAGATTAACTATTCTATCTATACATTTGTAACAAATTCAGCCTCTCTCAGCCATCCTTTGCAGGGCTAAGAATCTAAGGAAGCCAGCAACTATGTTTCATTCCCTTTGATTTTCCTATTAACTTGCAGATCAAACTTACAATTGACCCTCGCAAGCTTGAGTGGTGAAAAACGGTTGGCTATATGCATCTTTAGCAGTGGAATCTGCAAGTTCATTACCCAGGATTCTCACATGGCTAGGGATCTAGCAGAAACTTACTTGTGTGTTGTGTGACAGTTCAACTCAACAAATGCATCATGAATTTCTGATAGGATGTCTAGAATACAAACCTTCTAAAGCAGTGTTCCTCAACCTTTTTTTTATGGCGGACCCATAAAATTATAGAAAAATAAATATACAGGAACCGGCAGACCCTCCACTCATATTTTTATTTTATTAGTAATTAAATTATCATATGCATAATATTAATTAATATCATTTCTATCTATAAACAACAAAACAATATATAAATGAAAATCAGAAAATAAATAACCAAAATTAAATGTAGGTTGTTTTATTTTATAATAGGAACTAAGAACAAATCATATTACAAACTAATCGTAAATAATGAAAGTTAGTGAGAAATTTGTTGTTGCTCATTTTGCACAATTTTTTCAATGTCGGATTGTAAATTACTTAAACCTAATACAAAGAAATGGATTTATTGATGAACGATTTCTTGTTTTATTTTTAATAAGTGTCAGAGATGAGACTTCAAACAAATATGTGGTAGCAAAAAGAAGTAGTATTTTCATGGTTTTGTTATATAAATTTGGATATTCATTTTTTATTGCAGTCCAAATTTAATTAAATTTGTCGTTAAAAATTTGTTTTTTAATGTTATCTGAACTCAGTTCCAAGAGATGTTCTTGTCTTCGTTAATTAAATTTTTATTATTGCAATTATTCTCAGTAAAAGTTATCCATAAATTCATCTCCTGCAAATATATGTTTATAGGGAAATATTTTTCAAATCCATCATACAATGACTTTAAATGTTGACTTATTACTACATTCAGATTATCAATATTCTTTTTGTATAGTAATAAAATATTAATAAGAATTAAATACATCAGGATTATTTTCTTCAATTTATTAAAGTGCATCAATTTTGTTAAAAAAATTATATGCAATTGTTATACTTCCCTGCAAACCTAAATTTAATTTGTTTATGTAAGAAAATATGTCACTTAAATATGCCAGTTTTGCAATCCAATGCATATTGGAAAAACATTTTGATAACAGAAGCTGTTTTCTACCAAAAATATTTCCATTTCTGTCCTTAATTCATGAAGTCCTGTAAGCACTTTTCCTCGCAAGAGCCATCTCCATGAAATAAGAGAGTCATCTCTTACTTCTCCATGAAGTAAGAGATGCTGGTGTTCTGCTCCTAATTCTTGACAAAGAATAGTGAATAATCTAGAGTTAAGATAGCTAGCTTTTCTTCACACAATTAACAATTTTTGTCGATTCCAAGAGAATATCATTTAATTCAGGTGACATATTCTGGCTGCTAAATGCTGGCAATGTATTATGCAATGTGTTAATAATATGTCAGGAGGAGCAATTTCTTGATTCCTTTTTGTTACTCTGCAATGTTTCCCAGTCATATTTGCTGCTCCACCAGTACATAGACTGATATAATTTTCCCAGTTTAAGGAATAGTTATTAAACACGAATTTAATTAATCAAAAATTTCAGAACTTGTCATGTGGGAATCTAAATTTTTGTAAAATAATAATTCTTCTTTAATTTCTTCCGAAGAATAGTCTATGTACCTTACGTAACAGAGCAAAATAGCTTTTTTTAAGGATATAACATGATTCGTCGATCTGGATGTCAAACATTGGTGATTTTTTAATACTTTTTAACTGGTATTCAATATTTTCAGGTAGTTTCAATTCAATGACTGAATCATTTGAAAAAGGAATTGGTTTGATCTGATCTGCAGCTGAGGGTCCAAATATTTCATTGCAAACATCAATTTACACCAGTTTAATTAAATTTTCTCTGGTTGTGAACAATTTTTTTGTTTTGGCTATACGTAGTGCAACTAAATATGAATATTTCAATTGTGATTTATTTTGAATAAAAGTTTCTTTACATTTTTTATTTTGGAGATTAAATTCTTGTTTTTATCGTTCAAAATATTCCAATGGTTTCTTTTCTCATTTGGGATGTCTTGATTTTAAATGTCGCAACATTTTGGACAGTTTCATCGTATCATTATTCTTAACTTCCTTTACATATTATGTATATTATCTTCTGTAGAATCTGCCCAAAGTATAAAACCATATTTTAAATACTCATTATTGTAGCATCTTGTGAAAGCAGATTTATTTTTCTTATTTGGTGGACATTCACTTTCTGTTTCAGTCGATTTTATCCCAGAGTAGAACTTGTCTTTTTTTACTCATTTTAAGAAGAATAAAAATTTGTGTTTTTGCAATAATTAAAAGTAAACCACTTGACTATAACACTACTACTCAACTGTGTAAAGTAAATAATGTAATTGTAAATGTAGTGTTGCAGTTAGCTGCAATTGTACGTGCACATAGCTGTCATAAAACAAAAGTAGCACCAAAGCTGTACTATTTAGGGCGGCGTTGTTTTGATATCTTCCACTCCTACACTTTATACGTCGCAGGATAGTTTCTTGTTGCCAACTGTGCAAAGAATATAATGTATTTAATAAATTAAACATGCACCACTATTCACCAATGTATACGTACAGAGCATTATTAAATAATTACACAAGTGTATAAATTCTATATTATCGTCATATGAAATTTTTCTCATACTTTTTAATTTTTTTTTTTTTTTTTATGTGGACAATCTGTTCAGGAGTGGCATTATCTCACGGACCAGTGGTTGAGAAACACTGTTCTAAAGCTTGGAGTGCACTACACGAATTGCTACAAATAAGATGTGACGGTATTTTGGATTAAAGGTACTCAAAATCTTATTGGTGGCGTACAGATCAGCATTATATACACTTGTAATACCAAGTAGACCAAACATCTAGATTTTGTCATTTACTACAAAAGCACATCCAATGGTATCATTCTGTTTCGACCCATCTGTCTAGACTAATGTCTACTTAGGTAGGTAGCTACTTTGGTAGGTTAATCTTCTAGATAACATAAAAAAATAATCAATTAATTAATTAATGATGATGTTCATTTAAATAGCCTTTCTTTTCTTCTTCTTTTTAGTTATATTTATTTATACAGCTGTCAATTTTCTCTGCTGAGTGGTAACAAGCATGTAGTTTCACAACAGTGTATATTAATCTGTTTTATACACCATTTATTCCACTGCTTAAATGATGTAATAAATGCACTCTAGCTACTTTGGTAGGTTCACCTTCATACCTGAGACAGACATATAAGACATAGTGCACATCATAAATGGCCCTACACTCCGGACATAAGCCTGAATTAATCAGACCGTACCTGGGCAACTTATCTCGAAAAGCACAATATCCAGAAAAAACTGTGTAATATTAATCTACCTAACTACCTGCATACTTCTCACATCAGGAAAAATTCTATGCATGTAATGGCCATCAGGTGATTCAGTCCACCTAACCTGCCATAAATGGAAACCCTGGTTGTCTAGTTCTTTTATGCACCGAGAAGTAAATTGGCTCACCTTCTTAATATCATAACGTAATTGGGGCTCAGGCGTAAGGATATCAATGGGCTTACCAGAAATAATAAGGATAACCTTTCTGTAGACAAAAATATTTCTAAAAAAAATTATAAAAACAATGTAAAGAGATTGCTACAAAAAAAAAAATTAGAAAAAATAAAGGAGTGAGTACATTAACAAGAATATGGGAGAAATATGTATTACTTTTTACCCTGTTTTTTTTTAAAGTGTAATTTTTTTTACACTTTAAAAAGTCCTCTTAAGGATAGAACAAAGAACTAAGAACCAATATGAATAAATATGATAAAACATATTTGTTACGGTGTAGTCAACTGGATAAATGCCACAAATTAGTTTTAAAAACCCATAAGCTTTTAAAGAATAATAAATATCCATTACCTTCTTACAAAGAAAAATGAACTGGTGGTGGTTTTGCATTGCTTTTGTCAATGAAGTGAACATATTTCATATTAGATTGCCAAACTTGGCAAACTGCAGTTGATATTCAACCTTAAAAACATAACTTTCAATTTGTCCATCTCATAGATCACCAGTAAAATCAATATCTTTACTCTCAGAGAAAGCAACCCCGATTGGTGTCTACTGTATCTCAAACAGTCTGCAAACATCACAGCCATAAGAAACAGTGGGATAAATGGTGTAAAAAAATATTAATATACACAGTTGTGAAACTACAAGCTTGTTATCAATTGGCAGGGAAAATTGACAGCTGTATAAAGATATATATAACTAAAAGAAGAGCTGTTTAAAATCTACGTTATCAGTAAAATGAATTAACTGAGTTAATTAATTAATGTGCGACTGAGTTAAATCAAAGATATCTGCATTTCTGTTTATCTCTGCTGAACACAAAGTCAAGATGATTTGTTAACTACGATTTAATAATGAAATGATAGCTAGTAGCTAATATTGAAAAGCCAACAGCATTAAAATATAACTGGTCAGAGCTGACTTTAACTATCGACCCTCCACATGGTAAGGCAAGCTCTATCACTACATCACATTGATACACATTAATAAAATGAAATATTTTATAAAGAAATAAATAATAATGAAATCCTCTAAAATGTAAATATTAATACTAAAACGTCAATATTTACATGTTGTAATTTAATGAATATAACATATCTGAAATATAAAAAAAAAACAAATATTTGTTTTCTCAGGTAGAACCTCTCATTGAGGTTTTTAACATTCTTTCATTATTAACCAGGAACAATTGTCAAATACAATCTACTCATTTATTTATTTTTAATCACAACATAAATAAATGAATATATGGAATATTTATTTGTAGCGTATGAAAAGTTTCAAACATAACCAAAAATTTAAATGCAGAAAATCAATGATGAAGCTGAAGATGCTACCCCTCTATGATAAAAATCGAGTTACAAATTTCAGCAGGATATTTTCTAAACTACTTCAAACAATATTCAAAACACAGCAAGTAAAAGATTTGCATTTTTAAAATATTCTATGAGTAAATATTATATGAAAAATCTAATATATCACCAATGTTTACCTTTTAGATTGCTTATTACCTTAGCTATAAATCCCATAAAAACAGAACATATAAATATATATGTAAGACGTAAATCAATCTCGAAAATGAAACAACCACTTTCAGGGATAACAAAATCCCCACGTCAAGTTTGAGCAGAATAAACTGTTACATCTAATTTAAGTCCACTAAAATTTAGGTGCTTTTTTTACTCCAACAAATGACACTTTAATCTTCACCAAGATGACTAGCAGTATATTAAACATCATTTCTCTCAGAGAAAGCAATTCAGTATTTCTTGATACTTATATTCTTTTTAGACATATTGCAATCCCCTTACCAGAAGTAAGGGGATGGACAAATCATATAAATAAAAATAAAAAATTATGTTGTAATGTTAATAAATCAATATTAAAATAAGAGTTAAAAAGAAAGAAGATGAAGTCAGATTTGAACCAATGTGCCTTCCCCTTGTAAAATCCAAATATTTCATTAACTAAAATTTTATTTGGCTATAACTCTGGAATCAATGAAAATAAATACAACTTATGATATATTTTTGAAAAGCTCTTAATGAGAGCTTATTACTACAGTTAAGAAAAATGTTAAATCCAAATTTTTTTTTTTATTTTGAGCTTTTTTGGACACTTTTGGTCCAGTCAATTGCAGTCAAAAGGGGAGGTCAGATTTCCATTGAAATCTGAAAACCAAAGAAGTAAAAAAGTACTTTCCTTACAACCTGATAGTTTAGCAACACAAGGAAAATATATCAAGGAGTAGCATCCTACAAATTACAAATAGTGAAATAAGATGATATGCTTTAATTAAGTAATACTTTAAATTAATTAATACTTTAAGTATTAATACAATTAAGTAATACTTTAAATAAATCAGTTTTTTGAAAGTAACTAAGTTAAACCACACTGGATGCAGTTTCACTATATACTGCTGACACTTATTAAGAGGTTTTATCATGACAGTTGATGTCACACAAAAAATATATATATTTATTAATTTCCAATATGATTAATCGTTTGATTTATTTTTCAGAGATGTTACATTCATAACATTTGTAAAGAAAAAATGTTACAACAAATAACAGTTATATGTTACCATGATTTTGATAGTTCATAAATATAAAAAAAACCTTGCTCTAAGTAAAGAAAGGAAAGTCAGTATATAGATAAAAAATTATAATTTTTTAATGTGATGTATAAAAACAAACATTACATAGAATTTACTTCTACAAACTAAAAATCTGGAATATAAAGTGCTAAAAATATGGTTATGATAATAACAAAAAAGTGAGACTATTATTTCTCTTTAATTTTTAAAAAGAATGAGATTTAAATATTTTTTTTTAAAAGGAATGTATTCTGTTACCTCTTGTATAGGGGCAAGCTGTTGAGTAAAGCCTCCCTTCTGTCAACAAACAGAGAACAACAATACACAAACATACACAACAGTTAATTGTATTTAATGCCTACAACATTAATCAACATAAAAACAAACAAAAATATTAATAAAAATTGAATATAAAATCCACATACACACACATGTATATATAGTAATTTCTCTTTACATCTGTATAATGGGACAGCGATTTCAAGAGTTATAGTTTAAACTTAGTGATTACAGGAATCAAAAATAGAAAAAACTTACATAATCACTTCCTTTTCCTTCTGTCAATAATTTATATAGTTTTCAATTGAAATTAATAAGTAAATAAATATTTTATTCAAATCAGGGTCTAATTATACAAGGGATGGCTGAAATGTAATCCACATTAAAATTTAACAGGAGAATAGAAAGTCATACGAAGGAACAGGTTCAGCCATGTTGTAATTTCATTCCCTTACTACTAATATCTAAAATTCATTTTCTGTTAGTCACCAATGTTGAGGAGTCGAGTATGCCTGCTATGTCAATACATCTAAAACAATATGTAGTGGTTGAATTTTTAACCGTTGTCTAACAGCTGTTTATGGTGATAAATTGTTGATCGAAGTACTTCACAATATTTCAATCATACCTACATGAATAGGCGGGCAATAAAATTTTGTGTATAAGAAGCTGGTAAAACAAATATTGAGGATAAGCCTCACAGTGGTCAACTGGATTCCATGACTGATGAGAATCATTAAGAGGAGTTAAATGAACTTATTAAAAATTACCATCAACTGCGCTCTGAAAATGGTAATGAGGGGATGGCTCAAAAAATAAAAATAGGTCAAAAAATCAAAACAAAGTGCCTTGATTTTGTCAACAACTTGGTATTGTTAGCAAACAACTATGACACAGATATTCAAATTTCAAAACATTGTAAATAAAATTGTCCACAAAATGTCATTCGAAAAGATAGAAATTATGTGCCAAAAACCAACACAATTAAAGAAATAAACATAAACGGAAACAAAGTCAAAATAGTAACCCAATTTAAATACCTCGGAGAAATAATAACAAACAACCTAAACAAAAAAAACCTCAATCCAAACAAGAACAAACAAACTAGCTTAGGCACAAAAATTAACCTGGTACACCTGCAGTAAAAAATATCTATCCATAAATGCAAAAATAAGACACTACAACACAGTTATAAAACTGGAAACCAAAAATGCAGCAGAAACACTCTTCCATCTGAACGAACAATCAAAGACGACAGACTCCAGAAAATCGAAAGAAAAACTGCAAGAACCTGCATCAACAGAAAGTACCAGAAAGACAGGTAGAAATAAAAGAGGATCTGAAAGAAACTGGCCTTACACTAGAAGATACCATACACAAGATAAATTTAAATAAAAAAATCAAGGATAAAAACACTCGCTTCATACTCACAAGAAAGAAACTCATAACATGAACATTTTCAACACCAGAAATGGCACAGAGATTGGAACATATGTAAAAGTATTGGGAGGACTGTGCAAAGCCCAAAAAGTACCTTCAAAGAGACTTTGATAATAGACTGACTAAAGTGATCATATGCAGTTATATAAGATGGAAAAAAAACAAAATCTTTTAATTGTCTTTTAAATCAATTGGCGAGACAATTTTTTTAAATAGTTCAGTAATTTATAAAAATAGCAACGGAACCATAACTTTTATCCTCTGTCTGAAGTCATAGCAGGCGTTCCCCCAATACAATTAAGAGCAGACCAACTGGTGAGAAAATAAGAAGGTATGAAAAAAGCAGAGGCAAGTAGAGGAACTACAGAAAGGTGGCAAGAGCTGTGAGATGCTACTGGGTCAGGGTTGTGGATCCAAAAGTTAATTCCTAGGATAGATGTTTGGGTTGGAAGAAAATTGGAAAGGTAAATTATTACCTAACCCAGTTCCTTACAGGGCATGGGGAATTCTCCTCTTATCTCCATAGGTTTGGGATGGCTGAATCCTGAAAATACTGTAAGATAAATGCTGGAAGATCCTAATCAGTGGGAAGCAATGAACAGACTGGTGACTGCGATACTCAAACAGAAAGAAGAGGAGAGCAGAGCATGGGGAGTGGACTGAGAAGGTCAACAATTGAAGAAGAAAAGAAGACTAGTTCGAGCAAGTGGCAGAGGTGCTGATGTCAGATACTGAAAAATCCTCTTTTGAGGTGAAGAAGGGGAGGGCTGGGCGGAGGGGAGGGCGAAGGGGAGGAGGACAGCTCCCAATGAGGCTGTCATTAGTCTGCTCTGCGCTTGTGTGGATCAGCAACGGTGATGAGGTACAGAGACTCTAAATTCCTTGAGCCCAATGGCACCTCCCAGAGCTGAGTTGAGAAGAATAGAGGGTCCAGCCCCGGACAGGGAGGTACGGTGAGGTAGGAGTTTTAGTCAGTAGAATGCAGGTACACAAAGGCTCTCATTAACATCTAGCCGAATTCAAATGAATCTGAAACTTCCCCATTTATGGGGTTTAAACCTACTGTCTGGTTTGAATAGAGCCTTTCACTTCCCTATCTTAACATTTAATTTTTTATTATCTTTCTTTTCATCATATTTCATTACCCTCTTTTCTTTTTTAATTCACCATATAAGCTTCGAAGCTTGTGCATGAGAAATATGAAATGGAAATTTTGTAGCATATAAAATGGGGGGAGGTCCCCTGGGACCCCCAGATGAAAGGCCGAGGCACTACCATTCCACCACGGAGATTGGCTATTTACTTTCAATTCTAATGCAATTCGGAATATCTTAATTAAATATTTCAAATCTATGATACTTCATGAAACCTATTATACTTTTGCACCCTTCTTATTCTTAATACTTTTATTAAAAATAGTGCCATTTACATATTTTTTAAAGTTGCCCACAAAATTCACATTAAACGTTTTGTTTAGTCACACCTATAAACAATAAATAAAGAGCATTTAAATGTTAAAATGTGCATTTATTCAATTTTTTTTATAAAAATGTTTTCTTTTTTACATAAAAAAAAATAAAATAAAACTTTTAATTAGACATACAAAAACCTTTGCATGTTTTTGTAATATTGTTAACAGAGAAAATCAGATCTGTATGAATTCTCCAATATCAGAAAACACATAAAAAAACATCAATGTAAAATCTAAACATATTTTAAGTTTTTTTTTTTTGAATTTATAAAAATTATGAATAATTCATTTAGAGTTACATGCAACATAAAACATAAACACATTTAAAAATTATGCACACAAAAACTAAACAAACAAAAATAAAAAAATAAAATAATTATGATGTACATTTTTTTCTTATTAAAAATTTCTTCTTTATTTAAAAACAATGAAAGTATTTTATAGAAGTATATATAAGTTCATTTTGTTAATAAATCTAAAAATACACTAATATAAAAATCGCACTACCATATCTATGATTTTGCTTTTGGGCAATCTTTAATTTTTTATATGTACATGTCTGCACAAGCATCACTCGCACCAAGTAGCAGACCGCACAGCTTTCCCACCAAAACGGCACTGCGGCCCCACCACTCATAGGCTCCAATAAAAGAGCGAATTTTTAATTCGTCGTCGACCACCTCCTGGAGAAAGAAGATGGAGGAAGAAAGAGGTTCCCTAGCCAACTCAACGTGGGACCTCCCAGCAGATGCCAACATCTCCGCCAGAGCAGCAGACCTGGCTAGCCCAACAAGGGAGGATGCTATCTTCCACCCCAGTTTGCTGGGCTTCAATTGCCCTGGCCAGCAGGCCCAGTGTGGGATCGCTTGGGGAGAACCACCTCAGCTGCATCGGCGGAATACAACCGATGCCAATCCTACCCTGCGGGGATCTGGGGTCCACCAGTGCCAAGCTGTACTGGGGACCCAATTGCTGAGGGGAAGCTTGGTCTGATTTCAATAGACGAGCAGCAAATCCCCGACTACAGTCAAGCCAACAACACCGGAGACCAGCTTTTGGACCAAACAGTTCTTCTCAGAGCTACCTAACAAAATGCACAAACGATTAGATTGCACTATAGCAGAGCTATAATTCTAGAAGAAAAAGTATTGTAATCGGTCCAATTTGGGCATATGCAGTTTTCACTGGATCTGGATCTTTTTGACATCTAAGGGACTCAAAAAATTAGGTAGAAATTTTCCAGATGTTAATGTTCATACGTACATGTGTGTGTGTGTGTGTTTGGCTTTTGGCCTCTAAATCACCTTATATCTCTAGAACTACTGGAATGATTTTGACCAAACTTGGTAAAATTACTTTTATATATGGAACACTGATGCCATTAAATTTTCAACTTAAAAGGTCAAGGGAGTGAAGCTGTAGAGCAAGATCACCCTCAGTATCTCAAGATTTTGCCTTAATTATAAGTAATATTTTTCTTACGCACATTTGTTAATTAAAAAATAACAATATTTGCAAAATTGCACCTGCACCCCAAAAAATACAGTTGTAAGTTAGTCGTCTGCTATGTTGTGACATCACAGGTGAGCGCGGTAGAATTAAATAAATGAATAATATATAAAGTGTAAAAAAACAGTAACTCAGTCTGGCTGGGTCTCAAATTCGATCACCTGGTTGACTTAGTACCTGGTGTGTTAAGCCTCAAAGATACACCAGTCTACTGACCGTACAACCAAAATTTGTTCTATATAAGTTGTGAAATTAATTAGTTTAGTTAGTGCCGACTGTTGCTGTTAGTACTGCCACACTCATGCGAATTAAATGCAATATGCACATGCACTTTAGTTAGAATCACTGAATTAAATAAAAAAATATCATATTTAAATAAAATTATAAATATTTTAAATTGTGTGTGTATGTGTATATAAGTCATAAATCAGAAACAACCTACAGTTGTAGGATTTACCTAGAACGTGACTTTAGCTGCGTGACAGGAAATTCCTACAACTGTGTTGTCAGTTTTTTTTTTTACATAATTCAATATTTTTTTAGGAGGCTTATACATTTTTATTAAAAAATAAAATGAGCAGTATATATAAGTCCTACATATATTTATAAAAAGACTAACAGTTTATTTATAATGGTATATAAAGGCTGGTGAAATTATTAAAGCTAAGCATTTATTCATAATTTTCTTCTTAAGTATTAGTTTGCTGTGAGTGAAACCCCCAATAGACATGCCAATAGACTTTTTTTTAATTAATTAAAAAGAGATTTTTCAATAGTGAAAATAATAAAAATCAGTACATAATAATTATTTTTTTATTTATAAGCAACAAAAAACACAATTAAAATAAACACATGCAGTTGTAAAGTATTGTAATAAAAAATATTTAAAATATTTATAAATAATTTTAAAAAAATATATACATTAAAAAATTCTTTGTATACTTACATAACGACAGATTAAAAAATAAATAAATAAAAAAATAAATGTTAATTTTTTTGTATAAAACACAAAAAAATAAATAACTTAAATACATATATATATAAATATATTATTGATGTTGTATAATGTGTAATAACATTATTAGTTAAAACTAACAGTTATGATAACATACAAAATAAAAAACATAGATTCCATTGACAACGCTTATATAAATACTCACTCGTTTAATATTATATTAAATAACTATTTCAAAATTTATAATTAAATGAATATAAAATGTACACTAATTAGGCACCCTTAGTAAAATATTCACATAAAATTCATCCATTACAAAACGCAAAAAAAAGTTTTTTTATTTTTACAGCACAATAGATATATTGTTCTATGAGGTATGATTAATCAAATTTATTTACACAGAAAACTTATTTTTTATATGATATCTAAACAAATATCATTTCAAATAGCACTGCAGAATTAGGGTGCAAGTAAAGCGTTCCAAGACAAATTTTTGTATAGGAAAATATAAGATGTTTATAAAATTGAACATTGAATTCATAAAATAGTTTAAGTAAATTTCATTATACAGGGAAGTGTCATCTCTTTATAATTAATTCAGATGATATATGAAAGGAAATGAAGGAAAATTAGCAATGGAATAAGGAATCCATTGTAATTTAGTGATGACATATTTGATCTGAAAATGAGAAACGTAGAAAACAAAACTAGAAATATAAAGGAACTGGATTAATAATAATGATATATCTAATTGAAATAAACAACAACAATTTTATCTATATTTCAATCAAGTTTTTTTCTTTTTTTAAATTAAAATTACAGAATTTTTTAATTCTATTACTTAATTATCGTTGGATGGATATACAAAACTAAGAAAATTATTTACAAAAAAATTGTTTCGCATTATTTTCATAAAGTTGTTTTCTTTGGTTGTCAAACACTTTTGCCAACTTTAATAAAAATTCCTAATTTCAACTTTAAAATAATGATTTCAAAATAATGAAATTGTTGTTGTTATATCATTTTCCATTCACAATAAATCTCAGCAAGAAAAATGTAAAAAAAAATAATAACTGAAGCAAATTTGGAAGAGTACAAGGGATATCATAATTTTGCTATACAAAATACTTTTTGTTGATCAAAAGATCAGCAGTGTGTTGATGTGTTGTTACTATGAAAAAATTATTCGACTTTATTTTCAGTTTTACAAAATATTTCTTTGTAATTGTACTACTTAGATGACAAGGGTACTGATATTCTTTTTTTCCCTTTGTTACTGTTGACTATCTGGAAAAATCTCATGATGGGTAATATTTGGTAAATTAAAAAAAATCTTCCAGTTTTTCCATGTTCTTATTCAAAGAACACCTCTGAGTCTGATACGATGACTTTGGTTTCCACTCAAATGATTGAGATTTTTTCTGCAAATGCATAAAATAAAAACAAAACAATCCAATTCCTCTTTACTTCACTTTTCAGAGAGTTTCTATTTCTATCAGTCATAATGATGGCATCTCCTGTTATTGTCATTTGCGTTTCCTTTTTATATACAAACAACAACTGGAATAATTTTTTTCACAAACCATATTTCCATCATTATGGTACCATACAATGATTAAGTTCAATTGAAACTTCAACTTCTGATGCTACCCTTTTGTCATTTGTCATAATAAATGGAAACGAGGTGTGGCTATTAAATAAAGAGATTAATGCTGTAAAATATTTTATTTTAAATTTATACATATTTAGTTACTATCGCCTTCTATATACACCACTACTCAATTCCTACAATGCTCCATGTGAATTTTCCATTGTTCAAAACAGTGCTGGAAGTCTTCTTCTGTAAGCTCTTTCATGATGTGTGCCGCTTTTTCTTTCACAGCTTCAACGGTCTGAAATCTTGCTCCTTTTAATGCAGATTTGACCTTGGGGAACAAATAAAAGTCACATGGTGCCAGGTCAAGTGAATAAGGCGGATGGTTTAACACTGGGATGTTATACTTTGCTAGAAACGTCTTGACAGACAATGCAGTGTGAGCCGATGCGTTGACCTGATGAAGAACCCATGACATGTTTGTTCTTCCACAACTCAGGTCGTTTTTCTTATTTTTTCATGGAGTTAAGCAAGGATCTTGAATAAAGACAAGAATAGTTAACCAACGATCAGATCGGATCAGATTACCAATTTTTTCAATATTTTTATTCGTTTTTGACGTGAAAGGGCAACCTAGGTGTACATCATCTTCAACGTCTTTTCGGCCATCTTGGAAACGCTTAAACCACTCAAAATCCGTTCATGTGATAAGCATTCATTTCCATATAATTTTTTTAATAAAAGATAAGTTTTGGTACCAGTTTTTCTAAGTTTCATATTAAATTTCATGATAATTCTTTGCTCTAATAAAACACTTACAATTTTTTTGGCAAAACAAAAAAACAGATGTTATCCAAACAACAGCCACAGTCAGACTAATATGTCTACAGAAACTGGAATGACAGCAATCGAAAGAGACGACTACACAACTATCGATTGTATGAATTTGACGCATGCACAGTTCTTCTGTAGCAGTACCAGTCTTGTTATTTAATAGCCATACCTCATATATGCTACCATTATCAGCAATATAACTCAATCCTCCTTACCAGTCATAAACTTAATTTTTTTTTTTTATTGCAGTTTCACTATATGCTTTTCCAAGCAACATTAATGTCTGTCAGCAAATTTTAAAACTAAAAGTAAAATTTAACATTTTTATTCAGTTTAATGAAGATAATTTCCAATTGTAAAAATATCACAAGCATTTTCTATTGGAGAGGAACAAAAATGTGATGCTGTACTGCATTGTAATGAGTGTCAATAATTTTATGAAATTACAAGGCACAGTTCAAAAGTAAGGGCTGATCGGTAATAAAATGAAAATGGTTGAAAAATTTATTATTTTCAAATACTTATTTATTATTTTCAAATACTTTTCTATGTAATAACTATTTTGTTCCTAACACATTTGATATAATGAAACAAGCTTCTTCTAACCCACTGCATAAAATTCCAACGCCTGGATTATAGCCACTTATGCACCAAGATTTTCAACTTTTTACGTTCCTCGAAATTAAGGACGCAAGCCAGTCTTTGAGGTGTAAAAGGGAGGAGTAGTGAACAAAAAGATGATAGTCCCTGGGCGTGAGATCAAGACTATAAGATGGATAATTAAAAATCTACCATCCAAATTTTTCAATTGTTTCTGTTGTGCATCACACGTTATGAAAAAAAAAATCCTGATCCCAGCACTCCGTAAGCTTTAAATGCACAACACAGTTTAGAAAGTGTTTCACAACAGACAGATATGATGGATATGGCTGGTTCCATGAAAACAATCAAAAAATCAAAAGCACACTTTTGGTCCCAGAATAGAGTTGCCAAGATTTTCCTTTGAGATTGGTCTTGATTGAATTTTTTCGGTTTAGGTGAATTGAAATGACAACACTACATGGATTGTTATTTCATTTCATTATTGATGTAAAAAATCTAAATTTCATCACCAGTGACAATATGGGAAAAAATGTGTCTCCTCGTGTCTAAAGCAGCCGAGAAAAACATGAGCAGATGTCATTCTGTGATCTTTATAATATTTTCAACATTCTAGGCACCCATCGTGCATACAGTTTACAATAGCCTAGAGTGTCTGTCATTATTTTAAACAATGTTGTCTTTAAAACTTCTGGAAATCTAAAGAAATATTGCTAATTGTAAAATAACAATTTTCTCTCACTTTTCCATACACACGTTCAATGAGATCATCATCTCTGTTTGTCATAAACATTTGAATGGCCTTCTGTACACTTATGATTCCATTGTTTCATTTTTCTATCACTTAATGCGGCAGGCCTGTGTTTCACACAATTGACTGTAAATCTCAGCAGCATTATGTCCTTTTGCGTTTAAAAATCTAATCATTGATCGAACTTCATAACTGGCAGTTTTTGTTATTACCACACTCATTTTAACACACTGTCTTGCAAAGATAAACAACAATGAACTGATGGCAATGTGACGGTTACATTACATGCCTAATAGAACTACTTAAAGCTACTCTACATATGCAAACCAATCAGTGTTGCAAATCGTTATTTATAACTCATCGGCCCTTACTTTTGAATCATACCTCATATAATACGTTTCAAATAGATGTTTCTGAGAATGTTTTGGAACTAACTTATAAATACACACTGGTACACACAAGAAAATGATGTTATAAAAAAAATATTAATTTAGGTTAAACATGACACAAAGGATATAAATCATTTTTTCAAATAATTTTACTATTTCATTTTAATCCATTAATATTTTTAGACCACTTAATAATAAAAATTTAGCAAGTGTACATATATTTATACATAAAACACACACAACAGAAATGAAATCTTATTCCTTACAGTTGAAATTAAATCAAATTTATCATTATTAAAAACTAACTTCAAATAAAAACAATAAACAAAAATAAACAGACACTTTTTATTATAAGATCAACTATTAGGGAAAACAGAACAAATATTTAACAACAACTTTATCAAAATTCTTGTATAATATGCGATTCATGTTTGTAACAATAACACAAATAAATAAAGATTTTGATTTCTCTTCAATATATTTTTTTTAAAAGAGTAGCACACTCACACAAATATTTTGCAAGAATACTAATACCAAATAAATAAATGACTTTTACGCACTGGAAAAATTATGTAATTTTTAGTTTTGAATTCAACAACGTAAGAAATACAGTTTACTCTCTTATCTAGAACCTAAGTTACAGTTATTTTTTCAAAAATAACAGGAGAAAACAATTTCTGACATTTTGTAAGCATTGATGTTCTATTTTATTTATTTTTTGTACTTTTTTTTTATTAATCTAAGTATATACAAGCTCTGTTCAAAAAATAACAAATAAATAAGTGACGTACGGTTAGCAGCATTGTGTTTTACATAACCTCCTCTGTAACCACATGTTCTTGAATTTTTGTTTAGTTTTCATATTATTGTTATGAGTGCAATGTGTTTAAGTGTTAGCAGCGATTTTTCTAATGTGTTTTTCAGGACCAACAATACAACATAAAATTTTGCGCAAAACTAGGGAAAACTTTCACAGAAACTTTTAAAGTTTTGAAACAAGCTTACAAAAATGATACTCCGGGTCATACGCAATGTTGCAAATGGTTTTCATGATTTAAAAGTGGTTGTCAGTCAATTGAAGATGACCCTCGACCAAAAAGGCCTTCGACTTCAACTAATGGCACACGCTCAGAAAATTAATCTGGTGCGTGCAAATCACCAATTGACTGTTAGAGAACTTGCAGAAAGGGTTAGAATCTCGATTGGATCATGGTGTGACATTAAAAATTGAACATGTATCAAGCTGCAGCAAAGTTTGTTCCTCATTTGATGACCGAACAGCAGAAAGAACATTGAGTGGACAATTGCCAGCAACTCCTTGAACAAGCTGATGATGAAACATTCATGCAAAGGATCGTAAAAGGAGACAAAAGCTGGGTTTATGGTTACAACATTGAAACAAAAGTCCAGTCATCAAAAATCACACATTACAAAAATTGCTACTAACCAAACATGTTGTACTCAAACAACACAAAAACTAAACGAGATATCAACAATCCAAGAACATGTGGTTACAGAGGAACGCAATGCTGCCAACCATATGTCACTAAATATCTCCACTTGCGTGTAATTAAAAAAGTTCAGTTATTTTTTTAACAAACCTCGTAGTTTTTATAAAAAATGATTATCAAGAATGTAACAAACTTTTCAGCCGGATATCTTCTTCTGATGAAAATACAGAAGAAAGTTCATAAAAACATAGTTTTGCCTGATTTCTGTGCACTTCTCTACAAGTTTTGTTTAAAACTTTTAAACCTTTACCTATTTAACAAAGTTATTTTATACCAACCAAACAAAAAATAGTGCTTTTCACATCAACCTTTTGTCTTTTGCCCCAGATTTATCAAAAACTACTAAAAATACAGTTCTGGGACTTATTCTTTTTCTCAACTTTTCATGTCAGATTTCACACAAAACGACTAAATTTACCCCTTAATTTGAATCCCAAGAATTATAATCTGCCTTAATTTTACTGAAGGTGCAAAAATCAGGGTGAAATCTCACCAGCCGACACTCATTAACCAAGAATTTTCAAACCTGTTTATATGAACTTTTTTTCTTTATTTTCACCAGTAGAAGTTCCAAAATTTTGTTACATTTTTCATGAATCACCTTACATTCATTTATTTTTATTCTTGATATACCTGTTGATGATTACTGTTTAACAATTAGATGTAAAACTAATCTTGATTTTTATTTTTACTATTTATTTATTGTTCCACTGAGGCTTACACTCAGTAATATTTACCCTACATATTTTTTTTTTAATGATAAATGGATTTTTTGTGTCATGTGAAAAAAATGCGAACCTTACTGGTAATCAAAACCGTCATAACCTGGTTGTTAGGCAAAGATGATACCAATCTGCTAGGGATTGTGAATAGATTTTGAATATTTCTCTTTAGTAGTTAATTTCACACACTATTTACTATAACTCATTATTTAAAACAGAAAATAATAACAAATATGTTTAATCTTAAGACACTGAACATTTTTTAAACAAGCAACTGTGCATAAGCAAAGTATTAGAAAAAAGAAACTACATGGTTTCAGCCATCTTTTTAAGCTGTAGCTGGTTCTTAGGCTCAAATTAGTGCAAACTAGTTGACTTAATCAGATTATTGCATTATATAAAAAAAAATTCTTTGTTTTTTATTTATTTGTCATTCAATTATTTCATTCATTTTTTTAAGTATGATTAAGAATTAAAATAATAGAATAATTATTTTTGTACATAAAATTTATGTATTTATGTTAGTTGATGTTTTTTATGTATATAATTTGTAGTCAATGAAATAAATTATTAGATGAAATGATTCTCTCTAGTCATTATTAGCACAGCTCCCTTGTGCATGTCGTCAGAATCCAGTTAGAAAAGGATGATAATCTACAACACAATTTTGAAATAAGACAAACGAATGTTCCCAAAGGAGTAGAACTAAATTAGTTGACTTGCTATTCAAGAACAAATAATGTCTTGTTATTCACAAGGGACATGTTTTAAGTATTAAACAAAAACAGTAATAACATGAAAAGCAAGACTTTAGTATTGTGGAAGTTAAGGAATTATGTTACTTAATAATATAGTAGCATGAATTTATAATGGTTTTTTTCAAACATGATAGTTAAACATACTGTATCATGAAGTTCTCCCGGGACTTTCATAGCCTATTCTACTCATGAAAATAACAAAAAAAGTTCACATAAACATACATCCTAAAATGTTTCCTCTGCAAACTATGGCTAATGAAAGATTTCACTCAGATTTCAGTTACTCCGGTGAAATGAGATCGTACTGAAATTTTAGGAAGATAATTAAGGAGCAGAATTACTGATTTCTTATGGATTTTGAACTGAAAAATCAAATAAAATAGGTCCCAGAACCGTACCTGCAACAGTTATTGAGAAATATAGGGTGAAACCAATAAATTGGGGGAAAGCCCCTGTTTTTTTATATTTGACATATAATAGGTTTGCCCAATGGGTAATAACACATAAAACAAACAAAACAAAACTTGTAGAGAATTTAATTCAGGATAAAATGGGGTAAAATAAGTTGAATAAAACAAAGAAAAATTGAAAATATTCAAAATTTATTTAGAAACAGTACACTAGACCAAAGCGTATTATACATACCAGTTTATATTAATTGTTCAAAAATGACGCTGCCATTTTTACATTTCTTGGCACGATTCTGTACTGCAGAAGTGTTTTTTATTTTAATTCTTCAGGGATGTCCTTAAGTTTCTCAGCGCATCCATAATGCGGACAATTAATCATGAGAATGTATTTTTGTTTTGTATATAATATTTTTCATCCATGTCCAGATGGAAAAATCTAAAGGTGTTAGATTAGGCAATCTTGGTGGCCAGGTATGTGGACCTTCGTGACTGATCCACCAATTTATTGGTTTTCACCCCTATTTCTCAAAAACTATTGCAGATATGGTTCTGGGACTTATTTTATTCGATTTTTCAGGTCAAAAACCATAAGTAATCAATAAGTCTTCAATTAATGTCCTAAAAATTTCAGTATTATCTAATTTCACCTGGGTAGCTAAAATCTGAGTGAAATCTTTCATTAGCCATAACTCGCAAACTAAGCGTTTTAGAACGTAAGTTTAGGTGAACGTTTTCCATTATTTTCTTGAGAAGAATAATTATTAAAAGTCCCAGGAGAACTTTGTATTACACCCGTATATGTAATAATGAGTTATTCTCCCAGTAGATATATAGAATAGCAACATTAAAGCAGAAAGTATGATGATCATACAAAGAACGGGTATCAGGTTTTAACAAATTTTTATGTTTTAGGGTCCAATTATTTCATCTAGACCAAAAAATGTATGTAAGTATTATGTGTATCACATTGCTTTTGGTCTTGTATCTCAGGATTGAACAAACTGATTTTCATCAAGTTTGGTTCAAATATTTCTATATATGGGACATTCAACCATATTAATTTTTTTTTCAAAATTCTTTAAGGTGGTGGGTGGACATTGAAAAAAAAAACAGATTTCGATTTTCTTCAGACGCATTTTTGAAAACTTTAGTAAGCCAAATTTGTTGTTACCTACAATTCATATTCATATATAAATAATCCAAAAATTTTTTTTAAGGATCAACCCCCACCTCTTAAAATTGAAAAATATGTTTTTTTCTTTTTCTCTATCTCCCTTTGATTTAAATATTTATTTCAAACATATTTTGAAACTTTAAACTTCATAAATAGAGCTATCATGAAAAGTGTACATTTTTTTAAACCATAGATCCTGGACTTAAACTGCAGAAAAAGTTCTTATTTTAGCATTTAATAAATGGGATGTTGTTAGAGTTGAAGAAAACTTTACTTAAACAATTTTTTTAAACTTAACCTATTATATGAATATTTTTGAAAACATTTTCTTAAAATTTATTCCTAACCTCTAAAAAATATACATTCTGTTTTTTGGGGTTTTTTCGCTCAAACTCTTTTAATTTTTAATATTAACAAAATTTTTTTAATATTTTTCTTCATCACTTAAAGATTATTAAAATTAAAGTAGCTTCAGCACCTATATTATATCCCAGATCCAAAATGAGAAGCAATTTTTTTCATTACTTTAATAAAAGTTATACTTTTTAATAAGTTATAAATGTTTATAAATGTTTATTTATAAACACTTCCTGACCTACACGTAAAACATCCAACAAATTACTAGTCATGAAATATTATCTTACTTATTTTGATACACTAACTACAAGGGTCAGTCAAATGTAAACCATACTTTTATTTTTAACATTTATTAATATAGAATAAAAATACAAAACATATTTATTGCTTTTCTATGTAATCTGTGTAGTTCTACACATTTTACCAATGTCTGGTGAGTTTGTGGGAAAAACAATTTGAGGAAACATCACAAACCAAATGCAAATGAACTCTCCTACTTCATTATCAATCTAAAATCAATATCCTCCTAGTACCTCCTTCAATGGCCTGAACAAAAAAAAACACAGGGGGATAAATCTGAACAGTATAAGGATATTTAAGGTTTTCCAGTAAATTTCATCCACTTATCCCGAGTGTTGAGATCGGCTGTGTGAGGCTTGGCATCATCGTAAAGGAGAATCAAAATGGCACTTTTAGTTCATGTAGACAGTTTTTATTTTGTCCAAAAGCTGGCAGTATGTCAGACATTGTACTTTGAATGTGACATTTGAGGAGAAAATTGAAGAGCAATATTCTTTTCCATTCCCAAAAGATGGAGACACAAACTTTTTCAGCTGATTGACACACTTCACCTTTACAGACAGGTTCTCCATCCTATTCCACTACATACTTCAGAATGTAATGATGGATCCATCACAAACAATTATTTGATGCGAAACATTGGCTCTCTCTTGTCAAAATCGATTCAAGAGCCTTTGACAAATTTTCTTAGGGCCTGTTTCTGATTTTGGGTTAAAAGTCTTGGAACATACTTTGTAGAACCCAAGGAGCTTTGTGATAATGGAATGACCATTCCTGACAGATCCGCCGAAACAATTTTATACTATAAAATGTCAATCATCTTCAATCTGATCATGGATTGAACAGTCACAATTCCTTGAACACCAACTGTGACTCATTTTCTACAGCTTCAAACCTTATTTTACCCAGTTTCTTAATTTAGTCATAGTTTTGCCTACGTGACAATGTCACATCCCCAAACTGTGCATGCAGTCGAGTCAAAATTTCATATAGTTTTGACACCCTCATCTATAAGAAATTTCACAATAATACATTGTGCATCTGACAATGGAACCTCTTGATCTAACATAACACTACTGACCAGAGATAAGTGAATACTAAAATATCGGCGATTTGAGCCCCTTACCACATCAATACCTCTGTCACTGTAATCCATCACTAAGCCATTCCATATTGGTATGCAGACCGTGAAAACAAAAGTACAGTTTATGTTTGATTGAACCTCATACCAATGAACAATTTGCAAATTTACCATTAATAAAAACTTAACATAAACGTTCTCATTATTTTTATTTATGAAAAACCAGTAACAGCGTACTATCTCTGACAATAATGTATAATCATTTAACATACTTTTGAAGTCACTAATGAAGAATAAAATTATTTAGGTCTAAACTAAATGTAAAAAAAGACTTATAATCCTATTTATGTTTTGTCATACGAAAAAAATAATTTGTTAACTTGCACATGTTTGCTTAAATTTTTACACAAAATAACTCATTCTTTTAACATATCCCTTAAATTTCAAATCTGTACCTTTAATCAATTATCAGCTATTATTATTCACTTTGTACAACCATTTTATCTTTTAAATTAGATACAATGTAGAAACAGCAAACAAGATTTTTTGTCTGCATCATTATTTAAAATTGATGAATTTTATAAGTTTCTTTTTTTTCTGGATGATTTAATTCACAATAAAAGCTTGAAGCCTGTGCAAGGGAATAAGAAATGGAAATTTTATAACATGTGAAAAATGCCATACCTGACAGGATTTGAACCCAGGGCTTCAGTATAAGCAGCCAAGACGCAACTACAGAGATCAATCATCACTAAGCTGAATTTTTTCTTTTTTTTAATTTTTACATACAAAGAAATAATTCTTTTAACTGAACTTCTAAATGAGTAATAAATTATAGGAGTAGGTAAATTCTCTCTCTCTTTCGACTCTGCCTATGGATACAAAGCCAAAATGCTTTTATTAAGTTTCATATATTATACTACCACATACCAGTAAATATTAGTTTTGAATTATTATTTTACTTTTGTTTCTTTTAGCAATTTGTTCAGGAATACAAAGAGACTAAGAAATTTGCAATATGACAGAACGAATCAATCACAGGCAGTTACAATTTAGGGTGTGTTTAGACAAGTCCCAACCCGCACTATACCTGGTCTAGTTACTGCCTCACTGTCATTTGGTTTTTAGCTGTATTAGTGAAAACTAGTAATGATCCTTATGCTAGGAGAGGATTATCCTCATCATACAGCAATATTTAAGAGGTACCGAAAGTTTGAAAGAAAAAATTTTGGCGAGAATTCTCCAAGGTTGACCATCTTTGTCTGTGATGAAGAGAAACATTGCTGAAGTACAAAATATACTTGAGACAGACAGACATACCTGTCTACAACCAAACGAGGTGTCCTTGGGCATTAACAGACCCACAGTTCATGCTATTCAGCGAGATCACCTTCATGTTAGGAACCTTTGTACCCTTTGGGTGCGCATAACTTGACCAATGTTCAGATGGCATGTCACGTTTTCATAGTGCCATAAAATGCTGAAAAAGTTTGAAAACAGGAAATCCCTACGTGAACAGTATTGTGATATGTGATGAAACTTGGGTGTACATTATGATACCTTGAATATGTGGGGACCCCCCTGCCATTGGCAGTTTGAGAATCCAAATCAGTGAAGAAATTTTAGAACGAGTTGTGTCAAAAATTCAGAAGTCAGTTACAGGGGAGTGGTATACTTAGGAATGCCTGCCTAAAGTTGTCAAACCAATCTAAAAACAGTGCCTAAATTTATGGTTTCTCACAACAATAACACTCCAGCACACTGCTCTAATGTTTGTTCTGAGTATTTCACCAGCACTGAAATAAGACTGTTAAAAGTACACTTCCTAAACTCCTGACCTCACTCTACATACTACAATTACATTCTACATTTTTTTAGATATTACTTAATTTCCTCTTTTATCAGTTAAATTAAAAGTAATTTATATATAAAAATCTATAAAAAATAATTTTAAGTTAGTAATAACATTTATAAAATACGATACTGGCCAATTTAAAATAACAACAAAAGCACAGAGCTCTGACTAACGTTTATAAGTCATATAGTTCTGAAAAAAAAAAAGGTTTTATAAATTGAATAACAGCTCATAATCTAAGATATAGATCTAAAATTTAAGGAGTGATAAAAGTTATAAGTGATAAGTTAAAAAAATGGACTAGCTTAATAAAACTTTGAGTAAGATTGGTGCAATAGTTCTTTAATACCATATGATCAAAGTCTAGCTATCAACAAAAGACACGAAAGATAATCGTTTTCCAAACTCACAGTAAAAATATATCTTGAAAAATTAAAAGTCTAAAACCATCAAATGTAGAATAAATTTTGATGTGATTTGTTTTGAAACCGGATGGATAGTTTGGTTTCTATAAGGATTCAAACTCAAATGCATATAATTTCAATGATGACAACAAAAATTATAGCTTCAATATTTAATGCAATAGCAAACATTCCAAATTCATCTGTTATTCTTGAACAAATGATGTACATAAACTCACTACTGTATATTTCCATCCAAACATTAATAAATACAAACTAGAAATTACCTGCTTCTGGCTGCTAACACAGCTTTTACAGCACAAACCGGTTCTCTTGTATCACTAACAAGAAATGTAACGTCTCACAATTCTGGCATGCTAGCCAAAAATTTCATATCTTCAGCTAAACCAGTTTTATTTTCAAACGTACTAAGATCTGGCTCATCTGTCATCAGAGTAACTTCAGCCATTACACTGCTTGGTACCACCTGCACTTCAGGCATCCTAAACTGCAAAATAAAACTAAATTATTATTACAATAAAATTAAAACCTGATAATTTTTTAAGATGTTGGCACTAACTTATGTAGTTTTTAATTAGATTAGTTCTTTCAAATCTTCAAAGATTCATCGCCAGGGTAATTTAAAAGCCTTCAAAACGTATGAGGGACAATCCAAAAATTAACATCTGATTGGTCATTGAAAGTTAACTGGTTGCCATAACAATTCAAAGCAGGCACAATAGTCACCAGCTATTTATAATCTCATTGCATGCCCAATGACTGTGCTGTAAAACAATGGTCAATAAATCAGGTAAAAATCAAATTTTGGCATTGATGTTGAAATTCATGATTTAACTGTGTAACTATTCCATATTCCATGTAAAAGTGGCTAGAATAAGGTGAATCATCCATTGAAAAATTCACCGCTAACAGTATATATGATAAAAAGAAATTACAATGGGCTAAGAAATACATAAACTAGACTTTTGAAGATTCTTCAACGGTTGATTTTCCCCAAGAAATTCATTTCACTGAGGAAGGAAAATGTCTGCAGTTAGTTTGAATGGATGATGGCGAATATGTTTCTTCTAAACACATTTGTTTTATTTGTGAAACACCTGATAAAACAAATTTTTTGGGGCCATTTTTTTGTTGAAGGAGTTCATTGTGTTTCAATCAAAGGGAAGATGAATTTAGAAAAAAATATATAATGATTTTCTAAAACAGAGCTCTGCCCTTGGAAAAGAAAATCAGGGTATTCCACCAAGATCTTATTCTCTGTAATTTTTCAAAAACAGCAAATAATCTCAAGAATTACAATAATATCCGTTTTCTTAGGCAGGCTAGGAAAACTGCTGAATTCAAACCTGTTGATAATTTATAGATCATATGGTGAAGTAGTAGCATCTCAGCCTTTCATTCCGATGGTTGATCTAGTGATGAATGCATCTTCCCAAATCAGCTGATTTGGAATTCGAGAATTCCAGGGTTCAAGTCCTAGTAAAGGCAGTTATTTTTATATGGATTTGAATACTAGATCGTAGATACCGGTGTTCTTTGGTGGTTGGGTTTCAATTAACCACACATCTCAAGAATGGTCGAACCGAGACTGTACAAGATTACACTTCATTTACATTAATACATATCATCCTCTGAAGTAATACCTGAATGGTAATTTCCAGAGGCTAAACAGGAAAAAGAAAGAAAAGAAAGCCTTTCATCCAGAGGTCCTAGATTCAAATTCCAGTCAAGCATGAAATTTTTCTCATACTACAAAATTCCATGTGCAAGATTCAAAGCACCTGTGTAATTCCACAAACCAAAAAATAAATCCATGTGCAAGTGAGGAACCAGTTTTGGGATAAAAAATTGAAACAAAGTATAAAATTAATATAGCCTACTCCAAAAAAAAGTAGTGAAAGAGGTAATAAAATAGAAAAGCAGAAATAATTTATACTAGGAAAAATGTATGTTAGGTTAACCTCAGTTATCCTTTCGCTAGTTTATAGAACATCATTACCCCATGAATTATATTACATTTATTGCTGCACATATAAACGACTGTATTAACAAAATTTATAACTCATGTTCATGTTCATGTTCATTCCTGAGCGTTTAAGGTAGTCCCCCATCAATAGGTTAGTGCAATTAAGGTGATTATGTTAGATTTTAGCAAGCATGTTCATACTTTCTGATTAGATCATTGTACTACGTACGAATACTGATATTTATTATTAAAATTACACCACACATCTTAGTTATTTGAAGTGTTGTTTTGTCATTATCACCGTTGTAGTAATTACAATTCAGTAATGCTACAAATCTTCCTGTGAATATATATGAATTGTTTGTTTTATCAAGAGATAAAATGAATTGCATTTGGTCTGTTTCAACATTTTGGTATTTTACCAGAAGATAAATAGTGTAATCAAGGGCACGTCATGGCATAAAATCTTTTGAATGACTGAGAATGGTGGCAATACAAGAAAAGGCAGTACCTATTCACAATATAAGTGTCCAGTCTGATACATGGTTGCAGGGCTCTAAACTAAGCCTTGATAAAATGTTACTATTTATTTATTCATGGAACTATGAAATGACAACTGAGGCATTCTGTGAACACAAATTAAATATCAGCCATATTACAGCTGTTGACTGGAAAAATTATCTATGGGAAGTGTGTGCCAAGAAGCTTTTAAAATCAAATTGTGTAACTGGCAGCCCAGGTCTGACAGTAGAGATCAACAAGTCTTTATTAATAAAGAGGAAAAGTCCCTCAGGAGCAATTGCTGTTCGGAGAGCTATGCCATGAAACAGAAGGTTTCATGATGCAGTAGATAATCGTTCTGCAGATATGATATTGCTGATTATAGTACAGTACACTGTACCAGGTTCAATAATAATTTCTGTCCAGTGGAAAAAATTTCAAATGGTATATGTAATTTGAACAGGAATTATGTACACTACCATTCACAGAATGCAGAATTTCATTGATCCACTAACAGTATCACATACTCAAAAAGTAGAAGTACAGGTACAGCTAAAAATAAAATGCACTGTAAAGTAGCAAGAGAATTTCTGAACAGCTAGTTGTGCAAATTCTTATCGTAGAAAAATAAAAACTGATGATCGCAATAAGTTTCAAGCAATTCTTTCTAGAAATATGAGGTGTGTGAGAAAAGTAATGAGATTGGTAACACTGCGAGCGATCTGGCAATGCTGTGTCTACCGGTCTGTGCTAGACCGGTTTGTTCATACCTTCCACATGCTCAGTACGAGTTTCAACTCTGTTCAGCCAATACATTATTTTTGACAGCGCCATCAGTGAAGTTGTGCTTTTGTTGTGTGTTACGAAAATGGAGCATCAGAATTTAAAGCAAAGTTGTGCAATCAAGTTTTGTGTTAAACTTGGGGAATCCACAACTGTGACCTTTGAAAAGTTGAAACAGGCCTATGGGGAACATTACTTATCAAGAGCATAAGTTTTCCGCTGGCACAAATCATTTTTGGAAGGCCGAGGACACGTTGAAGATCAACCTCGCTCAGGGAGACCTTCAGCTTCAAAATCTGACGAAAATGTTGAGTGTGTGAGGGTTCTTGTGAGATCAGACCATCGTTTAACAATAAGGATGATGAGTGAACAGTTAAATTTCACTGTACATCAAATTTTGACAGACGATTTGGACATGCAAAAGGTTTGTGCAAAATTGGTGCCGAAAAACTTCACAACGGAACAGAAAGACAATCGAAGAAACGTGTGCGTTGATCTCCTTGAGGATTGACAATGACCAAGAATCTTCAATCGTGTGAACAAAGGTGATGAATCCTGCATATTTGAGTACGATCCTGAAACAAAGAGACAAAGAGGCAAAGTGTAGAGTGGCACACTCCATCTCTCCTCAACCAAAAAAATGTCAAATGAGCAAATCAAAAATCAAAACCGTGCTGATTTGCTTTTTTAGCAGTAGGAGTATCATGAATAAAAAATTTGTTCCTCCAGGACAAACTGTCAACCAAGTGTTTTACAAAAGTGTCCTTGAAAGGCTCAGGAAAAGAGTGATTCGCATGAGACCAGACACTGCAGACAAGTGGATGCTTCGTCATGACAATGCCCCGTGTCACACGACCATTTCCATCACAGAATTTTTGACCTCAAAACACATTCCTATGGTTCCTCAACCCCCCCCCCCCCCTATTCATCTGATTTGAGTCCTTGTGACTTTTTCCTTTTCCCGAAATTGAAACGTGTCTTAAAAGGACATAATTTTGGAACTCTAGAGAACATTCAAAAGACTGTGACCGACCAATTGAAGCCTTCCAGTGCTGCTATCAGGAGTGGGAACAATGACTCTGTCAGTGTATAGCCGCCCAAGGGAACTACTTTGAAGGGGATAATATTGTTGTTTGAAAAAATAAAAACTTTAGTAAGTAAAAAGTCAGTGTCATTACTTTTCTCACACACCTCGTATTTCTGCTTTTTGGCCTACACAATAAATAATTGTGTTCAAATGCCAGTATTCAATGTTTCGAATATTATTACCTCAATTTCAGCTTTCATTAATTTAATCATTTCAATTGGAAAATTTTTTTTTAACATTTTATAAAAATTATTTTTGACATTTTTATAAATTTTTCTATCTGCACATTTTTTATTAATTTTTTTTTAAATGTAAATTAATTAAGAATTTCTTAAATTTTTTTTTTCTAAAGCTAATCTAATTTTTTGATAAAAATACAGACAAAATATATTAGGGGAAGATAATGGAAGACAACCACTATTAATCTTTAACACAAAAGAGTCTGAAATTTTTCAATTAATTCAATAATAATGGGAGAGACTGCATAACAAGAAATTACACAAATATAAAAGTAAAATAATAGATTACATAAAAAGAAAATATTAAATGAACAAGTTACATTTTTAAAGAGAGTATTATTAGAAATCCCCACAATAAAAACATCAACAATACTTGGTGAATAAATACCAGTACTTTTACAGATGTTTTAATATGTAAATACATTTTAAAGGATTTATAATAACTTGATAACAGACCCAGCATTTCTGAAAAAAGAACCAAAGGGCAATTCACTAAAAAATGCAGATAGAAAACTACTATTATAAAGTAAAGAAAAGCTGAGAAGTGGCAACAGTACACAGAAAGGAAAATTCGCTGGTGATATGTTGAATAAAAAAGAAATAAACTGATGAAATCAGATTAGAATCTAAAATTTGAGTTTTATATAGCTCTTAACAATTTCAACCCTGTTGAAATTGTTAAGAACTATATCAATGGAATCATGGGATTCCACCTCTTTAGTTGGTACTGAATTCTATAATTACATTAAAAGATTTATAATTTGTCGAAATTGTATTCTTTTAAAAATTATTATGGATGTATATGCAATTTCTACTGTCCTGTACTGGAATGATGTAATATCTAAAACATAGTATTTTCTTCGTTCTATTGTCATTATTGCCATATTGTATTTTTATTATGCTTTTAATTAAATCATCATCTTTGAATGTACTCTGTGATGGTACATATTTTATATTTATATACATCAATGTAATATTTCTTGAGTACATTTTCTTTTTATCATTATTAAAAACTTCCTAAATCTCTAAATTATATTTTCAGTCATTAATAATATGTTTTCATTTTAATAAATGGTCAGCTACATTAGATATACTACAGCTGACCATTTACTAAAATCCAAACATTATTACTTTTTGCAAAATAATTTAGATTTTGTAAGTTGGTAATAATGATAAAAAAAATGTATATTTAAGTAACTGACCATTTATTAAAAGGTATAAATAATATTGCTGTTATATGTATATAAATGAGGGCTATTTTTTAAGTTAGGTCAGATTGGCTACGGAGAGAGGTTTAGCTCCGAGCAACTCAGGCTTCAGGATGCTTGAGCTGTGGGGGTCAACAACATAAGATGATGTTTAGCACGGAAAAGACCACGATGATGCTCCTCACATGCTGTTTGGCAGTGAGTTGGCTAGCCCATGTTTCAAAGAAAGGCTAGCATATAAAGTATGTTGAAGTTCAAAAGTAGCTCAGGTGTTTCTTGATGAGAAGTTGCAATTTAAGAAGCACCTTCAATATATCACAGGGAAGGCCTGGAATGCTTTCCTGGTATTCAACTTGTAGTCAATCCTGATTGGGGGTCTTAATTTCAAGACTATGAGCATTCTGTATAAGGCATGTGCAAGGCTATTATGCTAAAATGTGGCACCTGTTTGGGCTGATAGGCTAAAATTTACTGATATAGGCTAAAGTTGTCAGGATATTTTATTGAGGGCTCAATGCCTTATATTGTTAACAGTAACGGGTGGTTACCATACAATTTCACAGGAGGCGATCTTGGTAATCACGGGTGTGAAACCAATAGATTTGATTGCATCAGAGAAACAACAGTGTTATGTTGCAAAGAAGTCAGGTGAGCTGACTTTAAAAAAAATTCGAGAGATTGAAGAACATGGTGATGCCTTGTGGCAGGCCAGATGGGATGAGGCAGAGGGTGGGTGTTATACGCATGATCTCTTCCCAAATGGTTTGCAGGATGCGTTTTGGGTACACCCTAATAAGTACGTGACACAATTTCTTTCTGGCCATGGCTCTTTTCAGGACAGACTGCAGATATTTGGTCTTCTTCTTTCTTTTCTTGTTTAGCCTCCAGGAATTACCACCTTCATTTACACTCATACGAGCGTAAATGAAGTGTAGTCTTGTACAGTCTCGGTTCAACCATTGCTGAGATGTGTGGTTATTTGAAACCCAACCACCAAAGAACAGTGGTATCCACGATCTAGTATTCATATCCATATAAAAGTAACTGCCTTTACTAGGACTTGATTGCTGGAACTCTCGACTTCCAAATCAGCTAATTTGGGAAAACATGTTCACCATTAGACCAACCCAGTGGGTTAGATATTGTCGTCCTGCCAGACAGGCAGGACAATGTCCATGAAGTACTGCGATTGGGCCGACCTTCTGTAATCACAGATGATTTGGTACGTGAAGTTGGCACAAAAATTTGTGAAGACCAGCAATTCATGATTTTTCACTTTGTCACCAATATTCCCACAAGTTTGAAATTCAGTGCTATACAAAATTATTTCTGAAATCCTGCAGTTCAAAAAACTGTTCTTGCGATGAGTTCCTAGACTGCTTACTGAGAACACCACAAAAGGAGAATGGCTAGGTGTTTTAACATTTTTGACTTGACACAGTAAAGAACTTTACTGTAGGAGATGAACTTTTACATTACACTTTTGTCACAGGAGATGAGACATGGGTTTCTCACATCACTCCAGCATCCAAGCACCAGTCAATGGAATGGCGACATACAACATCTCCAGTCAAAGTGAAAGCCAAACAGATAATGTCAACATGCAAGATTATGGCAACTGTATTTTGGGATAGACTTTGACGAAGCTTTAAAATGTCATACAGAATAACCTATGTGGCCTACTGTCATCTGGGTTTTTGTTGCAGTATGACCTCATTCTGCAACTCAAACTGTAGAGTTAATAAGATATTTTAGAAGGGAGCAAATTGAACACCCACCATACAGCCCAGACTTAGCACCGAGTGCTGTCACCTGTTCTGCTACCTGAAGGAGTTTCTTGGTGGTCAGTGGTTTGACACTGATGAAGTGAAATTGAAGACTGGTTGTTTTCACAAACAACAGCCGACTGATTTCTATGACATGGGGCATAAACAATTTCGTAAAACACTATGATAAATGTTTAAACAAACAATGTAACTAGGTAAAAGTAGCATAAAATGTAAAGAGTGAAATAAAAAAGGTTTTTAACCATACCTTTATTAGTTTTGTTTGTATTAGAAAATGGATCGGACATTACTTAAAAATAAATAGCTCTCATATATAAAACAACACATAGTAAATGGTACACTCAGAAACTATCTTTGACATATTTGAGTCTATTCCCAGAACTTTAAAACTAATTTAAAACCGTATGATAAGAAAGAGAATCTTATCTAAAAAAAAAAATTCAATTGTAAATTAACTTAAAAATTAATAAAATAAAGTTTTTATTTATTTATTTATATAACAAATCTAATTATACGATTTAATATTGCTAAAAATACTTTTTTTTAAAAATAACTAATTTTATCCTATCACCAAATTGTAATTCACATAAAAAAAGTGCAAACATATAAAAATTACCATTAGAGAGCATCTGGTATAATAGTTTACAAAATAAAAATTTGATTTCTGTAAATTTCCAATTAAAAATAATCTTTCTTTTTAAATATATCTTTCTTTTAATATAATCCTTTTTAAATATAATCTTTCTTTTTAATATATATGTGTATATCTGACACCTTTTCTTCAGGTTTTTAAACCTCAATCTACATTTCATTATCACCAAATTATGGTTGCTATCAATGTCTGCTCCAGGGTAAGTTTTGCAGTCAACAGAGAATTATATAAAAGAACTAAAAAAAAATAAAAACCAAACAAAAATTAAAAGTTTTTTTAAAATAAAGTAAACATAGGCCAATATTACATGGTTAAAACATTTTGTTCTTAGTGTTTGTTTATCAGCAAGGTTACATGTGATTATTTTACTTCTTTGTCACTCATTAAACGCTTTACAAATTAATATTCTCCATTCTTCTAAATCCTCAGCATCCTCTTTTTCTTAATGTCTGTAACATCATTCCTTCAAATCCAATCATTCCTTCATCCGCTGCCTCTTCTTCCCTACTCTTAATTTCTTAACAGATACCATAAATGTCAGTTGTATTCACCGGAAGAAAATTAGTCAAATGCTTTTTTGAAAATGTTCAAAATATTATAGGTAATGTCCACACGATAGTAAGTGGTATCTGGATTAGAAATTAATGAAACAAAAGAACTAGGAGAGAGTGAAATAAGGATGTATGTCATCTAAAAAAAAAAGAAAGGAAGGAGAAAGAATAAAGGAAATTAAATATGCAGATAACAAATGTTCACTGTTAGCAGGAAATGAACTGCATTTTATAATGAAGAGAGAGTAATTATAATTGTTATCTTAAACTGCTAATTAACTAGCTGATAATTAACTAACTCTCATCATAAAACTCTAGTTACTGTAAAAGCGGGGAAAGAGCTGAGAATAAAGATAAATATGGAAAAATGAAAGTTTGGACACCAGAATTGACAAAAAAGTAGGCTCTATATATTGTGCTGGAAAGAAAGATTAGAGAGTAGACAGCGACTTAATTACTAAAGAAGTTATGTGACTTGGAATGAAAGATGTATGCAAGAAATAAAAAGTTGATTATCTACAGGAAAAAAAATTTTTTAAAAGTGAAATGATAAAATTAAACACAGTTCTACTCATTTATAAAAGGATTATCAAATACTTTTGTTTAAATTCTTGTGTAAAAAAAAAATTGAGCAATATTTTTATACATTTTAATCACACGATGGACATCTTTAATGAAACTGATTTTAATTTAAAAAAGAAGTTTTAAAAAATGCTTCAGCTTCATCAAATATTCCATGAAAGCTCTTTGGTTTTTTTTAACAGCAGTCATATTTTTTTTTTGTCTTCAGTCATTTGACTGGTTTGATGCAGCTCTCCAAGATTCCCTATCTAGTGCTAGTCGTTTCATTTCAGTAAATCCTCTATATCCTACCTCCCTAACAATTTGTTTTACATATTCCAAACGTGGCCTGCCTACACAATTTTTCCCTTCTACCTGTCCTTCCAATATTAAAGCGACTATTCCAGGATGCCTTAGTATGTGGCCTATAGCAGTCATAAACAAACAAAAATAAATAAAAAGACTGGCACAGTTCTATGCAAGAAGACTGACTTTTTGTTTCTGACACCCGCACTATTTTGTAGTTGGAAAGTACTGATTTTTAGAGTACAACGCATTACATAAGTTTAATAAACTAATAGACCATACATACAAGCATCAAATTTCACACTCACCACTGTGACTAACTGTATAAGCATAAATTAGAAACACACCGCTACACAGTCAACATAATCTCAATCTTTTTTGACCTCAAATTGAGCATAACTCAAGAACAACTTGAATTCTTCATCGAATTTTCATATGTAAAATTTCAGATACAGTGCATCAAATCTAAATTTCAATAAAACTGATCAATAGTTTTCAAAATGTTAAAACCACAAAATTAGGACTATACATATATATGAAACCCCAATTTAAATGAATGATATTTTCGTATTCCTAATGATTCAAAACATAAAGAAAATTCATTTTCAGCTCTCACTACCACCATGTAACTGAAAGTAATACCGTACTTTTCTTGAAAAGGTGGTAAAAAAATAACCACACACTAATGTTTGTATTGCTTATACGGATTGTTCTCAAATGTTTTTAGAAAGTTTGATAAATTTTGCACTTAACTTCTTCTCCATTTCATCAGCTGTTTCAGCAGACTTTTTCCTATAACCATTTGATTTTGTTATCTCTTTCTTTCTTTTGATTTTAACTCTCTTTTCAGCTCCTAATGCCATGATTGCATCAGCTTCCTTGTTCAAAATTCCAAATGATTTTTCCATTGCAGATTTTTCTTTTTTAGCGTTTTTATTTTTTTCTTGAATCTGTTTTTTCATCTTCAGTTTTTTTATTTCTTCTGGTCATGTAAACAATGAACGCTAGCCTAAGGTGCTTTACTTAAAACATAATCACAATTTCTTTCTCTGAATACATCATAAATGATACTCGATGGAATTAAACTTTCTTCCTTCAGATTTGCCACAATAATCGTTTTAAATCTGAATAGCTTCATTCTACAGTTGCTTGTCCATAAGATAACATTAAGATAAGTTGTACCATATTCCAAATATCACTATCCCCTTTTTTAAAAATTAATTACCAAAAAAAGCATCCAGCTTTTATTTATCCCTCTGAAATTCATTGAAATTAATTGGGCATTCCAACATTTCCTTCAAGAAACAATTTAAATTGCTGTAATGCTGTATTATAGATATTTGAATCGATTATGTACGGTGTACGTATATTTTAAAACTTGCTTCAAAAATTTGCAAGCCATCAACGCAAAATAGATAAATTTTTATCTAAAATGATTCATGAAAAATATTTTGAATGGATTTTTCTCAAAACTTTATTTAAATAAAATCTTGCTCCATTTACCCAAATATTACGGTTAACTTAGCATTCAAAAACCCTTGTATTTGAATAGATGCATGAAATCACGTGAAAAACTGCAACTCAAATCACATATGCAGGAACCTATGGAGGCACAGTTTATAATTTAAACTACTTCGGGAAAGAGTTGCATGTAAATTTCATTTTAATAAAGAAGAAAGTTAAATACCTAAGAGCCTATGCTCATCCTGGTATAAAAAGTAGGGGGTTTTTATCAATTCACATATTATTTCTACATCGTGCAAACCAAAGTGATTCAAGCATTCGCAATAAAGCCTTATGCTCCTGAAAACATATGATATTCCTGACATGAATTCACCACAGAAACCTATAATATGTCATAAAAATAATAACACAGTGAAAATCAATTGAAATAGTTATCATAATATTATAATACGATTTGACAGAAGTTTTTTCAATATTTCTCAAATCACAGTGGAAACTAAACAAGAACATTATGAAATGATGAAAATTACACATGGAATCAATTGTTTTCTTTCTTAGACTTTTAGTGGATATAGTATACCTTACATCTATTCAACCACCCACTTCAGTTCAAGTGTCTGTGGATAATTTAAATTATATAAAAAATATAGGGTGATTATTTTTATAAGGCAAATTGTAATGTTATTTTCACGAGTATACAAAAAATTGAAAATTCTCTGGAACACAAATAAATTGGAGGGAACCAGGATTTTTATTACGGAAGAGTGCAATAAGGAAGTAAATATGATAAGAAAGAAGGTAATTAAGATATAAGTTAAGCAGCAGGAATCAAACAAAACGGTAAACTTAGAGGGAACAACTTCTTTAGAAGATAGAAAACTGCATTATACAGAAATTTGAAGGTACATGGAGAATATATGCAAGTGAAGAATCAGAAGAGGGAGCAAGGAAGCGATCGGCAAGAGTTCTGAAGAATGTTAAGAAGCACAAGAGATCATCGGGGCAGTCAACCTCACCATCCACTGGTAAGATTAAGAATTTTTTTCATGCGGATTCTGCATCTTTATCAACCAGAAAGTAGAATGATTTTATGATGATAAAGCATGTTTTATAACTTCTTAGAATACGGAGGAGTTTTGCAATATACTGTATTAATTTCAGTACTAATGAAACAATGTGCATGCCACTAAAACATTAAATAATTTGTTTTTTAGAAACTTTCTCATTTCTGTGGTAGTAAAGTATTCTGTGCCCTAATATGACTGATACATTATGACCGTTTGCAAATATTGCTGTCAAAATAAACAAATGGGTAAGGTAAATAGGAATAAGTCAATTTTTGGTTAAAAAAAGATTTCATAACAGAAACCAATAATTAGTACAACAAATTTATGGCTAAATTACATTTCAGGTAAGCCAGTTTATGATACTATATATGTGTATTTCTATTAGTAGTAATGTTGGATTAGATCTAATGCATTGTAATGATAGTATTAAAAACAGTTCTAAAGCAAAAATATTAATACCTACTTTCCAAATCAGAACGATTGGATGAATTTATGACCGATAACATATCAGAAATCGGTTTTGTAATTGCTGTATTATAAATATCACCATTTAAAAAGCGCACACAACTAATACAATAAAATATACTAATAAATGAAACTTTTACATACAATAATAGTCTTATAAGCAGACCAAACTTTAGACGCAATGTAAACGACATACATAACCTGAATATACACGCATTTTGTTTTCAAAAAATATCCAGTAGAATGCGGTAAAAAATTACCGCGATTTATAATAAGGGGCATATGACGTTTAAAATAACTAAGTAATAATGAATATTAAGAATAATGATATAATAAGTAATAATGAATATTAAATAATAATGAAATACGTAATTATTTTTACAATAATGGAATATTGAAACGGTACAACATCCAATGTAATCATGATTGTTTTAAGAAAATCTGACTACATCCCATCGTTGTAGATCCCATTACATAATTTTGTTATCTTCTGAAATCCTACTTAATTCTTAAGTAGTTCTGTTAATGCTGATAAAACTTCCAATTTTGGTTTTGCTGGTCCTACTTCAAGTTTTAATTTTATTCCAGCCTTTATAAGATCATTTGGCTTCCTTTTGAGCAATGTTGTTACTTTATACACTTATTCCACCTTTCAAATATCTTTCCCTCTTCCTATAACACTTTACCATTTTTACTGGCAATTTCTTTAGTGTGTGTACCATTCCTATGCTTATCTCATGTTACTGTTTTTACGTTTTATCACATTAGTTCATACCAAAATGTTTTTTTCTGAATTTTTCACACATGGTGAAACAGAATGTACAATGATAAACATATAAACATTGGAGTCATGTTTGAAGCAAATTTGAGACCAATGTTGGACACATTGTAACGCAGTGCCTTGATCATGACATGGATTCTAAATCTCAGAGCTATATACAATCACAATTTGTATACAGAGGGGTTGTTATAAAAGTATACTAATGTATATTCCCTTTTAAAAATTGACCCCTCCTTCTATTGAAGCCTAGACATCTGTAAATGAATAATGAAATAAATTTCAAAATAAATCCAAAATCTCTTGCATTATCAACATGGGTTAGATCATTGTTATTAGTCGTACAACTATGGTAAGGAGGATTCCTTTTACTGATTGAAGAAGAGAATAATTCTCTTCTTCAAAAAAAAAATATAATTATTACATTTTCCCTTATTCATATCTAGATCACTTTAAATTCACCAATTAAATACACAATCTGCATGTTCTCAAAACATAATGTAGTCATTCAGTTCAAAAATGTATATATCATTCACAAACATTAAAAACTTTAATTTTTGATAACTGATGACAATTATTTGCAATTAATAAAAACAATGGAGTAATAATTTACTGTGGTGTATTATTTTCAATCAGGTAACTATGACAGAATCTCTTGGTGCATAATTTATACACAAAGATTTTGATTTATCTTCAATTAATGATATGGTAGCTGTACTAGCTGGAATCCTATTCTAAATTGATTTATTTTGTCTGTGTCATATTAACAAAATTATGAGGTGGCAGTGTACATATCTCATGAGCAAAGTCAGGATCCTAAATTTTCTTGAATGAATCCTACCACTTTTTTTATCTTCAATTCCCTACCTCGACAAATTATCAATTACCATCAGAAATATTTAAAATGATAGTACTCAGTGCAATCTGACACCTTTATTTACTCTTAACCTCTTGGTCAAATTTCCTGGGTGAATAACTTGAGATTTATATTTCTCTTTAGCAATGTTTATTATGTTTGTTGGTAAATTGTATTTTTCATGGTTTTCCAGATATTAAAATTTTCTTAAATTAAATATTTAACCAAGATTTTCCTTCTACCTTCACATTCATAAAGCTTATTCTAAATCTCACATCAGCCAACTCTGACTTTCTCACCCACTACATCCAACTTTTTATCTCAATTACTGAAAATTATAATTGTACTGAAAAATGAAGAGATAATAATAAGATTTTACAAGAATAGAAGCTTAATCAGAAAAAAAAGAAAGCTAAATGGCTGGGATACATTCTGAAAGAAAAAAAAATTGGTTAAAACAGCATTTTATGTTCTTGGATGTCTGTAGCTGGAATAAGCAAACGATTTGAAAGGCCTTGAATACCTTCCTATGATTCCAAAATATATTTTTTCTAGTAGGAGACATAAATATTAATTAAAGAATAAACAGTATTTGTAAGCATTATCTAAAAATATTTGGTATGAATGAGTACAACTCCTTAGTTAATATTGATAATAGAGGTACTGATGATGATAGGCCATCCTGTATTGATCACGTTTTCTATAAATCAATTTTATATAAACACAACGTTTCTAGTGCTGTCATTCTGGTACATTTTAAGGATCATAGGGCTTTTGCTATAGTTATTTCTAAGGATGGAGCTCAAAGTAATTCATAAAGGATTTTAAAGAGGTTAGGATTAAGGTAAATTAAGATCATATTTACATGAACATGAGTGGAGGGAAATTCTTGATGACGATGCTAATTTTCAGTTTAATAACTTTTTACATATTATATTAGGGTATATTAATCAATCAAAATCTGTTATTTTAAAATAAACCTGTTTATTTATTTTAAGCCATGGATAAAATCGGGCTGTGCACTACAATTTCTCAGAGAGAGAGATGGATAGTATAAAATATGGCATAAAAATTCTCACAACCACAAAATTAAGACTGAATCATTAAGTTTAAGAACAAGATAGATGTATGGATTATGGAAGCTAAAAAACAACATTTTAAAAATATGAGGAAATTACCTGCAAAGAATCACTGAATTAAAAAACCATTGTACTTCTATGCCTACTATTAAATATAAAATATATATAAATGTTGTTTCTGATACGGTAAAATTGCTAATATTTTTAATGAATATGGTTCTTGGATCTAATCTATAATTTCTATTAATGTCCTACTTTTGCATAAGTTTTATAGTAAAGCTACATGTTTTTCAGATGATACTGCTCTACTTAACCTATCTTGATAGTTTGTAAACCATAATGCACAGTGATTTGGATAATTTTGGCTTATAGTTTTGTCAATAAATTAGCTCATAATGCTTTAAAAATCAAATATATAATTTTTATTTTAGCATCTGCTTCCAGCGTATTAGTTTCATTAATATATTAGAATGGTGACTGTGGTTGTATACAGGGCAAATGTTAACTCATATACCAGATGAATTTTATTAAATACTTGGCTTGATGGTAATGACAAATTTATGGGATTTACATATACAGAGTTTGAAGAAATATTTATTTATATGAATTAAAACAATTTTATCATATAAGGAAGTTTTTTCCACTAGATGTTCTTTGCCAGATCTACTTTGTTTTTAGTTCATTCAAAATTCAATTATAGATTGCACTGCTGGGGATTGGCCTAAGAAAAAATAAATGTGTGGATTATGGCAGTTAAAAAACAATATTCTAAAAATGAGGGAATTACCTGCCAAAAGACAGTGGAGAATTATAAACCATTACATGTGTTCTGATCTGATATGTAAATTTTTTTTTTTTTTCAGTTATTTGACTGGTTTGACACAGCTCTCCAAGATTCCCCATCTAGTGCTAGTAGTTTCATTTCGGTATACCCCCTACATCCTAGATCCCTAAAATTTGTTTTACATATTCCAAACGTGGCCTGCCTGCACAATTTTTTCCTTCTACCTGTCCCTCTAATATTAAAGCGACTATTCTGTGATGCCTTAATATGTGGCCTATAAGTCTGTCTCTTCTTTTAACTATATTTTTGAAATGCTTCTTTCTTCATCGATTTGTAGCAACACCTCTTCATTGGTCACTTTATCCACCCATCTGATTTTTAACATTATCCTACAGCACCACATTTCAAAAGCTTCTAATCTTTTCTTCTCAGGTACTCCGATCATCCAAGCTTTACTTCCATATAAAATGACGCTCCAAACATACTCAAAAATCGTTTCTTGACATTTAAATTAATTTTTGATGTAAACAGATTATATTTCTGACTGAGAGCTAGTTTCACCTGTGCTATTCGGCATTTTATATCGCTCCTGCTTCGTTCATCTTTAGTAGTTCTACTTCCAAAATAATAAAATTCTTCTACCTCTGTAATCTTTTCTCACCCTATTTCAACGTTCAGTGGTCCATCTTCATTATTTCTACTACATTTCATTACTTTCGTTTTTAAATTGCTAGAAAAAGCAATTAAAAAAAGTTGGTTAGTTTTCTATCCAAAAATAATTTTTTTACACGTGTCAATTTGGTTTTCAGGAGGGTGAATACTGAATTTTCAATGCACCTTTCTGTATTATTTCTTGATTAAATATTAAATGTTTGATATAGTTAATCAGCAAAATTCCCTTTAATTTAAAATGTACATACTGAAATTAGAGGTCTAGCTTTAAAATGGTTTGCGTATTATCTGGAAGGCAGAAATAAGTGCATAATTATGGGCGACTGAGTGAGCAATAACCTTCAGGTGAATTGTTTGGATTATATGGATGCATTGTTGGGCATCAACTTATTGGCTACCTTCATCTGATAATTTTGGAAAATGCTATTGTAAATGAATTTAGCAAACTATTGTAATGTAATGTGTGGTGAAAGTAGGGAAAACCTTTCCCTTTTTTTTCAGTAAATATCTGTATTTTCATTAGATCTCTTTGTTTATAAGGTCTTCTAATCTTTTAAAAATGAAAAATTACAAGGTAACATCAGGGTGATCATAGGTAAGGATGAAAGCTATTACTAAAGAGATTTTTTACACAAAATGTTATTGTTCCAGGCCTTATTGTACATTGTTTCAAAAACCTTTCTTTTTTTAGACCTAAGTTCTTTAATTGTCAGCTGGGTGTGCAAGAAGTACTTACAATATTAATTTAAATTTAATTTTTAGAGTGGAATTTCTACTTTACAATTGAAAATGATTTAATCTACATGAAAGAGTAGTCAACTTTAAATTTAAATGTTATCAAAAAACAGTTAACAGTGCAATCCTCTGATTTTTAGCACTGTTGAAGCTCAACAGTTGAACTGATTTATATATGTGCCCACTATCTGCCTTCAAAAAACTACACAATATGTAAGGAAAGTTCATATATTGACTAATGAATCTTGTGCTCTAAAGAGAACAAAGGAGTCAGTCAACAGGTACTCTGAGGTCTGTAGCGATAGAAACAAACCTGCAAATCTACTTAATATTTTACATTAATCATGTTTCCAATTTGACATTTATGCTTAACAATAAACCTGAAGAATAAGCGTACTAGCCATTTTCAATAGAACTACAAATATCAAAGTAATGATCTTTTTTGATGAACAATTGTAATATAAATTCTAAAAATGCTGGACTACTTAGTAAGCGGTATACTATGATTTATTTTATAATGTTGTAAATCTACTCCAAGGATAAATTTTCATCAAAGAATTAACTGTTACAATAGGCAGAAAATAACTGGAATCAAAACATACGAGTGTGCAAGCGGAGTTTAGTTCTATGAGATCAAATTACCATTAGAGCTGAATTTTAAAAAATTCTTTTACATCATGTATGCCACTTTGATAATGGTTTTATTGATGATCACTTGCATGCCCGTTCAATTTATAATTAGTACAAGTAACTTTGAACCACCAGCATGGGGGTATAAATAATGTCATATTAGAATATTTTTGGAAATTTATGTAAACTTTTATAATTATGTTAATATAACAATAGAAACAAACCTACAATTCCACTTACAATAAATATTGTACTCATACGTCCAGTTTTCCTTTGTAATTAGATACTTCTGCTTAACTGTACACCTGAATAATACGTGTGTTGTTGCTGCTTTTCGAGGTCACAAATCAAATATTAAATGTAATCTTACAACAATCAACCCTTAAACCTACTGATGGACAGTTGGACCATGAATTTGTGTAGACTACACTAGTGATCATATACTACCATATTGTAGAATTAACAAGTTTTGTAATGCATTCTGATATTAGTTTTATTGTTGATGATGATGATGATGATTGATGATCGCTGAACAATGACTGATCTGTGACCCAATCGGTACCCATTGAACGTGATCTGTGATCTAATCGGTGCTCACTGAACAGGGATCAACTGTACAATGAACGGTGATTTATGACCTGATCGGTGCTCAATGAATAATGGTGATCGTGATCTGATCCATGTCAATGACAGCTGATTTATGATGGTGGTGAATACTTATTATTACGTTTCTGTTACGTAATGCACAAATCAAACTACTCTAGTTTTATTTTGACACCTTAGGAACCCAAAAAACCAGATGCAAATATTCCATATGTACATGTATGTGTGTTCGGTATTCACTGCCCACCCTGTAGCACCTCAACATGAGGTTTCTCCCGTCGGGGTCCCCCAAGCATCCTCCAAGGAGGCCGACTACCTATCCTGGAAGCCAGCAACCTCCTCTGCTAGAGGGCTACCCTTCCCGGCCCTAACCTAATGGATCCAGGCATGCATTTCGCATGCCCTTCACACACCTCAAGGGTCCCTGATACCATCATCGGGAAATCCCGGGGTATAGTGACTTGTTAGTACCCACTGTCACCCCAAGGAGCACTAGTGTAGCACTGATGTACAGCTGCTGTAGTTGTTTTGGTATGTTGTAACATTATAATTAAATAAATGAATATTTAAAGTGGCCGCTAGTACCCAACACCCACATGAATGAAATACAGTATGTGCGCGCGCTTTAGTTGGAATCATTGAATTAAATAAACAAAAAATATTATATTTAAATGATAAATATTTTAAATCGTTGCATGTGTAAGCTGTGCATCAGAAAAAAAGCAGTATCTTTTTGGTTGGCTGATTTTTCAAATCTTGGGAGTGTAATTTGTTTTAAGGGTACCTGTTTTGAGTTGGAACACAGTAAATTAGAGGAAATTGTATTAATAGTGTATACAGTTACTACAGCTACTGCCCTTTATAGAGACATCAGAGAATCCCATGTATTTCAATAGGAACAATTCTACTACCAATGTTGGATTTCATGAAATGACCTATTTTAATGGATTTAATCAAATGCTACTCTTTAAAACCATTAGCATGAACAGTTTGGTAGCTTATCTAAGGAATTATTCCATAGAACTCCTAAAGTACATAAGTTCTTTTTTTGATTTAAAGGAAAGGAAGTATTGTTTTCAAAAGAAGAAATGACATTATTGTTTGAAAACCATTTATGGAGTGGAAAACCATATTGTTGAATAATTTAGAAATATCAATTTTTAACTGAATAACTTCTTCAAAGTTGTCTGAACCTGTTATTAGATCATCAACATAAAAATCTTTTTGAATGGACTTGCATACAAGTGGAGATTCATTTTAATTAAATACCGTGTGGCCAAATATGAAGCACAAGTGGTTCCATACTGTTACCACACATAATGAGAAGTGTTTTATCTCCTGATCTGGAGAATCACGCCAAAGTAAACATTGTAAATTGGAATCGCTAGATTTAACTAATATCTGACGATACATTTTAGCTATGTTAGAAGTAATGATGTAATTATTGATTTTGAATCTAAGCAATATGGAAATTAAGTTTTATTGAACTACAGGTCTAACTAAGAGAGTATCGTTGACGGATAAACCGTCAGTGGTTTTCGTTGAACAGTCAGATAGCTCGAATGTTAGTAGTTAAACTTGATGGTTTAAATAATGGATGGTGAGGTAAATAACATACATTCGATTTGTTTATTAACAAATCATTGGAGTTGAGTAGTGATAAATGATATAAATCTAAATATTTTTGTTTGAAAGCGGAATATTTAAGTTTGGAAAAGTTCTTTAGCGTTATTTCCGAAGATAAAAATCTATTTTTAGTATAGACAAAGGAATCGCCTAGTTGAATGTTAATACTCTTGCATGGTAATGACACAACAAATTTGCTGTGATTATTTCGAATAGTATTGGTTTGAAAATGTTTTTCACATGTTGAGGTTTCATTGCCTGAAGTATCAGTATTAATTTCTCCAAGTTTCCAGAAATTCTTGAGTGTAGTAGATCACCACGTAAAATTTTTATGAGCGTTACGTACAAGAAAAGATGCAACATTATTGTTGCCCTCACTGTTATTAGGAAGACTACCACTAATTACATATCCTAATTTAGTTTCCTATATAATAGGATATCTGAAAATATAAATGAATTTCTCAGGAAGAATAAATAGAATTGAGCTATAATTAGTACATCAATGTTATTTGGTATTTTAAAATTGGGATCAGCCAGAAATATATTATGAGGTAATTTGAAGTGAGAAATGTCAAATGCAGAGGAAGGGAGGCTGTCAGTAATATCTGGTAAAACAACGCATTTTACTTGAACAAAATGTTTCTATAATGAGAGTGTAACACTGTATTTGGACTAAACTAATAAATTATTTATGCCTGAAATGAGTAGATTATTTTTATTAAGTTTAAGATCCAATTTGCGGGCAAAACTAAATGAAAAAAATTTGCTTGTGAACCAGAATCTAACAGTAATCTACATGAAAACGTATTACCACGTATATCAGTAGTATTACATACAGCTGTTGACAGAATTACATTTTCTTTTGACTGATTTTTAAACAAACAATAGGTTATACTTTCAGGTTTATTGCTATCAACCTTAGAATGTTAATTTTATCCATATGAACAAGCGTATTGGGTTTCTTATCACAAATCTTACAGAACAACATTGATTAATACAATGACCCTTTACATAAACAATTAAACAACAATTATTTGCCAAAAAGTTTTTACAATTATCTACAGACAAATTTAAAAATTCTTTACATCGATATAAGTAATGATTCGATTAACAAAATGAAAATCGATACAAATTGGATTTTACATAACTAACATTATGAATTTTGTGTTGTTCATTAGGATTTAAATTAAAACGTTTGGTTAAAGATCTGGTTGTATTTTATGACGTATTCACTTGCGTGTTTGAAATGGATAAATTAATATTTTCTAAAAGTTTTCATCTAGAATAAAGAAATTCAATGAAGTCTGTAAAGGTGGGAAACCTCTCATTTGACAACCTTTCTTTCCATAATCTTGAGGTGTTATGATCCAATTTAGATGTTAAAAACTGAACTATGATAAATAAATTATGAAAAGCAATTACATATTTATTGTCAAACCGTACCTTTAATAATTCTAGAGCAACAAGATAATTTTCATTTGTTATTGGAAGATCTTTAATTTTTAAAGAATTTAATTTTTTAAAGAATGCAAATAGTGTCATTTTTGAATGTTAGTTAAATCATCTCTATTACGTATTAAATTAATAAATACAAGATATATTAATATAACTGTCATTCTAAGACATTACCTTTAAATATTGGTATATTTATAGGTTGTAATTGAGTTTGTTTAAATGATGTATTTGTACTAACTTCTTGATTAGATGATTTTTGATTAATATTATTTATTAAATGTTGCAATTTGCATTCTACAGTACACTAGTTTTCCTTGACCTGTTCATGATGCAATGATAAAACATCATAGTCATAATCTAATTCAAGTTTTAATTGAACGAGGTCATATTTGCATTGTAAATCAAGATTCCTTAATTTAATTTACAAGGCATGACTATCACCTTGTGATGGATCAAATTTGTCAGTAAATGTGGCAATTTTAGTTATAGAGGCCTTTATTGACCCCCTTTGTTTAATTAATTGTTCCTTTTCCATAATAGTGATTTAAATTAATACAAATTATTGATAATGTAAATTAAATGTGAAATAATTTAAGAAAGATCTTACATAAATGATATAAAATTAAGACACTGTGAATCCCTTTATGCAGTAGATTTTTGAATATGAAGATTCTTAAATAATTTTTGAGTTCTTTTGATTATAATTATTTTATTGTAATTGTAAATATCATTTATACATATAACATTAATAACTTATAAATCTTTATGTATGTTTATCGTATTAATAAATGTAATCAATGATATAAGACTAGATGAGTCCTTTGAGACTTGTAATAGTCTCTTAGAAGACTGGAATAGGACCGAATGAAGCGAGGAGATTGCTTATATACTGTGTATGGAACCGCTGAATCGTCAGGAGCCGAGTGTATCTGAAAGGAGCTGTGTAAACTGTAAAGAACCGAGCGATGCTGACAGGACCTGAGTGCATCGGAAAGGAGCTGCGTGAACTGTATGGAGCCGCTGAATCATCAGGAGCCGGATGCGACCGAAAGAAGCCAAAGATCTTTAAATTTTAAAAGTCTTCATGAATGAAACCTAAGACTATGAGTTAATTTTCAACATTACTATGAGTTAATTTTTCTTCTTAATTTTTAAACTTCTGTTTTTTAATTAGAACAAAAGAATATTCCATAATAATTTTACTTTAAGATGAAAGAGAATAATGAAAATACAAGATATATTGTAATTCCGATGAGTGATGTTAGAAATCGGTTTGACCAGGAATGTGATTTACCGTTAACATAAATTTATACAGAATGTTTATACGATGGTGAGCCGGCTATACGTTTTTGATTCTACTTTAAAAACTAAACAAAAAATATCCATAGGAAAAATGGTAATTTCTTCTTTGTTCTTCCCCATCTGTAATTTTGTTTCTTTTATAAAAAAATTTATATCTCAAGTTCAGATCTAAGAATCACATCGTTATTTGGTAAAAGTCTTGGTAATAAAAGTTTTAAAATTAGCAAAATATCAGGACTTAAATACCTTAACAAATAACAAAATGTTACAAAATCAAAAAATGTTAATTTTTTGATCCGTTACATAAATATAAGGTTCTCCATAAATATAAGTTTTATCAAAATGTATGTTATTAAGCCTTTTATTATTTTTAAATCGGTTAAAAAATAGCCGAGTTATGGCAGATAATTGAAGTTGTAATTTTGTGTCTGTTTTCATGTCCTCCACTTTATGTTCAATTCGATTAAATATTAATTGTTTTTATATATTGTTAATTCTAGTATTGTAAATTAGTATCAAATTAAATAATAATTTTACGATAGACCTATTATCTTTTCACGAGCACGGTATATGTATATCATACGCGTTATAATACAGGGAATATTTATTTAGACGTGCTACAAATGTAGGTTTACCCGGAAATCGACCGAATCGAACAACAAAGTAACGTTGCTGTAATGTTTCAACAAGATGATGCGCTCTCGCACTTTACCTAGGCGTTCGACGGGGCCTTTCGATGAAAGATTTCCTAATCGTTGAGTCGGTCGAGCCGGTCTTATGCTTTGGCCTGCGAGAAACCCGTATTTGACACTCCTAGACTTTTTTCTACGGGGATACGTTAAAAACAATCGTCTTTTTTGGGGTGGGGTTGCGATTTTGTAATTATTGTTATTTTTTAATCGTTAACAAATGCGCCTAAGAAAAATATGGCGAAATTCCCTATAAAGTGACGAAATCGCCTGTGATTAGACAGAATCTGGAGATATTGAGGGCAACCTTGTTCTACAGACACATCCCGCTGACCTTTTACGCTGAAAATGTAATGCCATCAATGCTCAATATATAAAAGTAATCTGACCACGTTTGGTCAAAATCGGTTCAGTAGTTCTTGATATAAAGTGATTTAGAGGCCAACCCCAAACACACACACACACACACACACACACACACACACACACACACACAGAGAGAGAGAGAGAGAGAGAGAGAGAGAGAGAGAGAGAGAGAGAGAGAGAGAGAGAGAGAACCTTAAACTTAACATCCGAAAAATTTCCAGGGTGTCAAAACGTCAAGATCCGGTGAAAACCATATATGCCCAAATTGGACCGATACAATACTTTCCCTTCTATACCTATAGCGCTATCTAGACGGGAAAGTAAAAATGGAGATATATATGATTTATTGGATATCTTTCTTTGAAGAATGATATCACGCTGATTTTCCTGATGGTAGGTAGCAAGACTGCCTTTTAACCAGAGATTTCGAGTTTTAATTATAGATACTAAATTTTTTAACAGTATTCGTCAGTCAGATCTTGCGATAACGACCTCAGAAGCGGTGTAAACGATTCCTGTTGGCGCGTTAAAATATCGACTTTTTGAAATATAAATTTTCTTTTGTTATTTATTAATTAGCTTTTATCTCGATTAATTTTTAATTATTATTCTTGCATTTTATATGAGAATAAAGTTAACGCGTCAAATTAAAACAGATATCACGCAAGGCTAACCCTAGCGTTTTTGCCGCCGTAGGCAAACCCCAAAAATTCCCGCCACCGCCAAGCTTCAAAAAAAGTTTAAAATTAAAAAAAAAAAAACAGAATTATAAAAGAAATATGTTAACCAGAAAAATGACATATAATTGAATTAAGACAATAATACTAATACAGATTTACGGAAAATTGTTTTATTGAAAAAAAAAATTACATTTTTAACGAGTTAACAACTAAAACAAGTACCTACTATGTTCAGAGATGATTTAAATATACTTTTAAAAAAATAAACAAAACTACTAATAAATAGTAAATAATATTATTTTCTACATAGAAGTAATCGAAATATATTTTTGCGGGTAGTTATTTTTTTTGCGATCTAATTCAGGCGGCTTTGTCGCTACTATATTTTGCCGCCGTAGGCATCGCCTACCTTGCCTACGGCCAAGGGCCGGCCCTGAAACGTGAAAAAATATTAATTTTACCGTTTATCGAAGAACAGAATGAATTTTTCCAAACGTAGTTTACAGAAGTATACTTACAAAAAACAACTTTTTTTTCAGAACTTTGAAAGTTTGCTTAGTGATATTACAGATATTACTATAGAAAATAACTCTCACTGTTTGAAAACCTACTTAAATATACGCCGTCACAAATTTGAGTATACAATTAAATTGTAGTCTGTTCTACATTTCACTGTATCAAGCAAGTTGGACATGTTCGACAAACAAAAACAACACAAAAAAGAATAAACCTTTGTAAACCATCTCGTGGAAACTGAATTCTTACATAAAGTTACCGACACGCCGTGCAAACTAACTAACTTTTTTAAATACGGATAAAGTTTGCGTGATCCACTTCTCAGTAAGAAATATATAAATATAAATGTCAAAAATAGTAAAATTTCTGTTATACATAATGTAAAATGTTTGGACCGTCTAATTAGATAATAAATTTTCATTAGATAATAACCCGATTTCATTTACAGTGGGTCAAATCACACTGTGTCGCTTTGAAATATTTTATTAAACGCTAATCTTTCATCATCGTTATCTAAACGATAACGATGATAGGGTATACGTAAACGTAATTTATCATTACGTTTATGTATACCCTATCTAAAATATAATACTATGTTTTGTGATTACTTGAAAAAGTAAAAAAAAAAAATATACTAAAATAGACTATCAGAACTTCGTTTTGTACCGGTAAATGTGATTCGTGTAAATTATTTCGTAAATTAAAAATTCTGATGTTTCCGTGCATTTATATTTATGAATATATAACATTTGCTAAGAAGTAAATGTTATTTATTATTTTAATAAAAATTAAAAAGCGAAAATTGTAATTATCCGGTAACAGATTAACAAGCTATTTTCCCTTTGCAAGCGTGCATTTACGTGTGAATTCTTGTATTACTGATGAACCTATGTTGTACACATGTAGTTCTATCAAGACGGAACATCAGATTTGATTAAATTAAATAAAAATATCAACCCCTCGTGTACCGTCGGTATATTAATTTAATCTAGTTTTGAAGGTACAGTTTTATTTAATTTATTGTAAATACATCGATTGCGATATATTATTAAAATCCATTTTAAAAAATCCAGATTGCGATTAAAACAAAATGTTTATAAATAAATGTAATAAAATATTTTTTTTATACTAATAAGTAAAATAAAATAATAGTTCAATAGCCGATGACAAATATAATTTGTAAAATTCTATCGGTCATAGCTCATAGAGGACTATTTTACTAAGACGAATTTTAGAGATAATTTTTTTTTTGTTTGATTTTTTGATGACGCGCCAAAAGAAAAGAATTGTCAGTCGGTTACTAATGCCAGGGTGGAGAGATACAGTGAGGGGAATCACCCCCCTCACTGACCCGCTGCGCCTCTGTCCCACTGTTAATCACGAACAACAGAACGGCCAGCTGTCTTCCTTCGCGTCTGATTGGCTACCGTCGGACAGTACTGATCACGCCATGGTACAATTCAAATACAACCGCTAACGTAACGGTCATCACTTCTAAACGAGTAACAAAGTTAATAACAGCATCACTATATCTTATATAGATGTTCGATATAATTAAATTAAATCAAGATTAGTCCATTATTTTATATCGATTACATTTTATTTAAAATAATATTAATAATTTCCTTTAATTTTAATAAATACATTAAAAATATTACGATAAACTATATTCGTTTTGTAAAGTAAAAAAAATTTAACAATAAATTATAACAGATCAAATTTCTCCTGTTTTATTTACAATACGACCTCGTAATATCCTACACGTGTAGTTTAACGAGCTAGGAATAATAGAATCAAACTCGAGCCCAGCTTTTTTAGAAGCTAACTATATCGACTGAACGGCCAGTTTTTAATATGATTGTTATAAACTTACTTTAAAATAAAGCATTAAAGGATAAAAAAAAAATAATCAGTAAAACTTATAATTAAATCGATTATTTATGTTTCTAATAAATAACGTAAAAGACGGCCAGATAAATACAATATTGCGTTACACGCTATAAACAACCTACATTCCTACATTTATGCAATTCTTTAATGTTTATAAGAACATAAAATATAATGTTATTTAATAGATCAACAAACATCAACTAAACCGTTTGCCGACCGACCTCCTAAGTAAGAAGCTTCGTCCGGAGGTCCCGGGTGAATCTTAGACACGGTTGGAATTTTTAATTTAATTTATATTATTGACTCGTTTAATTATTTATCAAAATATGAATTTATATTACAGAATATAAGGTATATGTTTAGTGAAGGCTGTTTGTTCAGTTTTTAGTCAAGGTCGCAGACACAACGTTGTTCGAAAAAAAACAACGCATTAAACGGACTAGGTTTTGTCAACAAATCAGTGAATGGTGTTATAAACAACATAACCCAAGCTTGTTTATTATTACAATTCTGACCTGTGTGGGATGCCGTTACCAGCTGTCACCAGTCTGCTCTCTGTGTGCGTTGGGTGTGTTAGTAGTGGGCGCGATGAAAATTATGATTGAAAATCGAGTCGCAAATACTGAAAGATTGATAAACGCTATATTAACCCACTATATTATACCCTCCATCGCATTATTTAATCGCGTACTATTTTTCTTAATATTAAATATTATTATTCAAATTTCTTACAGTTTGTGTAAAAAAATAATTTTCTATTTTGTTTTTGTATTGAAGTAAAAATACTTGTAAAACACGAGACAAATTAACTATAAATGACCGCTTAAACAAATACGACATCCTTTGACTCGGTTTTAAATAGCCGATCGCAGTACTGTTAATCCTGATGAAGTTTTAGATATTATGGCGAGAAAGAAAAATCGACGAGTACCTTTATAATATTGATAGCTTTTATTGGAGTGTAAATGTGGATTATGAAAAAAATGATATACTAACATTATGATTCTTATTTTCGTAGTAAATGATGTATTAAATCTAAGCGTATGTTTTCTATTTTTCAAGTGCAGTAAAGTATAAAAAACCGTTTCAATATAAAATGATTTTCATTATTATTACTATTATCTCATCATCATCAGCCCCCTTAGCCTCCCCCGAAAAAACTCCTAGCTACGTGCCTTTCTGTCTGTGTGTGTGTAAAATCTCTCAGTCACTCTCTCTCTCTCTCGCTGTGTGTGTGTGTGTGATCGTTATTTTTCTCATCACGGTCTGTCCTTTCAAACAGAAAGAAAAGAAAATTCGGTAACCTAACTTGTGTATATTAAGACAAAAATAAAGCAAATTTTTAAATTAATTTAAATGGGTTAATTGAGTATTTGTTTTCTAACGCGAAAGATAGTAACAATTTTTTTCAAAAAAAAAAAAAAAAAATTAAAATGAGACACGATAATATTTAGTTGCATGCCAGTTAATGAACACTAACATTTTAGCCGAGCGGTAGCGTCTCGGTCTTTCCTACGAAGGTCCCGGGTTGGAATCCCGGTCAGGCATGGCATTTTCACAGTCTACAAAATTCAAATTTGTATCATTTTATTCTATCCTCTGAAGCAATACCTAATGTTGGTCTCAGAAGCTAAAAAAAATCTGATGAGGACATCACTGTCTTCATTTTTTACGCCTATTAAATTACATATACGCATTTTTTTTTTAAATGAAAAGTACATAAAATTTTATTTCATTAACTTCTGATATTTTTTCATTTAAAAAATGTTTTTTTATTGTTATTGAATTATAATTTATTGTATACTTTTATACTTTACTTCGTACAATTAAGTTTAAAAAAAAAAAATTAAATTTGTTGTGATATATGACAGCTAATTGGTATATAAGAAAAAAGTTTAACTTAAAATGTCTAAACGAAGGTAGATTAGTTCACACATTACTTAATCTTAGTATTATTAATAAATAAATAGATCTCATCTCTCTCTCACTCTGTGTGTGTGTGTGTGTGTTTGGGCGCGTGCGTATTTGTATTGTAGATTTGCTTACAGTAAACGTTGTAATCGGCTAAGTTAGATAAATTTATAATTAGTGTAATCATATCATTACCCCCTTACATACCACTTGTTAATCTTTTTTATAATCTATAATAATTTGCGGTTCAGTTTAGTTGTGGAAAATTTTTCAGATACTAATCTGGAAATCGAACCCAAGACTTTGGTTTAAGATTTAGTAAGCAAAGCACGTTTTCTGTGGCACTGAAGCGGCAACATTACATTTTTTATTGTTAATTATATTTACCAAAAAAAAAGTATAAAAGCAAGCACGCGAATGTGCTTTTGTATACGTGCAATCATTATGTGTACATGCGCGGTTGTAATTATATATAATAAATTGAATATTAGATAAAATTAAATAATTGAAAGCCTCATAATTACCCGTTTATGTACCGTTAGCTATGTTTTTTAGCTAACACATACAGGAGAATTTTAAAAGTCGTTTTCATTTATTATGTTGTACAATTTGTAAGTTATCACGGTGAAAAAAAAGTCAGAACAAAAATTTTGGCTAAATTTTGTCGAATAAAAAAATTAATAATAAATCTGACCGTCTAACGTAAAAACCGACCGTTTCGATCTGCAGAACACATCAATATAAATTTCAAGAAAAGTGTGAAAATATTTGTAAAGTATTTCACGGTGACAATAAAAGGAAATTTACCTTCCTAAAATAGATAGCTAAATTATTAATCACCAAATGCAGACACAGGTAAAACAATTTGTTAACAGAAACGTAAATTTTTTAAAACAAAAAACAGAACTTCAATAAAATATTGATATCCGAAATAATAAGTAGCAATTATTAGAGCACATTTAAATAAAAATAAATTTAGTATACAAAAAAATGAGCAACCCCTTTTCTAGTGTAACGGTACTTACTTGAAAGCAACTTATTTTTATAAAGTAATCTACGTATATAAATTTTATTTAATTTAAATTAAAATAACAAGAATAAAAATATATTTCGCTAAGCTAAAAATAATCATTTTTGCCAAACAATTCATTAAATTCCCATAATTCCTGCTAATGAGTTAACCTTTTGTAATTAATCACATTATTTGTGTACTATTTTGCTTATTACAAAATATTTTATTGAAAGAACTTACCTAATTTACATGTAGAATTCTTCTCTAAATGGTCGTTTAGATTCGTGTAAAACACTACTATATATACTGAAAACAAATAACGTATAAGTAAACAAAATTTGATACGGTTTTAAAAACACCATTAGATCGGAAAGAAATAAATATCATTTTTTGTACATGACAACGTTAATCGTACGTTAATACTACTTATATTAGATTAATAAGTTATCAGAAAGAAAATATTAGATAATATTACAATCTAAGTTTTCTTTATTTTTACTACATCGCTGTATATAATGGAAGCATATATTGTTTATAAATAATATTATAAACAAATATAATTTTTCATGAACGTAAAAAATATTTTGACACATGCAGTTGTTTTGACTAATTGTAGCCGAACCAAGTTGAAGGACGAAATAGTCGGATACAGTCACAGCAATTACGCTTCCTGATCAATTCTATCTGTACACTCCCTTTTACATACACCAACACGTACAAGTTACCGCAGTTAGTAAATTTTTTTCTCCGCTCTATCCGTAGTTCAGAACCCATCTTTTTATTTTATTCTGTTAGGTTTTTTTTACTATTATTTTCTTATTAATCTGCATAATTAATTTTAATTTTCTAATTAATGTTTTTATATTAAAATATTTTTAAACTTTTTTTAATATAATATATTTAAAAATGTATTTTATAAATGTAATTAATAATTTTTTCACAAAAAAAAAACAAAAGGATTGATTTCTAACAGACATTCGATTTGGTTTGCTTTAATTCTTATTTTCAATTAGAATCGCATTATCTTAACTGAATTTCAATGGTTTTCTGAGAAAAAGAAATTTTGACTATAAAAAAGTAATCAAGTTTATTAACTATGTTGCTTTCCAACCTGTTAACTGCCATCTGTGATCGGAATTAAGTAACGTTTAATGATTTTACAGTCTAGGAACTCTATAACCGTATTTAAAAATATATAAAGTTTCATATCATTAGTAAATATCCTCGATGAATCGGGAGCTAAATTAGACGGTTCTGAAACTTCTTCAAGGTTTGTTATTTCAAAAACAAAACGTTAAATTTTTCAACGAATAAAACCTATCTATATTTAATTTATTCTGTAGTAAAAAGATTACGTACATATGACAATCTGCCATCGTTTAAAACACACACATACACGCACACACACACACACACACACACACACAAGATTTTATTAACCTCCCTTTAGAGACTATTGAGTGCGATATTAAACTCGAAAATCGTCTTTTTCCTTTCCTTATTTATACAAAATAAACAAACTACGTATCATTGTATTTAATAAATCATTGTCTACCCATAATATTCCATTTTAACAAATACAATTGTTACATTTTAAAATGCGTACAATAAGATAGATTAATAAATAAATTATACTGTTGATTCTTGTATTAAAAAAACCGTTTGAAAATAAAGATATGTTGCAAAAGGTTCTGGTTTCGAATCCCTAATCCCAGACAGGCTCAATATATTCTTACACCCTAAAAATTAATTTCATAATTAAAGAGAAAAAAATAACCGGATATTAATTTGTTGGCAGTTTAGATTAATAAATTGTTTAATATAAAATAGATTATGAATATTTGTTTTAATAATGCGTATTAAGATCACGACAAGTTCCTTCCCGCGCTGTCTGGCCAGCGCCCGTTGTTGAACACAGTTATGTAATATTACTCACTCCAGCCGACTACAAAGGTTCAAGGTTAACAGTCTGACGCGCTTTAATAAATAAATCCCTTACGCGATAGAGCTGAACTGTAGGAAGAATAAATCGATTCCGTATCTAATATTTATATGAATATAAGCGATCTGAGACAGAAGCATTACGCAAGTAATTCTGTGCGGCAACTAACAATCAACTACAGTGTCTTAACGTTATGAATAATTTTTTTTTTTTTTTTTAATTATAAGCATATTACGCTGCTGTAAACCCTCTCCAAGCTGAGAAAAAACCTTAGATCTTCAGACTACGAGTAACGTTCTTTTAACTGGCAATACCCAGATAGGCATTAAACATGTGAGCTTAAGTCCAAGCCAAGAATCGAACCCAAAACCCTCAGTATATCATTCGGTTGTTCTATTACGGAGGTGACAAAATAGATTACAAAAATCCGACATCCGACAAAATTTAATTCCATGTCACTCAAAGAACTTTCAATATAATTTTTGGATTAAACTGTTTCGTTCATTGAGAGCCAGGTATTAGTTAAAAACGACGAAATATATTTTAAAAGATCTAAATAAAATAAAATTAGGCTTTATACGTATAATAAAGTGAACTAATAAATAGATCTACGGGTGTATGTACGCTCTTACACACCCATTCGATTTGGATATTGTAGACGGGCCGAACCGTGAAATTTAGGGATAATAGTAATCATTCATTACCTCCTTGCGTACTGTTCGTGGTTTCTATAATCTACATCGTAAAAGATGCGGTTCTGTTATTTTTCTTTTTGAGAAGATGACTGTTCGTCTTCTCAAAAAGAAGCAAATCTTTTGTTCATCTTCTCAAAAAAAAAAACTGCAGTTCCAGATATCGATCGAATCTGGAACTTTTAGTCTAGCAGGTAAGGTAGCCGGCGCTACCTCTTCTCTAATAGCATGTAGGTCATGTTACATCTAAAAAAGAAAAGATTAATAATACAATTTTTTTTAAATTCCTGATTGATATTTAAAAAAATATAGTAACACTTAATAACAAAATTGTGCGTGCGCGCGCGTGGGGGTCCGTATTTACATGTAGTATATATATATATATTTTTTTTTTTGTGTACGGTTGGCTGTTGTTGTAATATGTCCATTTATAGTTTTAAGCGAAAATTTATTCTCTTTAATATTTTATCTAATTATAAGTTGGGCAAGGCCGATAGTCAATTTTAAAAACAATTTAATATTAGACGACATGTAATGGATGGTCTAATGTTAAATTGATGGTGAATGACAGTTTGCGAACCAAATTTTAGATATAATATTTTTTCATTACAATTTTGTTGTTAAACTAGCGGATGTCTTTCGAAGACGACGATTCCGTAGTGGGGGGAAGATGAGTCTAACTAAAGAAATTCACCGAGATGCTTCGTTTTGTGGTTAGTTATTGGCGGGAATTATCGGTAGATAGCCGACTGAATACGTAATGCTTCCAGTTAACATTGACGTCATCCAATTAACATCTTTTTACTGAGATATTTCTTATTACTGATTAAGGCGAGTTGTATTTATTTTTTTAATATTATTGGCCAATTATTATTGGCAGTTGTTTTATTCTGTGTATGTGTTATTCAAATTATTTATTAGATTAAAAATGTTAGAACCCAATTAACTCTCGTCTATTTTTACAAAATAAATTTAATAATAATAAATTTGTTTATTTATCTTTAATAGCGGCTAAACAGTATCGAAAAAATAAACAAGTTATATGTTTGTAAGAGTATTTCGTGAGTGATATATTAGATGTATTTCGTGTTAAATATATTATGTTTTAAGTCTGGTAACGAGAATGAAGCTAAGAAAATAATTGGCATCTGTATCGTTATAAAGAATATACCGGAGAATATATTTAAGAATAATATATAATAAATAATATATAATAATATATTTAAGAATATATTTACTGGAGTCCTGGGTTCGACACCTAAATAGCTTACCGTTTATTCACCGATCTCAATTAATGTCGTTAAATATTCATAAATGAATGTCTCGGGAATAACACAAAAATTTGAAAAAAAATATTTTTTGATAGGAAAGAAAGTAACAAATAATCGTTTTAATAAATTTGTAAAAATATTTTTAGAAATTTATCGGCGTAGTTTTCATTTAACATATATATATTTAATAATATAAGTAAGAAAGGAAAAAAAAACATAGGTGGTGAGTTTGTAGAAGGCAACCAATATTTTATAATATGAGTCGACACCCGGTAAGGACTCTGTATAATCGTGTATCATCTTAATAATTATGCGTACATAATATTTAAAGCAGAAATTATTTGTAAACAGTACAACGAGATATATACAACAAATAGTTCATTACAGATTTTTATATTTAACATTTCCCGTGTTTAATTTATATTTTTTAAGCTAAATTAAAAAAAAAAAAATCACAAAATTGTTGAAATATAGTCGATCATTCTTTTAGAGGAAAACTATTTTTAAGAAAGTTTTAATGACCCTCAGATCGATCGGTTGGTAAATTAACAGACTGATATACCGAAAATCCTGGGTTTGAATTTCGGCATTCTTTATAGGTTACAATTCATCTAATTCATTACGTACAATAATAAACGACGCGAAATAAATAAATTACAAAAAAACTATCTTTGTTTAGCTGATCAAAGGAGCGCTGAAATTTAAAAACAATTGAAGTAACATAATTTAACGGTGTACTCGTATTTTCGAAATAAAATTCTATACGCGTAATTTTTTATTACTACAAACGACGTTGTAACTTTTCTTCTCGTCGGCAAAAACCTTAACGGTCAATTTTTTTTATTACAAAGTTTTTGTAAAAATGCACTTTGAGTGAGAAAATTGAAAAAATACAAACATGTTTAAGTAGCCCACCGCATACAGCGAGATTAACGGAGGGGGAGAGTGAGAGAGTGACTGGGAGAGAGAGGGGTCGAGTGAGAGACAGAGCGGGTAGTGTGAGAGAGATTTGGTGGGAGAGGGTGCTAGGGCGATGGAGAGAAATTGAGAGAGGGGTTGGTAGGGGGATCAGTGATGGGGAGGAAGCGAGACAGAGGGTCTCTCTCTCACTCTTTTTGTAAATTACTTTACAAAACTGATAAATTTAATCGTAATATTTTAAAAAAATTATTAAAATTACGGGAGATTAATTATTATTTTAAATAAAATGTAATAATAGATATAAAATGATCAACAAATCTTGATTTAATTTAATTATATCGAACGTCTATATAAGAAATATAATAGGGATATTAACTTTGTTATTCGACAGTAATATACACACACGTACGTACACATGTACGCACATTTACGGTTGTATTTGAATTGTTGTACCATCGCGTGACCAGTACTGTCCGAGGGTAGCCAATCAGAGTGAAGTTAGTCACCTGCTGCATTTGTTTCATCTCCCCCCTCTCCCCGCACCATCGTCGCAGTAGTCAGACTGACAAGTTGTTTTTACTATGCGTCTTCCCAATAAAATTAAACAAAAAAATAATTACCTCTGAGAGCGTATGAACCATACAATTTTATAAATTATTGTTTTATTTTATCATTGCCTATCGAACTATTGTTTTTCTATTAAAGCATTTATTACTATAAGGAATTTACTTATTACATTTATTTTATTTATATTTAATTTTTTTTATTAAACACTTCGCTTTTATTATAATTGAATTTTTTTTAATCTAGCACAAATTATGTATTACAGTAAATAAATTTGTACCTTCAAAACTAGATTTAACTAACATACAATCTAGTTTTGAAGGTACAAATTTATTTTAAAGAGGTTGTTGATGAAGATTTCTATTATTTAATAAAATCTAATGTTACAGCTTGATAAAACTATAAGTGTATATGCCTTTATCAGTAATGCAAGAGTTCGCACGCACGCACACCCGCGTCTAATGTTTGACGTAGCAGAACTGCGGTTCAAATTTAGTCTCTCTAGAGAGATATTCAACATTTATAGTGAATCAATGTAGATGTTGATCATATGATAAAAAATGTCACACCCTTACCGTGAATCGAACTGACTATATATAAAATAACAGCTACACACCACCGCACTACACTATTTGATTGTTCTGTCGCCTAAAGTTATTCATCTACTTTCAATCGAGACGTGAAAGTAAAAGATACCTCTATAAATTTTTTTTTTGGGGTTTAATTAAGTTAATAAATAATTTTTTTATTCCGATTAGTGTAGAATAATATATTATATAAGAGTATATAATACTCGGGAACGCGTAAATACGCTATTTCATTAATAAAAAAAAGGAACTGTCCCGGAATTTGTGCGGATGGATCAAGGGAAACCGTGGTAAAACCTTAATCAGGTCGGCATGACAAATTTCACTATCGATTAAAGTCCATAAATATAAAAACAGATGAAATAATATCGAGATAACTAAATTAAGCGACTAAATATATAATAATTCACAATTCAAAAGGCGTTAATGAAAATGATTTATATTTGTTTACACGGTTAACAGGATACAGGAAATTGAGTTTTTTTTTTACTTTTTAATCGGTATAATTTAAAATTTCATCGACACAGTAATATTGTTTATGTAGAATGAAATAATTTAATTGTTTTTAAATATACAACCGATGTTAAATTTTTTTTTGAAACGGTTCAGTAACGGAAGTATAATGCGGGAAATGTACACATCTTTTGTCTTTTAACCCGTGATTTCTTAGAAACTACTAAAAATACAGTTCTCAAACCAATTTCTTTCGATTTTTCACTTCAGATTTTATAAAGAAAAGAAAAACCATCGCGTTTACTCTTTTATTTGGATCTACAGTCTGGCTGAATTTTACCAAACTGGCAAGAATTAAGGCAAAACATTTTACCTTACCAGACAAGACTTATTTAATTTTACCTGGCCAGCCAACTATTTGAATTTAAGCATATCTAAATTTTAATTGAAGAAACATATTTTCTTCTTGAGGTTTTTTTTTGTAATTTCAAGTAATCCTCATTACAGCTTTATATATATATTTTTTAAATTATAAATAATCTAAAGCAGTATAATTTGATAAAGGGGAGATCGACTAGGAAACAAAATGTTTTACTAAGAAATTTGATTTTTTCCTCGATATACTTTCAATACTGCATAATTTTTATAGTAAAAACGTAATTTGACAAAGGGGTTCAAATCTGACTCAAATTTTATTACTCGATATTTAAAAATATTTCGCGATTGTACTCTAAATATCAATGGCGTATTTGAAATAAAAATCAGTCAAGAGGAAATCTGGGGAAGTTATGTAACCGTAAACTAGTTTTGATTTTACTCAAAAAAAAAAAAAAAAAAATACAAAAATATATAAATAAAATATAATTTTTTATAGAAATAGAATAAAATAAATGGACTGTGAATTTTTTATTCTGTAGTCTTCAATTAGCCATTATTTCTAATTCCGATGCACGGCTTACACACACAACTTAATTTAAAATATTTATTATTTTATTTAAATATATTTATTCGTTTACTTAATTCAATGATTCTAACTAAAGCGCGCGCGCATACCGTATTTAATTCGCATACCGTCATGTGTGACGGGACTAGCGACAACAGTCGGCATTAACTAATGTAATTTCACAAGTTACACAGAACAAATTTCGCTTACACCGTCGGCAGATTGTTGCAGCTGTGAGGCTTAACGCACCGCACCGTCCAGTCCGAATTATTTTTTTACACTTTAAATATTATTCATTTATTTAATTTTACCGCTCACCTGTGACGTCACAATATACTCGTATAACAGTAGTTTAGAGCATTTTTTGGGGTGGAGGTGCGATTTCGCAAATATTTTTATTTTTAAGAAAAATACGACTTTAATTAGGTGAAATCTCGAGATACTGAGGGTGCCCTTGTCCTACAGCCTCGCCCCCTTGAGCTTTTAAGTTGAAAATTTAACGCATCAATGCCCCGTATATAGAAGTAATCTGACCGTGTTTGGTCAAAATAGGTCCGGTTGATCTGGTGATATAAGACGATTTAGAGGCTAACACCGAACTCGCACACTCGTACATACGAACATTAACATTCGGAAAATTTCCATCCGGTTTTTTGGGTTCCGTAGAGGCGAAAACCGCGTATGCCCAAATTGGACAGATTACGGATACTTTTTCCTTCTAGAGCTACAGCTGTACTATAGCGTTATTTAGACAGGAAAATAAAAGAACCGCTCAACATTTTTCTGGATGGATCAAGGGAAATCATGATAAATACATAACCGTGATAAATTCATGACAATGAGTGTCACAAAATATTTAATTAAATGAAAAAAAAATTAAAATCAGTTAAAAATTGTATTAATACTAAAAAAAAACACAACTACAGGCGATTTAGTACAATTTACAACTCGGCATCGAATTGTATTTACTATACATAACCTATCGGAAAAATGTTCCGTTGAATCGCTTAAAACTCTACTTTAAATTTACTGTAGAGATATCCTTCGTAAGTTAGATCCACGTGTGGATGTCTGTTGCGTATGGAAAAATTATGCAAACCATAGAAATATGATTTTACTCTCAAATAAATATACATACAGAGTTTTTATATAAGAACTGTTTGATTTCAAGTACGATTTAAACGGCATTATATTTAAGGTAGTATAACTTACTTACTGTACATTAGTGTCTATCCTTAACGGGTAGATTTTGAAGTTTTTCTTGGTGTACTTCGATATATGTACCGTTCGTTGCCCTGCAAATGTCCAGACGGTAATCCGGCTCTTCCCACGTACTCGTCAGGATGTCGAGTGTAATGTATGCTACCGTCGCACTGCAACAACCCTCTCCTGTAGATGGTTGATGTCGCGGATTTTCTCCGAATAATGATTTTTATATGCCTCCTAAAAAGAAATCTAATGGGGTTTAGGTTCCTTGGTGGCCGTGCGATCAGCCCTCCTCTTCCATTCCGCTTGTTTTGAAACCGATGTATAATGCAGCACGGACACGGTTGCTGTAACACGGCGGAGCGCCATCTAGCCGATAGAAAATTATGTATTTGAGCTAAATTTCAACTTTTAGTGGTTAATGGGGGTCACATTAATTCGGCATTAAGTAGGTAATGAAAAAAAACTACAAAAAATAAAATTATAAATAAATATTTATTTTCATTATTTTAGGTAAGAATAAGGATATCAAAGATTAAATTCCACGGAAAACCAAACGAACTGTTCCGGCATTTGCCCTATTGTATCGAGGGAAACCGTGGCAAAACCTTGATAAGAACAGCCTAACAATATTTATGTCTACGATACATTTCACATTACAGGCTTATAACATAGTAAAAAAAAATTATACATTACGATAATATTACAATTTTAATTATAATAAATCTTTATGATTTATAAATTTCTTCCACATCTGGTGATATCCATCCTTTTTACCTGCAAAAAGAAATAAATCTACAATCTCTTATCTAATCTACAATCTAATCTCTTATCAATAAAATGTATCGAAAGGTTTTCACCTGTTACACCCGTCTTCAGGAGAATATAGAAAGAATGGAGTAAAAAAAAAACACATTATGTGTTACGGTGGTTCATTAAAAGCACTAGTATATTACTTCAATTCTAACGATCGATTATGAATACATTTTTGATAAAATATTAAAAAAGTCTTATATAATATAAGGAAAATTACAATGAATGTAATCGATATGTGGATTAACAGAATAAAAGTTCTTTGAACAATGAACTCAAACATAGAAATTTACAATTATGTAATCTATTCTGATCGGTTCCAGATAAAAATCTAAACAGTATTTTGATCCTGTGTACTGATATTTGTCATATATATATATGTATTTCTGGGTTTTGCAACAAAAAAAAAAACACATCAGTTATTTTCCAGTTATAAATAAATCAAAAAATTATTGTGCTTTAATGAGCAAATATCGTTTACTATGCTTAATTTACAAAATGTAGGAACAGAATATTGCCTTTCATACGAGTGACGTAAACAAACAAATCGTTTTCAACTCTAGATGAGGGAGATTAAAATTTAATGAATCAATTTTTATTTTTTAACTAATTTTTCTTCTGCTACCTCTTTAGGCTACCTAATGATGGCATAGAGACCTGCAGTCTGGTCTTTGGAACTGTTGCTAATTGTAATCTTAGTTAGCAGTCAATTTACTGTTAAAGCTAAATATTTAAAACTTATATTGAGGTATAAAATAGATAATAGCGTAGATAGGGCTATTAGTCCCTTAGTCAAATGTATGTAGACTACTCTTGCATCGATTTAAAATACCAAATTTGGCCTTATAATTGGTAAAATAAAATAAAGTTAAACGAAGTCAGGGACGGACTCCCCTTTTATGACTAGACTAATTTACTGTAACAACTCTTCTTTTAGCTGCGCGATTACAATTGCGGTCGATGTCTATACACCGTTATGGTCACAAGCAAGAATTTAGCCATCAAAAGTATCTACCTTCACAAAAAATAGACTTGTTGGCTGTAGTTGAATGAATTGACAGATTCTTGTACATTCAATCCACCTTATGGCTTACGCCATAAGGGCTCACCGTTAATGACAGATCATTTTTCCTCTTGGCTTTGAAGTTTCAAGATGTTACTTTAGCATCCAAGAAAGTTTATTTAAATGAGTTAATTAAATCTTGTATTCTGATGAGTAAATAATAATAATATATTATATACTTTATATACATCGCATCTCTTTTCCGTTAGATTCCAAAATGTGTGTTATAGTTATGATACCGAAGAAAGCAGGAGCAGATAAACGTGAAGAATACAGTAAAATTAGCTTAACTAGTCATGCATCAAAAATCTTAACTAGAATTCTGTGCACAAGAATTGAAAGGAGAGTGGAAGCAGTGTTAGCAGAAAACCAGTTTGATTTCAGGAAAAGTATAGGGACAAGGGAAGCAATTTTAGCATTCAGATTAACAGTAGAAGGAAGATTAAAGAAAAACAAACCTGCATACGTGGCATTTATAGACTTGGAAAACGCATTTGATAACGTAAACTGGAATAAAATGTTCTGCATTTTAAAAAATTTAGGTTTCAATTACAGAGATAGAAGAAAAATTGCTAACATTTATAGGAACCAAACAACAACAGTAATAATTGAAGAACATAAGAAAGAAGCTGTAATAAAAAAGGGAGTTCGACAAGGATGTTCCCTATTACTGTTACTTTTTAATCTTTACATAGAACTAGCAGTAAATAATATTAAAGAACAATTTAGATCCGGAGTAACAGTACAAGGTGAAAACATAAAGATGCTACGATTTGTTGATGACATGGTAATTATGGCCGAGAGTAAAAAAGATTTAGAAGAAACAATGAACGATTTGGAAGAAGTTTTACACAAGAACTAGCACATGAACATAACAAGAGCAAAACAAAAGTAATGAAATGTAGTAGAAATATTGTAGATGGACCACTGAATATGGAAGAGAAAAGATTATGGACGTAGAAGAATTTTGTTATCTGGGAAGTAGAATTACTAAAGATGGGCAAAGCAGGAGCGATATAAAATGCCGAATAGCACAGATGAAATGAGCCTTTATTCAGAAATATAATTTGTTTACATCAAAAATTAATTTCAACGTCAGGAAAAGATTTTTGAAAGTATATGTTTGGAGCATAGCTTTATATGGAAGTGAAACTTGGACAATCGGAGTACCTGAAAAGAAAAGATTAGAAGATTTTGAAATGTTGTGCTATAGGAGAATGTTAAGAATCAGATTTTTCTGACGAGTGTGAAGCAGGCGTCTTTGTTTTTGATTTTCTTGTTTAATTTTATCTTAATGTGGTGTCTTCTGGTGTAAGACAGTTTCCTTAAGATCCTCTCTTATTCCTCCAATCCACCTGCATCCTGTTATGGTGTTTTTCTAGTAGAGATTGTACTATACTAGCTGTCTCAGAAGACTTGAATCTTCTGATTCAAGAAGATTACTACAGTTAAATTTTGGAGTAATAAATTGTAAAGTAATGATACATAAAAAAATTAGCAAAATTTCTCATAACTTTTCATTTGTTAAAAATAAATATTTTGTTAATAGTCTATTAATTATGATTCTGGCCATTTAAAAATATTCTGCTGTTGCTTGCTGTAAGGTATTTCTATGCAATTTATTCAACTTCCACAATAAAAATATATAAATGACATTGAGTATTTATCGTTTTCCATAATTTATTTTAGTGTTCTATTATAATGTTAGTTAATAATAATATACTGAATGTTCAAAAATTTGAACGTATTGAGAATTCAAATTATCTATGTCCTGATTTGTTTGATTTATTAACTATACATAATTTTTTGTTTTTAATTAAACATTAATGTCTTTTTTCTTTTTCCTTTTTTGAAAGTATTATGTGTTATTTTTAAATTTATCTATTAGGTTAAATCGATTACATTTATTATCAAATTATTGAATTTGTAACAAAATTATTGAAAATAATGAATGGTATAATAAAAAATAATGTTAATTCCTGAATTTAAAAATTATAAAATTCATTTACAAACATAAAAAATACCTAATTATTAGTCAGAAGTGATCCATTAGTGAAAAAAAACCTTTTGGCATGCCGAAAGGTGGAGGTAGATTTCACCGGTGCTAAGTAAGGGATAAAAAAGATTTCTACCTTAAAGTTAAGAAAAACTTTAAATTTACTTAATACAACAATGGTTGCATGTGAAATAAAGTTTCACATGTTTAGCCTACAACAAGCCTCTTACAAGCTTCTTACAATTTCAGCAATGTTTCAGTCATCCCTTGCTGTAAGGGTTGGTCATATCAAACATTGTTTCAGACAAAGGTTTTAAGGTCATGTTTAGAGGACTAACGACCACTTTAAACATATTTGATACTGTGCCTATTGAGGAAGGTATGATTTTTTGTCTTCAAAACTTCATTTTTTCCATCCCTTGGACTGATAGTTGGTGATATCAAAAATTTTACTTAGATAAGTCTTAGGCCCTTATCCAAAGAATAGTAGGAACTTTAAAGAAATTTGATATTTTACTTACAAAAGTTATAGGGATATTTTGATTTTTGAAAAAATCCCCCAATGGTCTGATTTTGCCCATTAATGAATTCAACCGAGATTTTGGGTTGTTATATTTTATGTATAATTTGAAAGTGATTGGCGAAAAATTATGGCAGTTATCGTGTCCACAAGAAAGTGAAATATATACAGATATATATATATATATCAAAATATTATATTTAAATAATCTTTTGAGCTGATGGTGGTTTTGGGGTCCTGGGGGACGTGAAAATCAAAGATATGTCAAAATTTTCTAGAAGGCAAATCATGGTACCCATTACAATAGATAACTTTCGTATGAAATTTAAATCATTACTTTCTTTTTTTCCTGTTCAGCCTCTGGTAACTACTGTTTAGATAATTCTTCAGAGGATGAATGAGGATGATATGTATGAGTGTAAATGAAGTGTAGTCTTGTACATTCTCAGTTCGACCATTCCTGAGATGTGTGGTTAATTGAAACCCAACCACCAAAGAACACAGGTATCCACGATCTAGTATTCAAATCCGTGTAAAAATAACTGGCTTTACTAGGACTTGAACGCTGTAACTCTTGACTTTCCAAATCAGCTGATTTGGGAAGACGCGTTAACCACTAGACCAACCCGATGGGTAGATATAAGAACCTAGTTTAGTGTTAATGAAAGAGTCACCTAACAGGAGTTTACCGGATTTACAGTGGTATTAAGTTTGAAGTGTGTTTCACATGTAAGAAGATTCATTAACTGAAACATCAGAATCAGTTGCATGAAGTTTCCAAAAGTTTTCAAATATAGTTCAATGATCTAAGGTATTATTGCTTGTAAAAAGGAATGTAACAGTATTCTTATGTTTAAAGTTAGATCTAGAATAGCAACTAACATTATATAGTTTATAAATCTTGCTAACCTTGGAAGTAGGATGTTTGCGATAAAATTTAAATGCATTGTTGTACTTTAACATTTGCATTTCCAATACTGAATTCCATAATTTGGCAGTATTATAATCTAGCTTTGTTGTTAGAAATTGAATTACAATAAATTCAAATATGTTAACTGGAAGTTGTATTCCTTCAAGCGAGTTGACAAATGAAGAAATGTCATTAATGAATTTAGATAGAAGATCTAACGATTCTTTTCACAGAAATTAATTTTAAAATGCAATCTACATTAAAATATTCAATCATAAATTTATTATCAAGTTGTATTATCAATAAATCTAATGCGATTTTATAATTTTTATCAATTATTGGAAGATTTTTAATAATGGCTAAGGCTTCATCTCTAATTGTTGAATGTCAATAATGTAATTTTTGAATATTTGTTAAATCTTGTGGATTAAATCATTAAATATATTAAAAAAGTGAGGCCATTCAAGAATTTCACCTTTAAACGATGGTAAATTATGGTAAGTTGCAATTGTAATTGTTTAATAGTTGTGCCTACAGAATGTTTTTTATTATTTACTCTATGCTGACTATTTATCTGCGAATAATCCAATTCTTGTAATACAGTCCTTAATTGATTTTCTTTAACATAATTTTGTTCTTTATCCATAATGATTACAATAACGAATATGGCCAAAAAACAAAGTAAAACTAAATTACACAAATATTATATAGATATTAGTGTTAATGTAAATTACGAATCCAGTTTCAATGTAGTGAAGAAAGCACCAAAATAATATTTTTGTTCATTCATAATTTAATTATTATTGAAGATCAGCAATGGAAATTGAATTTTCCAAGCTGCAATTTATTTATATATATATATATATATATATGTATATAAAACAATATTAGAACTTCACATGTAGCAGATATTTCACATAATTATTTAATTATCTGGTCTTATCCATTTTTTTGGTCTGCCAGGCTGGATCATTTAATCGGAGCCCAATTTTATTTAGATCTTATTTTATCTTGTTAATTTATTCAAGATACAAGATATCCTATTATTCAGGAGACTAAGCTAGAATATACTCTCACCGGTTATCTTCCTATTATTTAAACATAAAAATACTGTTACATCCCCTTTTACAAGCAACAATAACTTAGATCATTGAACTATATTTGAAAATTTTTGGAAACTTCATGCAACTGATTCTGATGTTTCAGTTAATGAAAGTTCTACATGTGAAACACACTTCTAATTTCATACCACTAGAAACAATCAAGGCAGATTTATTGTTTCACTACCACGTAAATCTGATAAAATCCAGCCCGGAGGACGAAAAATAATGTACAACAATTCCAGCCATGGAGTAATTTGTTGCTTGTGTAAACTGTATATATTAAGTAATTGTCAGATAAACAAGTATTGTTAAGCACTTCCTTTATTTATTTTAAACTTACATTGAATTAATCATTACACTGTGTTTCAATAGTTTCATGCTTTTAATTAAGTTCACATTTTTAAATATACATTACATATGCTGTCTAACTAGAACAGATATAGAATTTAGTAATGTTATCTGTTCAACATTTTAAAGGAAAGGTGAAAATTCAGACATTAATAGTTCTAACAAAAATTAGATGAGCTGGTTCATTAACAAATAAGAAGAGAAAAAAATGACAGATGTTTACATTCAGCAAAATGGCAAAGAAAACAGATGAATCTGAACAATACTGAGCATTATTACCATCAAAGAAAGTAATTCTTATTAGTACTACCTACACTGCAGATGGTTTACAATTATCACAATCATAAGAAAGAATGCAACAAATTAATGAGCTCTTTCATTCAGGAAACTATGAATTACACACAGTTTCCAGTATGTGTGGAATGTACAGTAATTAAGACTATACCAGACTCTTTAACAGTTTTACAAAATTAAAAATAAAAGTTATCGTAATATTTTTCCCCCTAAAATGATCAACAATTTTGTAGAAAAAATTAAACTAGCAAGTTACAAATTAAATATTTCAAGTATGTAAAATGAATTACTTGTAAAATGTGTACTATTTTTATGAGTAATTCCAGCATAAAAGTTTCTTTATAGTTTGATAATGATTTTTTTTCTTTATAAATTGTTTTATGAATTAAAAAATTATAGTTTTTATGAATCAAAGAAAAAAATTAACGAAAAGGGCAAAAAGAGGTTTGATATTTGCTGCAACAGTAACAGAATAACAAAAATGTATCGCTGTCTCTCTACTTTGAACTATTGTGTCCGGTTACATGAAATCAGTCTGGTTTTATTAAGGTGGATTTGTTCTTTTTTTAGTAGTATCTTTGTAAATAAAAAAATGGAAATAAATTAAAATATATAAAAAATAATAGTTTCTGTATTCTATTGTACAGTTTAATTAAAAAGTTGTAATGGCATGAACCTGACATTATTTTTGAATAAATTATTTTTCTAGGTTAGATGCACAATATTATTTTATAAACTAAAAATATGGCTCCGTAATTGAAATCAGTAAAACTACAAATTAATTTAATTTAATTTATCACCCCATCGATGGCACAGGCGAACTTGTCTATTATATCAAAGATCCAGATTCGATTCTCGGCTTCGGTCCAGAAAGTGTGTAACGAATAGGCCCCTGACTGATTACTTGGGACTAGATTTTAAATTATCTAAAATAATTGTTTTTAACACATCAACCATATTTTGCTTACCCCACGAATACAGTACGTTTAGATTGTACAATAATTTTATTTCCTTGGTTAATTATGTATTGCCCATTTAACCTAAAATTTACAACCATGCATGTAACTTGTTTCATATCTGTTTGTATATGTTTGGGATACCATTTCGCCGGTATTATAAATAGAAAACAATGTTAGAAATGTTTGGATATGATATTAAGAAATAGTTATGTATAGTTATGTAAAAATAGGACAGTGCACATTGTATTCTAAAATGCATTACGTAAGTATGGATACACCAGGAAAAACAATAATTTTAAATTCTATTAAAATAATAATATAAAAAAACTTACCCCAATCAATGAGGGTCGCTATCTAAAATGAACAATGCATAAGAAATAGTAATAGTTAATAATATATCAAGTGTGATCACAGACGCAAAGATCCAAATTGAACAGCGTATCGCAGGCCATCAATAACCACTTTATAATCAACCCGAGTCTGACCGCTGGGTTTCATATTCTGTCTACGTAATTCACTGTCGTTCCCCACCCTGCAACTTCTGTTGCGTTAAGAGAAACAAATCTCTTTAACCGCCAGAGCAAAATAAATTATGAAAATTTATTTCCTGCACCGCACTGTTTCACCTCTGATAATAACAACCGACCGTTCTCAAAGTTCTCCGATAAAGTTCTCTTATATTTGTCATCGCTTTTAAGTCGATATACAAATATCATTAATAGTACAACCAACCGTATTGTCCATTGGAGAATTTAACACGATTTTAAATATTTTAGGAAATTTTTTTTATACATATATATATAAAAGTAAAATTATACTATATTGATTCGTTATTAAATTTAAAAAAAAAATAATAAAAATTTTATCATAATATTAAAAATGAGTTTTTTTATTCATCTTCCTTACAGCTTGGAAGAATTTTTCTATCTAAACGTATTGAATAAGGCAAACTCAACAAAGGGATTTATCTGATGCCAAACTTGGCGGTTACGGGGCCAAGAGGGAAGAAAAATCAGTTTAAATGGCAACATAGCATCTATCAATCAATAAATGTTAGAACTGTGTTCATATACAAGCTCTCCCTATTAAGAATAAATAGTATCCGCTGTATATTAACCGAAGCGAACGGGTGTCAAATAATTTTGAAGTAATTTTCAGTTTCAGTAAACCTTATTATTATCTCTTAATAAATAATATACTAAGTTATTTATTTATTTGTATACTCACACACGCGCGCACAATTTTTATACACATTTATTATTAAAAAAAAAAAAAAAAAAAACAATTAAGATGACAAACTTTCTTTCTGCGTAATTAATGACATCCAGTGTTGCGAATGAATACGTTGGAGGTCTCCGGTTCGTTTTTCAATTTAGACGTAAGATTACAAATCTACAGGTTAACCGGATTAAAAAAACTGAAGATTCTGGGTTGAGCTGTTTGAATTAGCGGGTTTTTTTTAATACTTCATTCTTAATTTGCGTATAAAAATAATTTTTAAGGCGACAACAAATTCAAAAATAAATAAATAAAACCCATCAGACGCTGAAAGGGAACGTAAAGCGTAAATTTGCATGTTTTATTTTTGACTTATTTAATTTAATTGTTTCATAAGATGACATACTCAATCTTGCTATTGCGTAAGGATTGTAAAAAAGCGGTATGCTGTCTTAACCTTGAACTTTCGTAGATGGTTGGAATGGGGAAGGGTTACGTAACAACTGTGTATAACAAGACGCTGGCCAGACAGGGCGGCAAGGAACTTTTATCATCTTCATCACTCACTCGTTACTAAAACAAATATTCATTATCTATTTATCTCAAACAATTTATTAGTTTGATTTGACAACATATTAATATACAGTTATTTTTTCCTTTAATTTTGACATGAATTTTTAGGGTGTAAAAACATTGATCCAGACTGGGGGATTCGAAGCCAGAACCCTTTTGCAACATACTTTTATTTTCAAACGGTTTTTTAAACACACAAATCAGTACTATAATTTATTTATTAATCTGTCGTATTGTTAGCGTTTTAAAATTTAACGGTTGTATTAGTTAAACGGAATATTTAAATAGGCACTAATTTAGTAAATGCAATGACAGGTAGTTTATTTAATGTGTATAAATAAGGAAAGGAAAACAGACGGTTTTCGGGAGTAATATCGCACTCAATAGTCTCAAATGGAAGGGTTAATAAAATCTTGTGTGTGTGTGTATGTCTGCGCGCGCGCGCGCATGTTTATGTGAGATTTTATTTAAGGTAGCTTTAGGTACATTACATTATACTAAGTATGTTCCACTTCAGTAATTTTAAAATTTCTACGAAAGAATTTCTGTTAAAAAGATTATTTAATTTATTTGTATTTTAACTAAAATAATGATTAAATATTTCCATCAAAATAAGTACCGTGTACTTCGAAAATAATATTTGTGGTATAGTCGATTATCCGGTTCTTCATTTGTAATTTATTTTCAAATGTAATTATATGCATATGTTAATATTTTTATTTCAAGTATTTTATAAAAATAATTATTTTTCAAATGTCATTACTTGATAGAATCATGGTAAATAGTACGTATTTTGTGAAATACTTATTATTGCTAAATAAATAAAAAAAATATAAATATTTTAACTAGATAAATAAATGAAAACACATAGTCGATAACTTTTGCAATGGAACATACAGTAGATGACTCCTTTCTTTTTCTGTTTAGCCTCCGGGAATTACTGTTCAGGTATTACTTCAGAGGATGAATGAGGACGATATGTATGAGTGTAATTGAAGTGTAGTCTTGTACAGTTTCAGTTCGACCATTCCTGAGATGCGTGGTTAATTAAAACCCAACCACCAAAGAATACCGTACTTAGGGACGGGAATATTCCCACCCCTAAGTGGGATCAACTGACAAATTTGTACCAAATTTTTAGATCCTATGATGCCTCTACAAAAATTAAAAATTTTTGAACGGCGATTTACATAAGTTATGATGAGCAAAGTGTATAGAATCACTGATTTTATAGGCAGCACATTTAAGAAAGATTGTATGAGGTATGTCTGATAAATTTAATTGCAAATCAGTAAAAGGTCACCAGAAAACAGAGCAATAATTTAGTACTGGATATAAAAAAGCATAACCGTTCTGAAGAGTTAATATTTCTAAAATTTGTAAAGAATAACATTTAAAATTTTGAATGATTTAGATAAGTATAACCAATGTATTTACTTAGGATAACTTGATATCAAAATACAGGTTCATTCATGGGAACTGGATGTTTTTGAAGTGGGTTGTACTCGGGCGTTTGTGGTGGGAGGGGCACGTCTTTAACAGTAGCTATCTTTTGTGTTGTAATATTATTCAGTAAATAATTATGTCAACATTAGCAGACTTTCCAAATTGAATATGAAAACATTCTTTTTAAGTTACAAGAAATAACATTTGTCGCATCATTTTTGCATAGAGCTCAAGTCAATTTGAAGTAATTGAATATCAATTATATTTGTAATAGGCTTAAACAATTTCATATCATTTGCAAATAAAAAAAAAAAAAAAATGGGAATAGTATATTATTAAACTAATGTCATTTATAAATATTGTGAAAATTGGAGATCCCAGATGCATGCCTTGTCACACTCCACATGTAACGTAAAAGGCTTAGAGGTAAAATTACCAATTTTAACACAGGGAATTCAGTTTGTAAAATAAATATACTCAAGACAACAATTTATTATTAAATCCACATAAAACAAGCATTCTAATAAGTAATTTTATATTGACTATATCAAATGCACCATGAAAATATTTAAAAATTGCTTCAAGATATCTTCCATATGTGCACATAAGTTAATTTGTGTAATTTACTTTCAAAAAACCAAGTTGTTCAGAAGTATAAATTACCATATGCATGTTCTAATTTTCATACAAACTAAATTATCTAAGAGTTCGGCAGAAACATTGCATTTGCTGATAGGACAATAATTATTGATATCTGAATGTTACGACTAGTAAAAACACCAGAATTCAAATAACTATTGAACAGTTTAGTTAAGAACTAAAGACAATTGCATCATCTGTTGTTTGGAGAAAAGTACAGGCCATGTGCAGGTCAGGACAGTCACCACCGTCAATTGGACTGAAAAGCAACGGCATCCTCGTTACCTTACCAATTGGTGTGGTGAACGTGCTTAGTTACTCTTTTAGGTCAGTTTCACTTATCATCATACTGTCCTGAGTTTATGAATTATAAGTTGCAGGTAAAAAGTGTGCCTTTTATTAGCGAAGAATTGCATAATGAATTAAAAGTTGCTTTTTCTTCTCATTACGGGAGGTGTGCCTTGAATATTTCCCATGATATTTCCACTGGAAATGCTATATGATATCGATCATATAGTTGCCTTGGAATCTGCTATTCAAAACACCTTTCTACTCTGCCAATGCCTGGTTGCTGTATTTTTTGATGTCTAAAAGAAGTATGTCACGGCTTGGAGGAGAGGAATTCTAAATACACTGTGTGAATGCAGTATTCTAAAAAATCTTACATTTATCAGGGGTTTCATCCTGTCAGCCGTTTTGAGTAGTCGGCCCTTTTGAGTTTGAGTTGGAAAGACGATATCTGAAAATTTCAGACTAGAAAACTGAATGCTTCAGGGAATTGTCCTAAGTGTTACTTTATTTGCCGTAGCTATAAATATTAAAACTAACTAACTCTTTATTTGTTGATGATTTTTCAATTTACGTAGCATCTAGAACTTTGTAACTACTAGCGAGAGACTGCTCCAAAATAAAATAACCCATTTAGAATTGTGGTGTAAAATGACTGAATTTGCATTTTCTCCAGGGAATATGAAATAACATCTACTTTTAATTTTGAGGAAAGATACTGACCCTCAATTGTTTTTGCATGGTGAACCAGTTGAACTATACACAGTGGTTAGATTTTTAATAATGTTGTTTGATCAATGACTAATGTCTGTAACATTTTTAAAGGAGCTGAAAGTAAAATTTTAAAAACGATAGACATGCAGAGAGAGTTTTATCTAATAATCGATGAGGAGCTGATTGAGTATGCATGTTGCACTTTTACTGAGTTCTAGTCCATTCTTACATGGAGTACAACTGTGTAGCTTATTCATTCAGTTAGTCCACCATTCTTAGAATGCTAGCTAGATGTAGTTTATCATTCATTCATCCATCTTACTACAGGTGCATTTCATTCAAGCCCTGCTGAAAGTGGCAAAATGCCATTAGAATAGACAAAACCAAATGATCTGTACTTAGCTCATATTAAAGTGCAACAAAATCATCCAATTTTTGATGTAGTGTTCTCTAACGCATATGAATCAATATGAGGAACAGTCGAGATCTACTGCTGGTTTTATTTCATTTTTTGGGTTCTTAGTTTTTAATTTTTGATATTTATTTACATACTATATGATTATCCTTTCTGGCTGATGAAAACGACACTTCCTTGTGCACCCATGAAAAAAGAAAACTGAAAGGATTCAGAACACAGATTATTTTTCACTATAGTAACTCATTTCTTGATCCACTAAGGCATTTTAGAAAAACACAACTCACGGAACAAAACTTGCTGAATTGAAGGATGAACAGTTTAAAACTGACAATAGTATATTCATGTAGTAATATACACAACCAGTAATGGTGCTAATCGAAGCAGTGTTTAAGGTAACACTCAAATAACAAATTCAAACTTGCTCAGTTTGGTTTGTAAGTTGCTCACCGTATGTGTGTTATTTGTTATTGTTCGTTTAGAAATAATCTCTGTTAGTATAGACTAACAAAGATTTGTTAGTCTAATCAAATTTAGTACCTATTTAAAATAATGTACTGGGAAAAATAAATAAATATGGAAATTTTATGTTTGAAAATTTCAAAATGTCGATCATCTTAGTTATTCATTATATAATAACTCAAGAACTACTAGTATTTAGAAGTAATTGTTTATTAACTAAAATTTTTAGTATTATTTTTTTTTAAATTGAATTTTAAGATCCGAGTTATAATGGAAAATTTTAATGTTAGTCTATGCTCAGTTAATAAAATAATTTTGTGCCAAATTTATCTGCTTTTATGTGCAATAATAATCAAAACTACTGAAGTAGTTAATATTCCCCTAAATACTACTAAATTTGAGGTGTAATACTCTACAGGTTTTACAAGGGATGATTGAATTGTACCAGATAGGCCATATAAAACCATTCTCAGCAATCTGACACAGTATTTTATGATACATACTATGTAAGAAGATGGTATGTTTGTTGTGTATGTGTATGTTTGTCATTGACTTACTCTTAAGCCCCCAGCCTTCCCCTTCCATTCAGCGAGTCTGTAGTGTTGGTACGTCATGGTGTATTCAATTGAGCAGCATGTTTTCACTGTGGAGGAATATATTCACACAATTTCAATAAATGTGGTTTGTGAAAGGTTTCATGGACTAATCCTAGAAGTAATGTTCCTGCAAAATTAAGAATTCAAGATTTAATGAAAACTGGCAAACAGTGCAACTGACTCTGTTACCATTGTGAAGAGAGTGACACAACCAACTGTTTGACCAGAAGTTGTTGTTGATGTAGCAGATACTAGAAGGAGTCTCACAGGTCAACATGATGATTATCCCAACAAACAGGAGTTTCTCAAACAATGTGTTGGCATGTACTTTACGGTTTACAAATGAAAGCCTATTGTGTGAGAGTTGTAGAATTAAAACAACATATAAGGTTAAATGAGTAAATTACTGTTAGTGGCTCTTATAGAATATTAAAGGATTCCTTGATCCTTTTTTTTCAATAGATGAAGTGTGGTTTCATTTATCAGGCTACGTTAATTCTCAGAATATGCGGCACTGGACTACACAGAACCCAAATGAAACTCACTCAAAAACTATTACACAATTTAAAAATTGGTGTTTCGAGTGCAGTTTTTGGAAGCTGGATTGTCGGACCAATATTCTTTGAGAAAACTGTTAATAGCGACATCCATTTACAATTACCAAGAATTTATGCATAACTTGACTCCAGAAGAACTTTCTTGTGGTTATTTCCAACAAGACGAAGCAATTTAACATGCTTGTAAACGGTCTTTCACTCGAATCCACCAAGATTTCACGAAATAGAACAATCAGTAACAACTTTGGCCGCCTTGATCTCCAGACTTATTACTGTGCAATTTTTATCTCTGGGCCTATTTGAGAGGGATAGACTATAAGAATAACCCACAGATATTGGAAGAGTTGAAAGACAACATACGGGAAGAGACTTGCCAGGATTCTAGTTGGAAATTGAATATGGATTGCCATGCTGAACTTTGTATAGTAGCTGGTAGTGAGCTTTTTGAACAGAGACTTTAAAATTACATTGCAACATCGTAAACATTTATTTTTTCTGAAGCGTAACTGAAAATCAATAAAAGTATATGACAAAACTTACTTTCTATAGCTATCCTCTTCTATCCTGAAGATGTCAAGATACATACAAGAAACCAACATCAGAAAAAACATAGAATTCTAATTTTCTTATGTAATAGAGTTTCTTTTTTTTAAGATTTGAGCCAAATCTATCTTTTCATATGAATAGCGCACCATTAACTTAAAAGGTTAAATTTTATTAAAGATAGATTAATTTTTTAATTTCTCTTATTATTTATTATTTTTTACAATATATAAATTTTTAAAAATTGGAGTAATAATTAGAGTATCATGTAAATACAAATTCACTACTTTTATTTATAAATATGAATAATATATATTTTTAAACTATATAATGTGGTTTCCTTGTTCTCTCTCTCATATGTACTTTATTTATATATTAAAATACAATTTTGTTTATTTTTAATAATTTTTCTATTTGTACTTATATTAATGAAATAAAATTTATATATTTATATTGATATATATATATATATATATATATATATAAAATACATATATTTTATATATTTTTTATGTAATGTCAATTTTATAATATATATATATATATATATATATATATATATATATATATATATTATATATATATATATATAATTATGTATAGTAGATAATTATATTTAATCTTTACAAAAACACTTGCATATAAAAATAATATAATGTTAAGATATTACATTAAAATTTAAATTAACTAGGGGTTAATACCATCTAGGAGAAAAGTACCCTTTAAAAAATAGTAAATGTGAATTTTATTATTAAAATGTTAAGCTGATTTATATGATAAATTTTCTAAATATTTTTAAAATTGAAACTGCAAAAATGTCATTCCTTTGAAGTGAAATTAAGTTTATAGGTGTGATTTAAAAAAAAAAAATACTTTGCCTCGCCCTAATAATCGGTTATCTTTAACCGATAGAAAGAAAAAATACCAATCAAGTTACTTCATTATTTATGGCTTAATGATCAGATACAATCCTACTAGCGGCCAAATCTATGTTTCATAATTCTATATATGTAATATGAACAGAGCTGCTTTTTATATTAATTTACCGAGTCTAGTTTATTGAAGGAGTATGCTTATTTACTTTAGATACAGCTGTTTACTTCACAATTGAAGCTATTAGAATTTGATTGTGATCTCGTAAAACTCGTGACTTCTTATTACCCGAATTATAATTTTAAAAAATTAATAAACCTAGCTTCATGCTACAATGAATTTTAATAGCAGGACTATTTTACAGTAATTATTTTACATAATTCATTCTGATAAAACAACAAATTTTAAAAACCCCGTAAAGCTTATTTTGAAGAAACATATCTACTGTAGCACCCCCCTGGTGTCTTGTAACCATAAAATACGTCAAAGAACCTACTCTGAAATGATACCTATGTTAGGGAATGCAAAAAATCACATCAAAATTGGTCCAGCTGTTATAGAGAAACAATATTGCTGCATTCTCTGGTGGCCTATAATTATAAAACATGTCTAAAATCCTGCTGTGAAGTGATATCTGTGTAATACAAAAAACACATCAAAATTGGTCCAGTAGTTTTTGAGGAAAATGGACACACACACATACACACAAAAGCTCTTACATCAAACACATATGCTGTCTCTGTTCTGTCATGGGTAATAAAAAAATACCATTGATGTAAGTTCCGGCAGTATGAAACCAAACATGACGAGGTCAGATGCTATATCCGTCAAGCTAATAATAAAAAATAAAAGATTCAAGATTAAGGAAAACTAAAACGTTAACGAAAAAAAAGTTTGAAGAAACGATGAGAACAATCTACCCTTGGAGAAACTGTATTATGAGACAAATAACTCCATTCAGAGAAAATTTAAGATTTCTCTAGTCATTGGGCATTAATCTAACCCACAATTTCTTGGAAGATCATGATATTTTTGTGCAAATTGTACCAGCATATTAGCGATAGATAATTTTGGGATTAACAGATCCAATAAAATTTGCATTTCCTTCAAAACTTAAACAACAATGTAAGAGAACTGGTTTGGGGTTCCTTAACAACATCACTTTTATCCAGAATTTTGTATTATTGCCCTAACTTAGAATGTTCAAAGAGTTGTTCTAATATATCTGTAACCGTTTTAAAAGTGATTCGATAATAGTTAAATTAAAAATTGTAAGATTTATTTATTTCTAAAAATTTATTATATTTAAACAGCTTAGACATAAAATATCATCTGGATGTGATGATATACCCCTTTTTCAAGATTATAATTTGTTTGATTCTATATCATATATACCTTTGCACATGACATGTTTTGAACAATATCATGGTTTTTTTTTTTGAGATACTTTAGAAATAAGCTTATTTTATTGGATTTATATTTTTATAGATATTAATTTGATAATTTTTATCTTTAGATGTACTTAATAGTTTGATATGTTTTTTTTATAACCACTGACAATTATATTAATTTAAAAGTATATACTGAATCAAATATTTAGTTTGTTTTATCATTGTAAAAATTTATATTTTTAAATTATGTTAGTATCAATAATAAATAATAAGATTTAATATTTTTTCTAAAAAAAAAATAATATTTAGTGGATATTTGTAAATAATTGTTTTACCTTTACATTTCTAAAATATCATAACATAAGATAATGTATTGTTCTTTAAATAGGAATATTTTTAATAAAATTGCTTGTAATGATTTTTGAGAAATAATATATATATTTAAATTGAACAAAAGTTTTTTTTTCATAATATTTCACTGTTTATTAGTAAAATAATAAATTTTATTTGAATATATAAAATTTTATCATGTAAAAATAAACTACACAAAAATTTATTATATATAACAAAATTATATCCCAAAACCCCTTCGTTACCTTAGGGATCCAAATGTTCTTGGCAGATGTCCAAGCGCATTTGTTTATGCAACTGTGTGAGTCGTTTTGGGACCCATCTTGCACAGACTTTATGAAACCCAAGTCTGTCGTGGATGATTTCATAGGCAGAACCGTGACTAATTTGCAGACAATGTGCCACTTCATCAATTGTTACTCGTCTAAGAAAACCGTGTCACGTGCACGCTCTATGGTTTCCTCATTTGTGGCGGTAAACTGTTGTCTGGCTCCTTCATTGTGCGTAACACTTGTGCGATCGTTTTTGAATTTTCCAATCCATTCGTTGACACTCCATTGCGGCAACACACTGTCCCTGTACTGTACTGAAAGTCTTCAATAAATTTGTTAAGCTGGGATATGGCTGGGATGAGATGTTACTATATACCTATAGAAAAAAAAATTGCGAAAGACTTAAAAATTCAGGAAGTTTGGAGTAGCAATGTGTAGGGCCAGGTAGATAGCCTCCATGCCTAGGGTATTTTGGTCAGCCCACATGCAAGAGTGTGGGGGTTGAAGCTCCCCGATGATGGTGTAGAGAACTCTTGTGGTGGGAGAGGGTCACAGAAAGTGAAAAACGTGCGCAATGCACGTCTAAGCCTGTAAAGTAGGGTCAGGGAGGGTAGGACTCCAGCTGAGAGGTGATCCTTTAAATATTGTGACAGAAATTGAAACTTGTATGCATCATTATGGTCCAAGAGAAAAACAGCAAAGCATGGAATACCGGCACTATTGTTCACACAATAAAAAGAATTCAAAACACAATCCTCTTCAAAAAAAATTCTCTTAACAGCATTCTGGGATTCCAAACAAGTGTAAATGATTGATTACCAGTAGGCCGAATCGACTACAAATTCTGTGCAACATATGGAAACATTAAAACACCTTAATTTTAAACTTAGTATCTGTTAAAAATAATAATTGCAATGCTGTTTTTAAGATACGCTCTTAAAAACAGTAATTGCAATTATTGTTTATAAATGTGGCAAATAACTATATTAAAAATGACTATGTAAAAGCAATCATTATTTTAAAAAAAATACTTTTCAATGTTTATTCATTGTAATGAAATGTTTTTAAATGAAATTATTTTCATGAAGACGCTTTTTCAGATAAAACATTGACTCAGTGAGATACAACTCTGAATGAATTCTTTGACTTACTATATTGTTTGTTTTGAAGAAGCTACTTTTGTTGCAGATTAAAAAAAGTTATAGTTAAGAAAAGTTTTATAGTTTAAAAAAAGTTAAAGTCTTAGGAATTCTTGAGAAAAATTGTTGATTTTTTGATCAAGTTATTTTATTTGGCTTCTTAACCTGGATGAAATTATAATGTGGATCTGCCTAAGATCTTTTATTTTGATGTTCCTGATAAATTTTGTAATTACAGTCATTCAGTTAGGGAAGTTCAATGTATAAATGTGTGAATCCAATTATCAATGCAAAAAGATGTGAACTTAATAAATAAAATAATGCACAGAATCAATAGTCAAGGATGTTATAACAGGTTGATTCAGTTTTGTTTTGATAAGTTAGACTACATTTCAAACGTTATAACGTATCCTGTTATTTTTATTTTTTGTTTGCAATTAGACCTTCAAAGAATCACCATGAATAGTCCAGAGTTCTTTCTTTTCCAAATTGTTTCATTTTTTCCTTAACTTTTCTCCTCTTTGGTCCAGTCACTGTGTTTCATTTCTGTTTCTTTGGAAATGTAGATTATCCCCCCCCCCTAGTTTTCTGAAAGAATTAATCAAAAATTATTTCTTTGGAAATATTTAATAATTTGAGTTCTTCAGTTGAGAACTTCAATTTATCTTCATTGAGAACTTACTTATTTGATTTTCCTTTTTTTCAAAAAAAAGTTACATATTTGTTTTATTAATTTAGTTTCATCCATTCCATTCAATTGACCGTAAAATTAAACTTCTTTTTCTAATTCCATGACTTTTCAAAATTTGTTTAATTTATAAATATTATCAACTTTGAGTTTTCGCAGTAGTTTTCTTAAAATAATTTTTTTCGACAATTACTAGATTTTTCTAAGAAGTTCTGTATGCCTTCCGTACTATACAACATGTCTGGTAAAACAATGGTTTTAAAGTGTTTGTGTTTTTTAATAAGAATTTTTTATTTTATGTTTCTTTAAGATGAAAGCCACTTTTCATTTTTTGTGTTCTGGAGTTAATTTCTTTTTTTTCTAAAACATTCAGAGTATGATTTTACCTAAGTGTTTCAACTTTTTGACTCTTTTGATTGATTTTTCTGAAATTTTCATGATTTGCATCTACTTTTATTATACGAATCAGTTATATTAAATTTATAGCTTGATTTTGTTTGCACATTTTCCTGATTCTTGAAATTTCATTCTCCTATCTAAAGTATTTTCCAAAGTTACCATATCAAAGACTAATGGTAAAATGTAAACATTTGACTGCTTGTTCCAGCCTTATTTTCTATTGGTTAATGCAGATGAATTTTTAATAAGAAATCAGTAATGATGTTCTTACACTTTCACCTCATCTATCACACAGCTGATAAAATTAATAAAAAAAAAGTAATTAACACAACTGAATATAGAATAATGCTGTAAGAGTCCATTGAACATTAAAAACATGAATTATAGCGGTTCTACTATTTGTAATTCATTGTGCATTGAATAAGTATGAAAGACTGATTAACCGGTCAAGCAGACAAATGTAACTTTTACTAAGAAATATACCTGAGTCCAGATTAAATATGGAGAGGGAAATGTTATGCATACTTGTATATTACAACAGCTATAACTTGAATAAAGAGATGGAAATTTGATCAGCTGTTAAATAAAAGTTAATGGTGCATCCAGGAAGGATGATAAAACAATTATTCCCGTAATACCAATGTCAGTGATAGAAGGGATGAAAATTTAATTTTCAAAACCATCATTCATTTCCTCTAAATTTACAGTTATTAGTAGTTTGTCTAAAAACTTCAATTGTTTAATGAAATTTTTTTTTGTTGAAACTATTTCAGAATTTGGAATGTAATCTCCGAGTCATTTCAAATAGGTTATTTAGTGAAAAAATATTGCTCTAAATAATTTGCATATCTTTTCATAGCTTTTATAGACAGTGTGATAAAATTGTATCGAAAAAAGTAATTTACTGGTGGAAAGTATAGTTTACAAATCTCAAAGCTAACCTACTTGTGAAAAATCTTAACTGTAACCTTATGGAAAAAAAGGTGAAGATAAATCTAAAAAACTATATCCTTGCTTCCAAGGATAAATACATAAAATACCTAAGGTATTTAAGATGTAACAGATGTAATTAGTCCTGGATGGAATGGAAAGAGAGATAAATAAAAGAACTCGAAGCTAGCCTACTTGTCAAAAATCATAAATTTAACCTTACCTGCAAAATTAAAGGTGAAAATAAACCTAAATAAAAAACGTCCTTGCTTCAGTAGAACCTAAGATATTGAGAATGAAACAGATCTAATCGGTCCTGATATTAGACAGAATGGAAAGAGAGATAGATAAAAGAATAATGCCTGAAACAAGTTTTCTGAATAAGAGAATTCTATGTTGAAAGAAGAATCAATAATTTGAGATCCACATGTATTTCAGTGGTGTTTTTTTAAAGTGAAACCTTGACATTGAGTTCAACAGATTGCAAGCTCAAGAGATGTGACAGCAGAATAATGATTAGTTAAGACTAGGGAGGACTGCATACAGAATCTTAATACAGAGTGTTAACAATAATTACCGCATTCAAAAATTGAAAGAATCATAACAACTAAAATGACTCAAACATCTTTTATAAATGATTAAGCAAAGATACTTCAACCGATAACATGATTGATTAGTAATCCTATCCGTTTTATTTGTAAAAATTATATTAAAATTAATGTTAATTTCAAATACAGATTAAGTTAGTCTAACATTTTTTCTCAGCCATTTTAAAAAATTTCATTCTTACTAATCTATATTAAAAATGACAGATTAATAAAGCTCAGGCGACCAATAAGATTTTAACATAACATTTGATGTTGATGACTGAATATGAAATGACATTCCAATCAATAAGGTGTTGCGTTGAAGTAGGTGAATCTAAATTATCATTTCTGTACTTTATTTTTTAAAACATAAAATATTTTTTTGAATTCAGTAATTTCATACGATAACTAATAAAATTCATTGAAGAAATGCCTTTTTGTTTTATTTTTGTAGTGGATAGTCACATCTTCATATTCATAATTAAATATACATAACCTTGAAAATAAATGATTTTATTTATGGAAAGCAATAAAATTTAATGAAGGAAAAAAAATTCATTTTTTTCTGTAATGTTCTTTCTTATTCCTGTTTAGGTATTACTTCAGAGGATGATATGTGTGAGTTTAAGCAAAGTGTAATCTTGTACAGTCTCAGTTCAACCATTCCTTAGATGTGCGGCTTGAAATCCAACCACCAAAGAACACCAGTATCCATGATCTAGTTAGTATTCAAATACATACAAAAGCAACTGCCTTTACTAGGATTTGAACGCTGGAACTCTTGACTTCTAAATCAACTTATTTGGGAAGATGTGTTCACCTCTAGACCAACCTGGTGGGTTTTCTGTAATGTTAGTTTAATTTGTAATTATGTAGTATTACATATGAAGTTGTAATTGACCAATTGCATACATGCATCAACGTGTTTATCTCAGTATATAAAAAAGTTTAATTTATTTAAGAATATATATACATAAAAATAGAGGTACTTTTGAGGTGATCACATTTAATATGAATACAAACATAACCTCACAAATTGGTGAGTTTAAAAGGGCGAAATTCTTGGTTCATATTTCTAGGTAGTATTTTTTTTAAATGCTATAAATTTTTTATATGAAAAGGAATACGATGTTAAAAATAAAAATTCAACAGTTTTTCTAAAGTGAAAGTGACAGAAGCTTAACGAGCTTTTGTCTTCAAATAACACTAATGCTACATTTTAAGGAAATAATATTGACTGATGTGAAGTAATAATATTCTATGATTTAACATAAAATAATGCATGTTGTTAGGTGGTCTAATCCAGAAACATGAATTTCCATCCATATTTATACATGTATTTTCTTTTAATTTAACTAATATTTTTATGAGTACAATATTTTTGTATGGCAGGTATTTGAATTTAAATAAATTAAAATTTTCAGAATTTGTTTCATTAATTTAAATATAAAAGAAATCAGTAAATCCTTAATACGTTAATCTGTAACTTACTGATTCTTTTATTATACAAATCTTTCTTGCATAAATTTTTTCCCCAGGCCTGCAGGAACTGAGGGAAAATAAATGGAGACTTATATTTCAGGAAACAACAAGTAAATGGAGAGGAATTCTGGCTGACCCACGGCTTAAACATAAAATTTCATCTGTATATGATATACTACTTTATCAAGATTATAATTTGTTTGTGTTTATATCATATACTTCTTTATAGAGAAGATCTTTATGCACAGGACATGTTTTGTACTTTATTTTTTTTTGAGATAATGCTAGAAATAAGTATATTTTATTGGATTAATATATTTATAAATATTATTTTCATAAATTTTATCTTTAGATTTACATAACAGTTTGATATGTTTATGATTATAACCACTAATAATGATATTAATTTAAAGTATAAACTGAACCGAATATTTAGTTTGTTTTATCATTGTAAAAATTGATATTTTTAAATTATGTTAGTATCAATAATAATAAGATTAAATCTTTTTTCTAAAAAAAAATATTTAGTGAATGATATTAATAAATAATTGTTTTACCATTAAATTTCTAAAATATTGTAAAATACGATATGTATTTTTTTTTTAAATAGCAATATTTTTAATAAAATGGCTTGTAATGATTTTTGGGAAATAATAAATATATATATTTGAATTGAACAAAAGTTTTTTATTCACATTTCACTGTTTATTAGTAAAATAATATAAATTTTATCTGAATATATAACATTTTATCATATAAAAATAAACTATACAAAAAGTTATTATATAAAAAAACTGTAATTTGAACAAAAATATGGAAGATATTATAAAAAAAAGAAAGAATAATAATAAAAAAAATATATTACGCCCTGTGAAGGATAGAAACACATTTAAATATAGAAGCTATGATGAACTAGATAAGAATATAGAAAAAAATGGGTGTAATGAAAAAGCAAAGATTAATGTTCTTTGGTCACCTTGCCAAATCTTTAATTTCTTATATAATAGAAAAACAGAATTAAACTGGATTAAAGAAGTTAAAAAATTAATTAAATAGAAAAATATATTAAAAATAGAATTAAAACCAAAATAATTAAAAAATTAATTAAATAGAAAAAGATATTAAAAATAGAATTAAAACCAAAATAATTATCTTATAGGATTTCCAAAAACAAATGACCAAGAAAGAAAATCTGAAAATGAAATGGCTGGAAGAACGTAAAGAACAACATGGGGGGGGGGAAATGAAGAGGTACTAAGTAGAGAGGAAACACAGCAATGAAGAAAGAAGTCAAGGACATTGGAATTTGGTCCTAAAGTGGCAAAAATTGAAAAGAAAAACCATCAATAATTTTTATACAACATTAGATGTTTTGATGGAATTTTATAAACAAATCAAATATGCATATTTTATTTCACAAAGTTCTTTTATCTCCAGTACATATATAATTACAACTTATGAAATATGTAATCATCACATACAGTAGCATATTCACCAAGTCAGAAGCTTAATTATCATAATATAGTGACATAAATTTTAAGCAAAACTGATTAAAACTTAACTCAAATATGAAATATAAATATATATGAAGATTCAAAAGGCCAGTACATCAATGATCGAAAAAAGTAAGATATAAAGAAAATTGGTATGCTTCACATACCAAAGTTCGAGATAAAGAGTTGAGTATCTATAATGAACTTTTATGGTATTAGCTACTGATTTACATGAACAAAAGCAGGAAAATTTTTTAATTTAACTCAAAAAGTTTTGGAAAAATGAAGTGAGATGTGATTTAGATTATTAGAAATCTAATCTAATTTATACCATTTAATTTTTTTGGGTACTATGTGCGAAGATGTTTTAGGAGTCAAGAATGATCATGTATAAGAGAACTGTTAGGATGAAATAGGTGCTTGGAGAACTCTGTGATGGAACTGTAGTATGGGAGGGTATGTTTTAGTGTGTTTAGTATGAGAGATAGGGTATGTTTTCATTAGAGGATTATTAAATTTGTGAATTGTTTCTTGATTAAATCAAGAGGGCTTTGAGTAAATTGAATTGCAGGACAAAATTGTTGTTGCGATCAACACTTGTTTTTTGGGTATGAGGATAGTATTTCTGATGTTTAAAGACTCAATCAAGTAATGATCTGAATGCATAGTCTAACTGAAGTTAGATATAGGAAGAGCTTTTGTGTGAAACCCTGTGTGTTAGAGGAAGGCGTGGGGATCACACACATCCACAAATCAGTTAATTTGATAGTTGAGGGTTGTAAGTTATGGTAGATGGTCATGGTTGGAAGAGGCCATACGAAGGTGATAATAGGTTGTGTAAATATATTGATGGAAATGTCCGCTGAGGCATTCACATTGGTAGCATCCTAACAGAGGTCGAATTGATGACTGTGTTGTGTTATCAAATTTAGAAGATCTAAAAGATTACCTGGATCGTCACAAGGTGGGTGACTTCTGTGGGAGTCAGGATGTTGTAAACGGTGCAATTTTCTATATTACTCAGAATTGTAATGAGAAATAAAAGAATTTTAAAAGTTAAAATTTGAAACTCAAATATTATTATCAAATAATTTTTGCTTTTTATTATCAAAAATGTATTACACTTCGTTAAATGGTTTATGGTTTTTTTTTTTTTTTTTTTTTACTTCCATAATTGAACGAGATGGAGTTTTTCCTTTAGAAAATTGAAGAAGAGTTTTTCATTCAGTTGACTCTCTAAAGAGAAAAGAATTTTTATTCTGGAATATATTAAAGCTGGAAAATTATGTGCTATCCTTATTATATGTTAAAAGTTCTAATCTCCTGAAATGTACGTGGGATTGGCACGTACTTCCTGGAGAACAGGGTTGAACTGGTGCTAGAATGCACTGGAACACTCTTCCACTAATGCTATTTGGGAGAAATAAAAAATTGTCCATTCATATAATTTTTTTTTAAATTAGAAAATTATATAATCTAAACTATAAAAATCAGAGTGTATGAAAATGATTCTTACTTTTCGATATCTGTAGGCAAATGAAGATAAATTTAAGTCACTAAAAATCTAATTCATGAAAAAGTTAAACATTTGACAAAAAAAAGGGAAGTTTTGCTTCTGATTAATATAAATATTGAAATGAATGTGGATTTGTTATAATATTGTCATATAGCCAGCCATCTATGGCTGTGGACCATATTTTTGTAGTCTTTCTGTAAATCAAACGTCTCAGTACTGGAAAATTTACGAATGCATCCCTGCTGGAGAACCGCTTGACTCAATCATCTTGGTTTGGTTTTTGTTTTTTTTTTCATAGTTTTTTCAATAGTAAATCATCCTTTTCATCTCCAGCCATCCTTTTATTTTGTTTTTAATTTGTTTTTCTGATGCTCTTGGCCAGATTATTTTACTAATGATAAGATCTCTAGAATTAATGGCTAAATTATAGTTGCCTAATGTTAAAATGCTGCTTTCTGCTTGTTATAAAAATAAAACGTTGCTAATTTGCATGACTATACTTCTGTTAATGATATTATTTTTGTTGTACATACCATGAAGTTTCTGGTGTCACGTTAGATAATAATTTCTTATGGAAGATCAAGTTGATATTTTTCTGCACCTGCATCAGAACCATATTAATTTGCTTTAAAGTATCCTAATAAAACACCAAGCTTGTCATCATTATCTATACAGCATTCTATAATGTCAACATATGTTCGTGTTTAAAATATATCATTTTTTGTGGCGCCTTCAAACAGGAAAAACTGGGCTAAAAATTTTATTTTGAATCTTATTTTTTCACATATTTTACTATTTTCGTATATATTTATTATTTTTGAGAATTATTAACTATTACAAAAAAAAAAAATATTTTTATTTTTATTATGATATTAAAAAAAATATTACAAATTGAAATGATTACATAAAAATTAATGAAAGTTGAAATTGAAATAATAATATTTGAAACTTTGAAAACTTACGTACGATTACTAATATTCATTGCATAGACTAATAATAAATGTCCTGGTAAAATACCAAACCACTGAGACAAATGAATACAATTCATTTTATATCTCTTGATAAAACAAACAATTCAAACACAATTGCAGGAATATCCATAATGATGCCGAATTTTGATCACTATAACAGTATAACTATGCTCAAATAACTCCAATTTACTGATGTAATTTTTAAAAAAAAAATCTCAAACAATCTAAATAAACAGTATCTGCAGAATGATGATGTAATCAAACAAGTATGAACATACTTGTTAAAGTCTAACTTAATAATTATAATTGTACCAACCTCTTGTTGTGAACTGTATTAAAGTTAAACAGAATGATCATGAACTTTTGTTATGAAGAATTTCATGAATTTTGTTAAAAAGAACAAAACAGGAAAAGACTCCTACAATGCTACTGAGGGAAGCTACCTGAGAGTAATGGCTAGCCACCAGCCAATTAAAGCTCCAAGCGTTTTAATATTAGTGGACAGTTACTTGTTGGTATTCAGCGACCAAGGCGTGGCAGCAAATTGGTGTCTTGACAAAGTAAATTTAATTTATTGTACCTAAGGAAGATATATACCTCATCCACTTTAAGAGCTATCCTTTTGTAAACAAACCACCGCATTGTGTTATTATAAACTGTCTCAAAAGTTACATGTACAGATTATAAAACTCTCTCCTTATAAAACGGTAAATTATGTAGGAATAATTAATTTATCATTTGGTGTTTTCATTTGGCATCGACTGAATTGAGTTATTTACATATTAATTACATGGCAACTATATTTAAAGTTATATCATGGAAGATAAAAAACATGATAGACAAAGTATTATAAACACTGGTGAGGACTGTAACAAAAGAGTCACCCGGTATGTTACTGCACTAACACAATTGCACACATTGCAGTAAAAATCCCACTACTACAAATAATAGTTAGGATAACTCTTACGCTGAATATAGTTATCAACGTTTTGTTTGAAGATTCTTTTTTTTTTTACTTTCATACATAAAAAGAAAACATTATTAAGAAACTTAAAAAATTACCATCTTTTTGGGTTTTGTACACACAGTAAACATTTAACTTGGATAGTAATTATCAGTTGATTTGCATTGTTTTCTACTAATCTCATAAATTACTTTGAATAGAGTCAGCTTCATTCCTTTTATGTAGTAAGTGAACCTGAAGTTTATCACACCTCTGTGATTCACTTCTCCAGGGCGTTATGTTAATTAAATCCATATAATGATGGCAAGGTTACATTACTGAGAAGCCAAGAGGTGTTAAGTACATCTTATCTAACTTAACCTAACTTTCTGCATGATAAAGCAAACATTAACCCTTTGAAAATATATTGATTATAATGAATGTTATGAACAAGTAACAAAATAGAAATATTACTATAAAATTATAGTTAATTATATTTATATCTAAGTACTTTTTTCTGAAAATAACTGAAGATCAATATGTATTGAGCTACATTGTTGCTGAGCAAAATATTGAGTCAGTAATACAATATATCTGGGTGTATATACATGTCAGAAGTATAATAAAATGTGCCTAGTAACAAGCTAATAGAAATACGTAAATTACTAATTAATAACAAATAAATTAAATAAACCATCTATTGTGTTTGTATCATGTAATCTATCTAAGCAACTGAATGTTTCCAATGTGCTGGGTATGATACTGGTATACAAAACATTATAATATATTCAAAATTTAGAATGTTTAATTAATTTTGACTTGTAATTATGTTTCTTATATCAATAACAAATGTAGTATTATAAATGTAACTTCACATCGAAGTTAATTTAAAAACTTCACTAAAAAGGATAAAATTGTATAAAATTAAAGTATAATTTTACTTAACTCAGTATTATGATATTAATTTAAATATTATAATTCCGTACAATTAAGGGTTAAATTCAAGCTCAATAATATAAAGCATTAATTTTTTTTAACAGAACATACACAGTTTTTCAGTTCAACATAATGACACTGTACAAATACTTAAATATGTTACAATCTTTTATTTTTTTATTATAGAATTTATACAAGAACATACTTTATGTTTCTAATGTAATAATTTAATATGTGTTAAGATTGTACATAGCACCTTGGAGCAATTATATTGTATAATATGCTTAAAACTAATTAGTTAATATAAATACAATATATAATGTATATTACGGTTTATATTTTTGTTTGACAGTTAATATGAATTTAGTATATTTACTAATTAATATAAAAAATATTTCTTATAATATGTTTTTATGTTACAAGTTAGATAAACCTAATATGTTACTCACACATATAAAGGGATAAAACAATATTTCTCTTTCATGTAAAAAAAATTGTTACGGTGAAATTTATGCATTTAAAAACCACAAATATTAGTTAAGAAAGTAAAAACGAACAAAAATAAAATAACAAATAAATAATAATACATTTTAAAACCTAATAATAATATCTTGTTTAAATAGAATATAACTTTATAAATAAAAATAATCATGAAAAAACCTATATTTAAGTACAACTGATGTGGAAAATAACTTGACTGTATAGATTAGAAGAATTTTGTATTACAATGCATAAACAAAAATTGTATACTTCTAATTTAGACCAATTTTTGAAGGTCTTCTACTTCTTTTGTACTTTTAAGAGAAGTACAAACATTTTTCCTGATATTTAATAACTTTGTATACATTTTCCATTAAAATCTAATTCGATTTTGCCGTAAAGCATCAAAAAATCATAATACCAATCAGAAAAGAAACTAATTTTTCATAATATTAATTTTCAAAGCAGGATGTTGTAGAAGACAAACATAAAATTTTACTGTATTATCTATGAAAGAATTAGAAAGTCTATCTTTACTGGTTTGTATCTGCTGGGTTTTTTATGCGACAATCAAATAAAACATACAGTCTAAAGAACACAAAAACCAAGCACATTGAATTACAGGATTCTTCCTTATTCTTAACATGGATCCAATGGACATCTTAAAATCTACAGAAAACTAACTGAAAATAAAGGTTCAATGATAAAATAGAGAGAAGATCTAAATCACTGAGGATATAAGACAAAAAACCCACTTAAGGGAATATCTCAAGCCAGCTGGTATAAGTTTACCAAAAATTTCTAGTAGATCAGGTTATCATTACACGGGTAATGCAATGAGTTATTTTCTTTGCATAGATTGTAAATGGTTACCTGAGACGAGGTTCTGGTTTTATTAAGAAAAATCTTCATCCAGCCCCAGAACTGTGCAGCATGTGGAAATATCCAACTGGAAAGTAGAAATAAGGATAATAGTTTTTAATTTAACGATTTATAGGAACAAAATTAAATGTAAGATTCTGAATTACGAATAAAATAAAATTAATGAAAGAACATGTTACATGTTCTTCAATCAAACATATATTGCTTTTTTAAGCTCCCTCTTTTTTAATCACTTTGCTGCTCTTTTGAGTTCAAGAAAACATTCTGTAATACTGAAAACGTAAATCAATACGCAAAATGTTCATTGAAATCCAATCTGTGAAGGAAAACCTACTGAATGAAGCCTACTTGATTTACAGACTTAATCCTTATTATGATGTTCTTTTTTTCATATTTCTAGTTCTTTAGAATGTAAGTTGGAAATACAAAATGCCTTTTTTCAGTTTAACTACCGCAAAAATGTTCCAAAAGTAAATTCTACAAGCCATTGTATAATATTTTAGTAAGTATCAGTGTAAAATTCTTATTTTCTGCTCAACAATAAAAAGTATCGACGGCACTTATGAATTCATGATTACGCTTTTTCATTATTGTTTTTGTTGTTTCTTGTTTCATTGTTGAACATTGAATTATCTTGTAGAGATGCCTAATTCCATCTTCACCTTCCCATTTCTTACATCCTTTCTGATATTGCTTTCTCTTAATGTCTTTAAATGTAATATTTCTTAATGTTCTCTTCTGATAATGTCTTTCTGCATTATTATTAAGTTCAGAACAGCTTTGCACAAGGTATCCATTTTATTAACATTCTATAATACGTTCCTCATTCAATCTTATTCATTATTATGATGTTTTCTATATTTACTATGTATGTATACTTTACTTATGTATACCTTTTTCCTCAACATTTATTTTCATTATTAAAAGACAATACTGTAAAAAGATCTATTTAAATTTACTGAAGTAACATTTGTAAATATTTAAATAAAAATAAAAAGATAACTAACTTCTGAAAAATTTTATTTGCCTTTTACACAGAATTTTATAGTGTTTGTTTTTCACATTTATTCTATTTCGTTACTGTTTGATGTTTATCTAATCAGAAGGATTATTTAGAAAAATTGAAAATTTAACTACTGAAGAATTGGCTATTAATTAAATGTAAGGTTAAGAAAATACTTTAAATTTTATAAAAAAATATTTTTTTTTTGCTTTTTTAGTAATAAATTTAAAAATAAATAATATTGAAAAAATTAAACTTAATGAAGATAATCAGATATTACATGATAAAATAATTATTCAAAGGGGTATTTAAAGTAATTGAAGAAATGCCTTTTCATTTTATTTTTGTAGTGGATAGTCGCATCTTCACATTCATAATTAAATATACATAACCTTGAAAATAAATGATTTTATTTATGGAAAGCAATAAATTTTAATGAAGAAAAAACATTAATTTTTTTCTGTAATATTCTTTCTTATTCCTGTTTAGCCTCCAGGAATTTCCGTTTAGGTATTACTTCAGAGGGTGATATGTGTGAGTTTAAGTGAAGTGTTATCTTGTACAGTCTCAGTTCGACCATTCCTGAGATGTGCAGTTTGAAATCCAACTACATATGATATGGCTGTGGATGGTGTGGCAGTTGCCGCACCATCCACAGAATCACTAGTGGCTGACTCTTGGGAGCTGTATGTATACTGAAACACCTGTTGTTGCTGGCTCTTGCCTCACTTCACCATTATAGAAAGCACAAGGTTCCTATCAGCTTAAAACTACTACAAACTACTAAACTATTTAGTGGTTCTTAGATGGTTTTTTTTGGATACGTATGTTAGTGATTGTGGTTTGAATTACTGACATGTTTATTAAGTTTTTTGAGTTTTTGGATAACGGATGAGTTTTTTTTTATTGAGATTTTCTCGGGATAGATCTTATTGGCAATAGGGACTATATTCAATCATTTCACTGTTATATGTAATTGGACAAGACAGTTGTGTACTAGTATAGAAGTGACGTCAGTTTGACTTGGAAAGTGTTCATCAAGCTCAGGTGAGTGAAATATTAAGTCGTAGCCTCTATTATAAGGGGGAACGTTATTCCGCTATAATTCCATTATTTCTTCGAATCCTGCCGAACCACTTCAGTTCTATTACGATCCTGACCCCCGGACCCCCTTCTCGCCACCACCAAAATCCGACCCCGGATTTAGACAATGAATACATTGTCCCGACCTCCAGCCCCCCGCGATTTTGGCAAGTGAGTACTCCACAAACGCGGATTGGGCGCTGAAGACGCTCTGTGCATTTATTTTGGACCCATGGTTAAGCAATGAAGCGCTACCGTTGACGGAGACAGTGAAACGAGGTAGCTCAAAGCTCCTAGCGAAAGTCTAGCAAAGTATATAACGACACATGAAAAGGAGTTGTGTAGGATTTACAAGGAGTTCAGGGGTCTAATGGAGTTGTCTCCACCCTTGTCAACGATTACACAAGCAATGCAGGCAGAAGGGTCCCGTGAAGAAGGGATAAGAGATCAACTCGATATGGACTCGTGGGATGAAGACTTGATTAGAGTTACAGTGGTTACAGTGGCCGGCAGAAATAATTTCCCGGGTACCTCAAGTCGAGGAGCTTCCAGACGAACGAGACATAATCAACTTTCACGATCTATCTAATCAAGCTCAGACTTCTCTCAGCTCACATGAACGCACAGCTCAGCTCACGAGATCGCACTCGTGGTGTCGTAGGGGTTGTGGATGGAGACATAGTTAAGAATGACTCAGTCATCATAGGACGAGAACAATCCGTGAGTCACGAAAAGAGATATATTATATACTATGAAACAAACAAAGGAGAAGAAAATACGTCAATGACAATACTAAACACTATGAAGAAAATACTTGAAACCACCAAAACAGTGACCTTCATGTTGCCCAGTGGCAGATTACGGAACCAAGTTAGGAAGATACTAGGCTACTTAACAAAAGGTAGAAGAGACCAAGTACGAGTCCTACTTGCAAAATCAGAACCTAGTCAGGAAGACAAGAGTTCAAGGATCAAACGCTCTATCCCACCCGTGGAGGATAGCCACACAATAGTGGTCAAAGTCGAAGGTTGTTAATATGCGGATCTCCTAAAGACAATGAACCAGGCGGTAACTACAGAAGAAGCGGGAGAGGTACTACCACTCAGGAAGGGAAAAAAAGAAGAACTATGCATCTGGGTTAAGGGGAAGGAGAAGGCCGAAGACTACACCACTACAATGCATAACAAAGCTGCAGACCTGCAAGTGGACGTGCGGATAAGAGGTGGAAGGAGGACAGTTGTTCATTTGAAAGACATCGATTTTGATAACACCGAGCAAGATATCAAAGACGCTATAGCCCAGATTATTGGAGGAACAAATGACTTTAAGGTTTCATCAATCAGACCAACGTTTGGCAAGACAAAAAACGCAACAATAATCACAACCTATACGTTGACATTGAAATTAACAGAAGCTCGCATACGGATTGGCTGGGTGCATTAACGTGCGTGTATTCTTGTGCCTGAGGACAGATGTTTTCGTTGTTGGGGTTCAGTCCACGTCTCTGTGACATGCAAAGAAGGAGAAAGGGCTCAAATTAAGTTCAACTACCCAATCAGAAGTGGAAAGCCCATAAACATTAAACGGACAACACACATTCACCGTGCAATATCGTAAATTACACTTAACATTATTCGCTTTCAAAGATTACTTCAGTAACTACGCAATCAGAAGTGGAAAGCTGATACAAATTAAACCAATGACAAACCACATTCACTGTAAAATATAGTAAATCACACTTAACATTATTCGTGTTCAAAGATTACTTAAGTAACTACCCAATCAGAATGCAAAGCCAATAAACATTAAACCATTTACTACACCCATTCACCGTACAATATCACAGAATACATAGGGCACTGAATGCACTAAAAGATTCCATCAGTACCTACATAATCAGAAGTGGGAAGCCGATAAAAATTAAACCAATGACAACACACATTCATCCTTCCATAACGCAGAATACACCTAACATTTAACATCCTAAAAGATTACTTCTGTAACTACTCAATCAGAATCAGAATGGAATGCCGATAAACATTAAACAAATGACAACACACATTCACCGTACAATATCGAAAATCACACTTAACATTATTCGCTTTCAAATATTAATTTAGTAACTACCCAATCAGAAGTGGAAAGCCAATAAAAACAAAAACAATGACAATACACATTCACCCTTCAATATCGCAGAATACACGTAACATTTAACGCCCTAAAAGATTCCTTAAGAAACTACCAAATCAGCAATAGAAAGCCGATAAAAATTAAACAAATGACAACAAACATTCACCCTTCAATATCGCAGAATACATCTAACATTGAACGCCCTAAAAGATTACTTCAGGAACTACACAATCAGTATAGGAATGCCGATAAACATTCATCCAATGACAACACAGACTCACCGTACAATATCGCAGAATACATCTAACATTGAATGCCATAAAAGATTACTACAATAACTACCCAATCAGAAGCGGGAAGCTGCCTAAATTGCACCTATGGAAACACACATTCACTGTGCAATATAGTAAATCACAATTAACATTATTAGCTTTCAAAGATATTCGTGTTCAAAGATTACTTCAGTAATTACCCAATCAAAAGTAGGATGATGAAAAACATTAAACCAATGACAACACACATTCACCCTTCAATGTCGCAGAATACACGTAACATTTAACGCCCTTTAAAGATTCCTTCAGTAACTAAACAATCAGAAGTGGAAACCGAAAATCATTAAACAAACAACACACATTCACCAGACAATATCGTAAATTACAATTAACATTATTCGCTTTCAAAGATTACTTCAGTAACTACCCAATCAATAGTAGAAATCCGATACAAATTAAACCAATGGTAACACACACTCACCCTTCTATATCACAAAATACACCTAAGACTGAATGCCCTAAAAAATTCCATCAGCACCTACCGAATCAGAAGTGAGAAGCCGATAAAAATTAAACCAATGACACACCACATTCAACGTACAATATCGTAAATCACACTTAACATTATTCGTGTACAAAGATTACTTCAGTAACTACCCAATAAGAAGTGGGATGCCGATAAACATTAAACCAATGACAACACACATTCACCGTACAATATCGAAAATCACACTTAACATTATTCGCTTTCAAATATTAATTTAGTAACTACCCAATCAGAAGTGGAAAGCCAATAAAAACAAAAACAATGACAATACACATTCACCCTTCAATATCGCAGAATACACGTAACATTTAACGCCCTAAAAGATTCCTTAAGAAACTACCAAATCAGCAATAGAAAGCCGATAAAAATTAAACAAATGACAACAAACATTCACCCTTCAATATCGCAGAATACATCTAACATTGAACGCCCTAAAAGATTACTTCAGGAACTACACAATCAGTATAGGAATGCCGATAAACATTCATCCAATGACAACACAGACTCACCGTACAATATCGCAGAATACATCTAACATTGAATGCCATAAAAGATTACTACAATAACTACCCAATCAGAAGCGGGAAGCTGCCTAAATTGCACCTATGGAAACACACATTCACTGTGCAATATAGTAAATCACAATTAACATTATTAGCTTTCAAAGATATTCGTGTTCAAAGATTACTTCAGTAATTACCCAATCAAAAGTAGGATGATGAAAAACATTAAACCAATGACAACACACATTCACCCTTCAATGTCGCAGAATACACGTAACATTTAACGCCCTTTAAAGATTCCTTCAGTAACTAAACAATCAGAAGTGGAAACCGAAAATCATTAAACAAACAACACACATTCACCAGACAATATCGTAAATTACAATTAACATTATTCGCTTTCAAAGATTACTTCAGTAACTACCCAATCAATAGTAGAAATCCGATACAAATTAAACCAATGGTAACACACACTCACCCTTCTATATCACAAAATACACCTAAGACTGAATGCCCTAAAAAATTCCATCAGCACCTACCGAATCAGAAGTGAGAAGCCGATAAAAATTAAACCAATGACACACCACATTCAACGTACAATATCGTAAATCACACTTAACATTATTCGTGTACAAAGATTACTTCAGTAACTACCCAATAAGAAGTGGGATGCCGATAAACATTAAACCAATGACAACACACATTCACCATACAATATCGTAAATCACACTTAACATTATTCGCTTTCAAAGATTACTTCAGTAACTACCCAATCAATAGTAGAAATCCGATACAAATTAAACCAATGGTAACACACACTCACCCTTCTATATCACAAAATACACCTAAGACTGAATGCCCTAAAAAATTCCATCAGCACCTACCGAATCAGAAGTGAGAAGCCGATAAAAATTAAACCAATGACACACCACATTCAACGTACAATATCGTAAATCACACTTAACATTATTCGTGTACAAAGATTACTTCAGTAACTACCCAATAAGAAGTGGGATGCCGATAAACATTAAACCAATGACAACACACATTCACCATACAATATCGTAAATCACACTTAACATTCTTCGCTTTCAAAGATTACATCTGTAACTACCCAATAAAAAGTACAAAAGTTGATAAAAATTAACCCATTAAAAACAACACACACTAACCCATCAATATCGCAGAATACACCTAAGACTGAATGCCCTAAAAGATTCCACTAGTACCTAAGCAATCACAAGTAGGAAGCCAATAAAAATTAAACCAATGACAAACCACATCACCGTACAATATCGTAAATCACAGTTAATATTATTCGCTTTCTAAGATTAATTTAGTAAACTACACAATCAGAAGTGGAAAGCCGATAAAATGTAAACCAATGACAACACACATTCACCCTTCATATCGCAGAATACACCTAACATTTAACGACCTAAAAGATTACTTCAGTAACTACACAATCAAAAGTGGAAAGCCGATTAAACTTAATCCAATGACAAACCACATTCACTGTACAATATTGTAAATAACACTTAACATTATTCGTGTTCAAAGATTACTTCAGTTACTACCTAATCAGAAGTGGGCTTTCCACTTCTGATTAGGTAGTGGCACATGTTTAATTAAACATTAAACATTGGTTTAATGTTTTAAACATTGGTTTAAAACATTAAACCAAAGACAACCAACATTGACCTTCAATATCGCAGAATACATCTAACATTGAATGCCCATAAATATTAGCTACCAAATAAGAAGTGGAAAGCCAATTAAAATCAAACCAATGAAAACCAACATTCACCTTCACATCAATGAAAAGTCATTAAAGTTGGATTCATAGCTTGTTTAAAAACTTTAATTAATTAATCTGCAATATTTAATAAGAACAAGTTTCAAGGCTACTTTCAAGCAATTAAATGAAAAAGTATCCCTGTTTTATTAAATTTTTCCTGTAAGACAACTTTGGACCACGTATCTCATGCAATTTAAAACTAATATACATTTTTGTCCTAGCATGTGAGCAAAGTCTGTCTTATTTTTGTTTTGTAAGAGTTCAGGACTTTTACCATATTCTTATTTTAGTTCAAATTGTTACCTTTGTGTTATAATGAGAAAACAAATAAAGACAATGAAATTATTCAACATTCGTTTGGTATTTTCATAAATGAAAGTGGATTATTAAGAAATGTAACATTGATTTGTTATAATTTTTTAAAAGAAGCTGAATGTAGCTGCGATGAAATGTAAGATTGGTTGTGATGCGACTAGATATAATTACATTTCGTTATACTGTAATTGAAATATTACTTTAAAAAAAAAATAGTAATAAATTTTATTACTATTTTTATTTAGTTTTATATTACTAGTTAGTTATACTACTAGTTTTATCAAGAAACAGTAAAGGTGCAGGTAGGAGTTACTATTGTGTTTTCAAATTTACCAATAAACAGATCTATTTATCTTTCTCAAAAAAGTTTTAATGTCAAGTTTTGATAAATAAATTTAAGAGGTATTTTATCAAATACCGACCCCATTACTTGTGTAAGAATAAATTTCCTATCACAATGAAAATTCAACTCGGTATCTGAATGTAATGTACTGCGGTCGGTTATCTAGATCTGGCTCTGGCTTTTATCGTGAAAACAGTTTAATTTTTCTACGGACGTTTAACATGAATGTCTGGATTTACCAACTAATGAACACAATGCCATTGAGTTCCTGCATTTGCATGGCATTCTACCGGGAACCAGGACATGACACAACGACTGTCAGCTGGCAAGGTTCTTTCAACCGTTTTTTTCAACTGATTAGGCATTTTGCTCATCAATTTTTACATGAGTGACACACAATCAATGCTGCTTACTACTGCGAGCTGTTGAAAGAGGTGAGAGCTGCATATCACTGCAAAAGACAAGACCAACCGATTTGAGAAGCCATCATCCTCCACGACAACGCCAGGCCCCTTACTGCAACTCTAACAGATTCAAAACTACAAGAAATGCACTGGATTCAACTTGATCATCCTCCCTACAGCCCGGAGCTATTGCCCTGTGATTTTCATCTGTTTGGGCCGCTTAAAGAAGCTCTAGGAGGGCATCAATTTGAAGAAGACGAGGGTGTGGGGGATTCGTGCGCAATTCTCCCGACTCAACCAGCTTCATTCTATAATGCTGTGATAAAAACATTCCTTCTCGCTGGGAAGAAAGTATTTCTAAAGCGGGAAACTATGTAGAAAAATTAAATTATATTTGCCTTTTATTTTTCAACAAATAACTTTTTTTTAAAATTAAAATCCCGTTTATATTTGATTTACCCTTGCATTTATTTCATCAAAACTTAGATATTGACATATTTAATAGGTTTAATTTAAAATTATATAGGCTTAATGACACTTCATTTTGTAATATTTTGGAACTTATAAAGCTGTTAATGAATTATTGGCTATTAAAGACAAATCACATTTATTAAAAAAAAATTATTTATTCTTTATTTTTGTTAAATTAATAAGATAACAAATTAATATAAGCCATTACTAATGTATAACTTGGCTTTGAAAAAATCAAAATAAATTAGGTTGGAAAAGTCAACACTGAGACAGAAAAATATTTTTTAAAATACTTGAATTGATGACTTTTGTTTGTAAATGTGTTGGAAAGAGAAAAACTGATGAAAAGTAGTTCACATCATTGTAGCTTACCTCTGAAAGTGTTTTGACACCTGCAAGTGTTATTCTCAAATGAGACTCCTAAGTTATTTTTATTTAAAAGTTATAAATTCACTCACAAAACAGATTTCTATTAATATAATATTTGCATATTATTTATGTTACAGCAACAGAATGATATGGTGTAAACTTTCTTCCTGAAAAAGTAAACTCTCTTTTTGTGAAGGATGAAATCAAAACAAAGTAAAATTATTTCAATATTTATTTATATACTTCAAATTTTAACATAATTTTATCAACAAAGAGTTTTTATGTTATAAATCTTACAGTATTTTAAAATGAAAAAAAAAATTATATTTATTTCATATAAAAGGCATAAAATGGAATTCTTGGTAGTTAGAAGCAATCTCAAAAATTAATAAATAACAATATTAAAATTCTACTTGGAGATTTTAATGTCAAATAAGGTATTAAAAACCAAGATTGTATTTCAAAAAAGGTAATGGTAAAATTATCCACAGCAACAAAGAAGGGTGGTGTGAACTAATTGTTCATTATTTTAAAAAAATTTAAAAGCTAAAAAAAATTCATTCACGACTGCCAATCAGTAGACTTAAAAAACAATAAAACCTCTGTTAAAGTCAGAATTGTCATAGAACTCATTAAGCATGCCTTTAATTGAACCGTAGAAAATCTCTACAAGAATTCAGACAGATGTAGGAAATTGAGAATGGAAAGAATTTGGCCTTTTCTTTTACTGATGGAATCTAACATTTTCTCTGATTCACTGTATAAAATTTATTACTTCTAAATTTGTATTCATTTTCATCTATCATTGGTCCTAGGAGTTTTCTAAAGATTTTCCTTCCTTTTTTTCTATTGTATATATTTTCCTGATTTCAAACTTATCTGGTTTGATTGCAATAATGCCTGATTTTGAGTTTTTATTGAGTTTTTTTTTTTAATTGTAAATAAAGAGTTTTGTGATTGGTAGGGTAATTCTATTTTTCTCATTCTTGTTTGATTGGTTCTTTATCTAAACCATTAATTTGGATTATTTCTTCCAGACATTAATATCTATAATAAACATAGAAAAATATTTATCCATACAAGATAGTGCCTCAAATTTTATGTTATGCTACAGAATCATTCTTATAGGGAGTGGAAATCACTTTTTCTGCAAACATTCAATTAAATTAATTTTTAATTATGTACCATACAGTAACAAAGTTGTTGTAATAAATAAAAGCTTAATTTATTTAAAATAGTAATAAATAAATTTTAAATAGCAATTTAATATTTCATAATGACAGACTCATTTTAAAACAATATGATAAAGTGTCTATATTAAAAAAAATTAAATTATACATAATTCAATTAACAATTAATATGTAGTGTTTCTGAAAACAGCAGTATAGAAGGGCAATTAATAATCAAATTAGAAATTACAGAATAGTTTACCACATTTTGTATACTATTCAAAAAATTTTGTAGTTAACCATTTTATCATGACAAATTTAGTTCGCTAAACTGCCAGTTCATTATTTACCTTTCTGATCTCTTATTTAACAGAAATATAGAAAAACATAAAATTACATAACCAACATTAGTTATAGATAATGATTTAAAAATCATCGAGACAAAACATGGTTTCACTTAATTAAAATAAATATGCACACAATTTAACAAAGAGCACCATTTCAGGCTTTTATTTACATTTATAATACATGAAAATATTTTCTATTATCACTATTAAAAATAGTTAACATAATTTATAATTAAAAATGTAATATTTATTCATAATTTTATTATATTATAATAATAATGCTATTAATCACAAATCACACACAATATTATTAAAAAATAATGTGTATAGAATATTTTACTCAATAATTTTTTAACCTATTAATATTTATAATGAATAATGATAATAATACACTTATAAATGATTAAAAATAATAATTCATATTAATTAACATACATTTAGTATATTTGAAAAAAGAAAACTCATCACATTACAGTGGTTTTTAAATTTTCATATATATACAGATACAATAAAAGCCAATGTTAATGATAACAATGTTTAACATTATCAATTAAAATTGATGCAAATAATAATAATAATAATATAGTAATAATAATAATATAACGCTTAAAACAATTAATGCAACTTATTATTTTTGTAATAAAGATTGTATAGAACAGCACATATAAATGATTTCAGATTAACTTACTAATAATAATCTAAAGGCTATGTTGAGAATTACACTGTAGTTTATTGAATGGGATTCTTTATAAGAAATTTTTTTTAATTTTCTATTTATACATTTTAATCGATACAATTTGAGTATAGTAACAAATAGGAATTCAAAAAAATTATAATTTTAAAAGAAAATTTCATGAATATATATACATATAAATCTAGATTTAATTTTTTTTTGGCGACAATATTCAAAACATCGTGAATGGTATATTGCTGAAGTTTAACTCATGTGCTGCACTCAGAGTTGACCAAGCCCATATATATATATATATATATATATATATATATATATATATGGGCTTGGCCCATGGACGTAGCATCATAGACATGATACTGAAGCAAAAGGAATATTAAACACCATTTTTATATTAATATAATTAACCAATTCATCCACCATAGCTGCATCATATTTTCCACATATGAATATTTTTCAGATTTCAGAAACTTCCTTCTTTCTTTATATGTGAAGTAACATTAAATGACTTTCTTTAATCAGTAAAGAATAAAAATTATTAAAATTTTAATATTTCTTAAAATAAAACTGTGAAGTAGTTTTCAAGTTAGTTAAGGTTTATTTTAAGTTTTCAAACAATAATGTAATATATTACAATAATTTAATTTATAATTTCTTCAATATTTAATTACAATTTCTTTATTTTCTCAGATTAATATTTTCTACACAACAAAGGAATATTAATATTTCCTATTACTAAAATTCTCACTTGAACTAAAAATCTATTATTGGCACATCCAATTAGATTTTCTATCCTTTCAATTTAATATTGCGACTGATTCGCTAATACTGTTACTACAAAAATCGACATTTTTTTATACTATTAAATATTTGATTTTTTTAATGTTTAAAAATGTCATTTAATTTTTATTCTTGAATCAAGTGTTTCATTCCAGTGAAACAGGGTTGGACCACAATATCACAAAATATCCATTTTTATAGAATATGAATGTTATGTGACATTGGTATAATTTTTTTTTATAACACATGAACACAATAATTAAATAAATTTTGGCAAAATAAATAAATTCAATTAAATAATAAAGCCACCTCTCCTCCTCAACAAATTAATCTTTTCAGCTTAACCATCTTTGACATTTGACATATTTATTATTAAAAAAAAAAAAAAAATGCCAAATGGTAAGAGGTGTCGCCGTATGGTAGAGTGGCATATAAATGACTAATTACTCTTCAGTCATTAAATCGATTACGACTCAATGTGAAGAGAATTGACATTCAAATTATATTATGAAATTAATTATAACGGATGTCTATCATGACTATTGTTATAGAATTTTACAAAGAAAGCAAATCTGTATGTTTATTTTAACAAAAGAAATAAGTAAGTATAAGACCAAAATGGAATTTTTTTAAAACTATCAAAATATATTGCAGATAAAAATGATCACAAAATCAGTGCAGATAACAGAGTACTAAAAAAAAAAAATATCAAGGACTGAGAAGTTATTTAGTTAACTTCAGAGTTTAGAGGTGTTTTCTTGGGAAAATTAAATTTACTTATTTCCCTCTTTTCTCCCCTCTGGAAAAAATAATTGCTTTTACCAAGTACAGACAGTAATAATGTGTGAATACTTAAAGTAGAAATTGTAAATAATTACTTAAAAAATTTATTTCTAAAATTTCTTCAAGAAAACATATATACAGCAGTTATTACTTAGATAAAATAACATAAGTAATTAAAAATTACCTTCTTAAAATAAGTAAGTTTATAAGAATTATGGCAATTCTTAATAAGAATATTACATAAATATATGCTACTATTAAAACTACACTTTGTATAAGTTATGACTTGTAATTATAATGTATGATACATAAATATAATATATACTCAAATTGTAAACTAGACACAATGTAAAAGCTAAAATGAATGAGGTCTGTTTTGATTTTAAATACTGTAATATTACTTTTATATGAACAATTTTAAATCAGAAACAATTTAAGTTATCTTAAAAATATTAAAAGATGAAGTTTTTTTTAGAATTTATCAGTAACAAAAGTGAATACATAATTACATAAAAAATAAACATCTAATAGTATAATTTTTAAATGAATTATAAAATCTGTGAATAATAAAATTGTCATGGCAATATAACCAAAATTGCACAGCTAATGAATAAAATGGAGTTTCCTTTTATTTTATAGTTTAACGTTAATTTCTTTAACATTTGAATTATTTATTTACAAATATAAATTTAAATAGTTTTTTTTTTAATTAATAGAATAGCCACAGTTATAATTATTAAATATTATATGATAAATTTTTTTCTTTTATATGGAATGATGATTTTTTTCAATAAACAGTCTTAATGAATAAATGCTTTGTTTTTATATTTAATTTATAAATGGAATAATTATGTAATAAATTATATCAAATTTTTACTTTTTGCCACTAAAATAAAAAAAATGTAATTTTTATTATTTCTTATTGTAATAAAAATGCAGTAGATTTTGAAAATGGGAGTGAAGTCATTTAATTTCAGTACGTAGAATGTGATCAATATTTGAATAGTACAATAAATGGAATTTTTTCTTGATATATTTTCTTCAAATGTTGTTATTTTATTATAAAAGCTGTTGTTTAAGTAATACTGGTATACTCTTCTTTTGATTGATAATAATGCTTTAAAACAGGTTACATGCCAAATTACAACTTTGTCAGCAAAATTTTGAGACAATGTAGTTATAGATATTGGGAACGCTAAATTAAATCAGAAATATTAGCCTACAAATACAATAAGAGCAATGAAGTATAACTTTCATTAACTGAACTTGGTTTTCAAAATGTTTCATTTGTTTAAAACCAATAAACATTATGTTATTTTATATTGTTTGTTTAACAATAAGTGGGAGTTGTCTAAGCTTCCCTTTCAAGAAAAACATGTGTTTTTCTTGTTATCTGATAATAATTAAATATTCCACTTAGTTTTAAACTTTTACAAATGGCAAAAATATAGAAAAATGTAATATTTTTTTCTGAATTAATAAATATAAGAAAAAATCTGCCCCAAGTGTTCAAAATTTCATTAAATTTTTTTCCCCTTAATAATATTCCATCTTATCCAAAGCACTGGTTTTAATAAATTTGAATCTAAATAATCATTTATATTTTGTATATATCACAATGTATAATAATAAATATTAAACGAATTAATGGACTACAACAGATTTTACATTACATGATGTCGTTTTTTTATGTCTTATTTGAAAAATATTCTTACTTTATAACTAAAACTGTGAAATATTGCTTTAAAAATTTAACAGCCGTCATCATCACTTATTAAATTAATTACATCCAAATTTTTATCAATAGAAGGAAATCAAATAGTCTGTATTAAAATCCAATGATCATCATTGAAATAGACACATCATGGCAGAAGTTATTCAATTGAGTTCATCCTTAGACAGGGCTCATGGATAAACACCAATTTCTAATATACATGTAATGGTATAAAGATTAATTCAGGCATGTAGTACGTGCCATCATCTATTTTATTTTACTTCACACTGATAGTAATGTAAAAATATAGCTGCTAATCACAATATTAGTAACTGCATTAATAAAACTAAATTTCTGTATAAAAATAAATGGCCAGCACTAAAAACTATGTTAACCAGTGAAATAGATCAACAAAAATGAATAATACTTCACTATAAACAACTGAAGTATAAAAATGAACGGCTACAAAATATGCATTGGGTACATACTACACTAATTGAAGCTTAAAAATTTTGAGCCCTTAACACTAGCACACATTTTTATAAATAACTCCTCAGTAAATTTTTCTGAATTACCAGAATTTATGTCCTCAATCTACACTTTCTGACGTTTACAGAATCCACTAACTCTTTAAACAATTTTTATTATTGAATGTTCCAATATAGCACATCTCATCAATATAGTAAAAAATCAATCAGAAGAACAGACTATCAGAAATTCTCGAATTATTAGGTAATAACAGAAAGTATGTACATAACAAAAATGATAAATTTTTGGTTAGCAACTTCACATTTCCTTACTAACATTCTAAATATCTATTCCCCTTAATTTTCCTTTCATGAACTTCTTATTCTTGAAAAAAACTTCTGTTTTCTTTTAATTAACTTTTCAAACACTTAAACAAATGGATAAATATTATATAATATTATCCAAATTATTTATCTCAACTTATTTTACAAAAAAACTTATTTTTATAACATTACCTATAATGTGTCCAATAATTTTTTTTTAACAGACAGTTTTACTGTAGCTGTAACAATAAAACTAGAGTTAATTATCCTTAAAATAAAAATATTTTACACAAAATAGATTCATCTTGGTTGTTCATTAAGTGTTTCTTGTAGAGCAGCCAGCTGCTCTTCTCCAAGCTGTATTTTATCAGAAATTTCACGAGAATCTATTAATAATTTCGCTTTCATATTTATGAAATGATCATAATCAGCGTATTCTTCGGCTGATAAATATTTATAAAGCATTGTTGAAACACTTCCACTTCGTCGGTCAATGCTAACTTTCAACTGTTTTGCTTCTTCTAACTGCGCTCGAAGTTTATCTCGTTTTTCTTCCATTACCTTCTGAAATTGAAAAGAAAAATAATCTTAAATCATAATTTTGAATGATAACTTATATTAATTATATTAAGTAAGCAAGTTTTTAATTAATCAGACATAATGTACATAACATATATCAGTCTGACTGAAATCTTATAAAACAATCACTATTCCCATGACCATGTATGTAATTGAAACAGGCAATTATAAAGGATGATGAAAATAATATACAGGCAGCAGAAATAAAGTTCCTGTGAGCAGAGAAAAAGTGGACAAAAACAGAGTATGAAAAGAATAAAAATGAGCATCAGGAGTTGAGGATTATTTCCATACTGAATAAATCAAAAGAAAATAAAGAAATATGATTTGAATATCCAGCTAGAATGCTGGAATATCTACCAGTTTATGTAGTGAATTACAAGGCAAAAATGACACAGGAGTCCAAGGAAAAGAGACAGTGAAAAATAAAATTATCTAAATCATGAAAATGAAGATAAATAAGTCTAAATATACATACATTCTTTTGTTATTTACTAGAAAATAAAATGAGATAATAAACTGACAAAAAACACTTTTTTCACTATTAACAGATGTATCCCTCATATTTACAAAATGATTTAGCAACAAGGTTAATGAAAAATAATTTATTAGAATAATGGATCAGATTTTATATTATATTAATATATAATGGGGTAATACAACAATTACATAAAAGAGGAGTCTGTGATAAATCAGTTCATGGGTAGCAACATTTTTATATTTAAACCTTTTTTTGCAAAGGGATTATCTTAATCACTTTCTACCATTAGCATCTTTGTCCTTTGCTCTCCTTTCATATTATATGACATATTTAAAATAAAAGCTATACAATTCACAGATGTAAAATAAGGATAAAACACAAATAGCTAAAGGTATATTTATAACAAATTTTCTTAGATCACAGAGGAAATAGACCAGGTGTTCTTATTGTTAAAAGTAACAAAATTTCTTATCTACATTAACAGAAAAATTTCTTTTTACGGTAGCAAAAGCCAAAAATAATTTTTTTTTTTCAAATTTTTGGCCATGGTGGCCTCTGAACAAATGATTCTTAATAAAATGAATGTAGTACAGTTACATACGATTTCTACATATTATAAATTCTACAAAATTCATCAACAGGAAAAGAATTTTACATTCTTAGAAGGAAAAGTTTACAATTAAATTGTTTACAATATTTGACAATAAACTGGGTGTACTCAAAAGTAGACAACCATGCACATATGATTTAGTCACATCATACATTTAATAAATTTAAGCACTGATATGTTACAAATAATCCTTTCAACATTTAAAGGCTTTTCTAAATCAAACTGTATTGTATGCATATAACAAACTAAAAATCTTAACATATACTGTGTCAAAAACAAAAAGGATGGAATTATACTATTTAATTCTCTGAATCTAAATGATTTCAGTGTCACTTCAATCAATATCTGCTTGAAATTAAAATAAAAATCATTTCAATACTGACCCTATCATTGTCATCTTCTGCCATTCCTAAAAGAGCATTTTCAGCACGTGCCAGCCGTCCTGACAGGCCAAGTAGAAGACTGGTAATATGGCCAACTTCTTTAATATGTGAACGTAATTTGGCTGCTTCATGAGATCGAGCGAGTGTAGAGATTCTATTAGTTACTCCTTCACCTAACGTCTCATTAACTCTTGATTCCTCAGCTACAGCAACAGCTTCAGCTCGTAACACGCACAACTTCCTTGACAATCTGGTCATTAGTTCCTCCTAAAATATAAAAATTAAATGAATTAATTCTTTAAATTAAGTGTTATAACAAAAGTCTAAAAAATAAAACTATAAAAATAATCTTTTTTATATTAAAATTAAGTAATAAAATAATAAAACCTGTATTTCAAATCAAAGAAAAATATTTAAATCATGTATGATTAGTACAAAATAAGAATTAAACAGTAAGGTCTAATAAATCTAGTAACCCCCTCATTTGGACAGCATGACTTATTTTTTTTGGTAGTCTGAGTTTTGTTTATCAAGAAGTATTTTTAAACTACCACCAAGAAGAAAATCGCATTTCAATAATTGTTTGGAATACAAGATTCAAAATTCTCTACGATTCATTGATTTATTAATTAAAATTGTAGTATTTACTAAGTTACTATTCCATTATTTCAATTACAATAAATATAATAGCATAACAGGAATTGTTTTAAATCTGCAGCTGGCCATTCTGCAACCGACTATCGAGTTTTAAGTTAATTTCAAAACCAAACAAAGCAAATAAAAGAGATAATCAATATATTTCTTTCATTTCATTATCACAAACTGTAATTTAAAAAAGAAGTTCATCTTGAATAAAAATGCAGAAAAGAAATTTCAAAAATAATAATCATTGTAAAACATTACTTTACTTTCTAAAAAAAGTACAAGTCCGAGTAAAAAAGTAAAGTTAATTTAAAAATCATTATCTTTGTTTGGACTTACATAATTGAAATATGCTTATTTTTCTTTCCTATCATATCCTTATAATCCCTTGCAAATATATCAGCAATCACATTTTTTCCTTGGTCCAATAGTGAAAGGAGCATTAACTTTAAACTGACTTTTAAAAACAACCACATACAGTTGACAATGAACAGATTCCAATTAACAGATGATATGAGGCTTGATTTATAGCAAAACAACCAATGTTGCGAGACATATGATTAGAATGGAAATAACAATTTCCCTTTAGTTTTTGATTTTCCATCATATTACATACAGCCTAATCACTTTTCTTCATTCTTTCCTACATCCAGAATCCTAGCATTCCCACAAAATAATATATTCCAAAAATATAAAAACAAAATACGCTATAAAATCAAGTTTAGTGATGAATTTATACAAAGAGATAATATTACTAACTACAAAAACATATTACTACTGTTTTTTTTTTTTTAATTTGGCAACCATGTATTTTTACTTCCTTGTACAAACAGTAGTAGGAAGTATTGAGATCGCATAAAATTTCAGTTTTCAGATTTCAATGAAAATGTCCATTTTGATCATACCTGAATCCATTTGATTAGTTTCGATGTGACATCTATACATATGTATGTATCTCACATAACTCAAAAACGATTAGCCGTAGGATGTTGAAATTTTGGATTTAAGAGTGTTGTAATACCTAGTTGTGCACCTCACCTCCCCTTTTGATTGCAAAATTTAAAAAAATTAGATTTTGGACTTTTTCTTAACTACAATAATAAACCCTCATTGAGAGCTTCTCAACGTTATATCACAGGTGGTACTTATTTCATTGGTTGCAGAGTTATAGCCAAATAAAATTTTAATTAATGAAGTATTTGGATCTTAGAAGAGCACATCAGTTTGAATCCGTCATTTTTCTTTTTTTTAAATTTAAATATATTGATTTATTAATAGTTATTAACCTCCGATTGTAAAAAAAATTACAATAAATAATTCAATTATAACAATAAAAAAAAAATATGAAAAAATCAGAAATTATTAGTGAAATAAAATTTTATGTACTTTTCATTTTAGTTCAACAATTTTTACACAGGTTAATAATTATTAATAATTCAATATATTTAAATTAAAAAATAATATATGTATATGAAGTCGGATTCGAACCGATGTGTCCATGGTTACGGATTTGATACGTTCTCACTTACACCACATAACTACTTGAGCGATGTGAAACAAAATTAATATATAAAATGCTGACAAGGACAAAAAAATGTGATGCAATGTGGTGTCCACCACACTGCAATTGTGTAACTGTACACTTTATTAAAGAATTGGAAGATCATATCTCACTTTCAAATGAAGTAAGTTTAAATGAAGTGCAGCAAAAAATGTGTATATATAATTTAATAGGTGTACAAGGTAGTCATATGGTGTCAACATCAGATTTTTTTAAATGTAATGATAAAGTGTGTAGGATCTGATTGTGTTTGTTTATTTAATATTCAAATTCTTTCTATTTCTTTCACTTTTACAAAATTAATAATTAATGGAGTGATCCATTAATTATAACAGTCTTTGTGTTTATATAATTTATAAAGTCTGAAAGTGTCAAGATATGGTCCTTTTTTGTTTGTATATAGAACATCAATGTTGTTGTTGTTGTTAACTTAACAAATTTTTAACACAAGTGTGTGAGATTTATTACTTCCAGAACTAACAATGTAACTAAACTGATGTAAATTCACTAGTTTCTCTACTGGATAAACATAACATTATAAAGATTCAGTCAACATGTAAAAGTACTCAAAAGTAATAGATTTATCAACAAATTTGTAAAAACAATCACAAATTCAGTGAACAATTATAATCTATAATTTAAAATATACTTCATTAATTTTTATGCAGCAGCAGTTTACTTGTTTACTAATTTTTACTTTCTTAAACATTATTAATGTACTGCATAAATTTATAGTGATTTTTTTTTTGTAACAATATGGAGACAAATGAATAAAATCAAAGGTTCAAATGACAAGCATTACAGTATAAAATCTAACCACAATAATAAAATTGTATAAAATAAGATTACCTTTTTCTGATGTAAATTATCAATTGCACCAATAGTATTAAGCGACTCGGGTTGACTACGACTACAAAGAGTTAGTAACTTGGCTTTGCATTCTGATGTAGTAAAATATGCTGAATTTGCAGGAAGACTCTGAACAACATCTTCTTTCTCTTTATTACTACTGTTTTCGTTGTTATTACTACTACTGCAATAAAAAATAAAATTTTTGATATGATATATAAATAAATTAAACAAAAAAAATTATTCGCATAATAATAACAATTAAATAATTAAAATCATACTCTCACCTCACTTTTATTTTAGTCATATACCTAAAATTAATGTTCATTAGATTTAAATGGAGGAATAAAACAAAACGTACATAACTTGTTAACGAGTGTACATTGAATATAATATAAACATAGAGTTATCCAATAAAATATGGTAGGTGGTTATACGAACACCTACTTACATACAATTCACTTAGTATTCAACAACTAAAATGACCCTGGCCTTCCCACAAAAAATTAACTAACATATATTCCACAATGATGTTAAACGAACAGTCACAAAAGTAAATCGATATGATTTTGTTTAAAAATAATTTAAAAAAATACATTTTATGTGTATTTAATAAGCATGTTTATGTAAGATATTCACCAACATAGTGTATAGTAACAACCTGAAGTAAATGAGACTCAAAGGTGTTTTAACCTAGATAAATCTCGCATTAAAATGTGATTGTGTAACACTATTCAAAGAAAATTGTTAGACTGTGTCTGAAGTTTGTCCTTGATTGGTCGCCATGACAACAATAAAATATTTACATTGGGTTGCTATGGATACCAGATCCAAAAACTGTCTAAAAACTTCAGACACAATCTAACAAATTATGGAAATTTTTAATTAAGAAATGAATCTGCTGATAATTATGAAAAAAAAATTATTTTAGGAAGATTTACAACAAAAAGAGATAAAAGCACAGCACTAGGCTTAGCTTAATTACATATATATGTACACATAAAATCCTTTATGTACTATACACTATTGACTCTTAAAAAATGTCAAGGTACAATGATCTGTTAGTACTCTATTTTTCCACAAATTAGTTTTTTATACAGTCAGTAGATAATGCAGCATTGTAATTTTCTTTTCCTTTTCATACTTCAATATATATTTCTACATAGATTTCATTCATCATTTTCAATGTGTTCTTTGTTTGCACGCATAACCTAACTTTTACATGCATTGTTTTGTTTATTCATTCCATTTTCTCATCCTACATTTGTAATGTTTTTAATTTAATAAATGTCCGTTTCAATAGTGTGACACTATTGAAATATAAATAACTACAAAATTGTAGAAAAGTTCTAATTATAGTTACTATATCAAATAACTAGCTACTTAAAGTTATTTTTTATATTATGTTTTGCAGGGAATAAATGATGAATGATAAAAAGTTTCATTTGCATCATGCACTACAGTTTTAACACTGCTAATTGTACATTTTTAAAAATATTTTTTTATTAACCTTATGGAGATTTTAAGAAAGATTCTTTTTATTGCTTGACATTTTAAAGTAACACCCCACTCTGAAAAGCCTGGTAGCAAAAGCTTTAAACCACAATGTACAACAATCAGACTGTGGCACTTGGGAAGAAGGTGGACAAAACCATTTGATGAATGCTTCACATGCGCATGCGCCCCCACACTAATGTTTTTAACTTATTAAATATAATGCATTAAAAAAAATCTGATAAAAAGTCTGATTACAGATACACTGAAAGTAAAATTGCATCTAATAACAGATGAAGAAAGACAGCTGTATTCAGCTGTCTTTAAACTAAGAAAAGAAGTTTTCAATAGTAAAATAAGAAACGAAGTGCAAATGACAAATACCTTACCCTAATGAAAACATTAAGTTTTTAAAAAATTATTTTTAGGAGAATTAGCTAATACTTTCACCAATGCTGTGACAGGTCTATGACAACAACTGATTTCACTATTTTAAATTTATTAACATTCTGACATTATACATCTAGGACCTGATAATTGAAGTTTTACAATATAACTTTGCATTCTAATAAATAAGCACAATTTTATGTTATAAAAGGAAGTTTTATAAAATAATCAAGAAAATAATACATAGGTTGAAATAATCTCACTAAACTTATTTTTGCATCATCTTATAACAGCAACTAGTGATTTTGGAATAATGTTATAAAGAGTACACATTAATTTAACCCATTCAAAAATATATTTTTTTAAAATAACTATTGCATGTCAACAAATGGTATTTTCTTGGACAAAAGTTCATGAATGCAGTAAAACTACTGGTCATGAAAATCTTGTACTTCTCATACTATTGATTTGGTCTGCCATTAGTCATGGTTGGAAGTTTTTATTTTTCTCATGATCAAAATAAAAATATTTTAACAAGACAGAATATATATATAACAACAAAAGTGTGAAGTTTTCTTTTTTCAACAAATATATATGCATTATTTTAGTAATCATTTTACTAGGTGTTTACTGTTTTTACTAACTTCATTTTCTATAAACAGCAGAATATTTAAATTCTAATTAAATAAAAATATTGAAAAATTAATTTTTGATTTTAACAAATTTTCAATTTAATTTAAATTAATACTTACCTATTTTCAGTTGAAACTGCAACTGCAGATGCTAATGAAGTTCTTGATCTTGGTGTGACATCAAGTCTAAATAATCCAGAGACATAATCTGTACATCTTTTAACTTCAGGACCAGGAGCTGTTAACAGAAAATTATAAATATTAATTAAAAAGTTTAAACTCACCGTTTTTATACAATTACTTGAACAATAATTTCATAATTAAATTCAGTTTTTGGAATGAAGGTAAATTGAATTCTTAAAATTATAGAAAAAATGTATCACCAATAAAAAGAAAAGAAGTCTGGTTATTATATCAATTTCATTATGAATTTAACAGTAGGAAAACTTAACAATGAAAGAATAAATAATCTCAAAGAAAAGTATGAAAATTAACAATGTAATAAAGTAAAGTAAATGTGAATGGCACTGTTCACAGTTTAAAATTTTACTCAACAGAAAGTTGGCAGTGAGAGAAACTAAAGATCAGATAATATAAAATACAACTTAGTGAAAAAATGATCCATACTGTAAAAATGTAACAGCAATTATAACTGGCTAATAAAAGGTACAACATAAGCATGATTGTAAATTAATTTATTTGAATGGTATTTTGAAATTTCTTTGATTTGTTTCACAAAAATAAATTAAATATTTTTTTAACAGATGAACAAAGAATAACACAGAAGGGCATATTTAAAAACAAAATTAGTGTTGATTAATATGAGGGTCATTCAATAATAATTAAGACACAAAAAGCTCTAGTGGCATAATAGTTTATAGAGAACCATTATTTCTTTCAGAACAGTAAACTGTTATGAACATTTAAGTAAAACTGTTTTGTTTATAATCTCAAAATTTTAACAGTAGGAATCTTACAAAGGCGAGTCCTCTTGAGGTTTGCAAATTAGTTGCATGCAGTAATCTGTTTTTTGCTTTACGAAGGTGAAAAATGGGTTAACCATTATTCTCGTATGACCAAACAATGCAGACAAAGTTGTATGAACCACAGAAATTTATATAAGTAGGTAGACAAATTTAAAGAAGTTGAACTTTAATGACTAACAAGCACCGTTCTGGATGTTCAATTGAAGTTTCAATTCCAGCGCTTGAAACTCACACAGATTATCTCATCCAAGAAGATCAACTGATTACAGTTGAGATTATAGCTGAAAAATTAGTGTTGGTACAGTTCATATCATTATCACTGACAAGCTCAAATACTGTAAAACAAGCACAGGACGGGTTCTTAGAGACATTACCAAAAAGAGATAAGGCTTCGCATGAGCAGAGAGATGAAACAATGGTATCAGCAGGAAGTCTGTGTATGCTTTTTCCCATAGTATTTTAACCTAAGATAAGAGATGAATTCACCATTTTGAACTAGAATCAAAAAGACAGAGTATGGAGTGAAGCACACTACTTAAAAAAAAGTCAAGAAAAAGTTCAAATCCAACCACCAACAAAAAAATTATGACACTATTTTGGAAAGCAAAAGGCTTGGTTTTAAATGTTAAGAAAAATTCTGAACCAACTATCACAGGAGGAAAAGGGTTGGTCTTTGTCGATTTTCTAAAAGATCAGCAAACAATAAATAGCACAGACTGTGACATGCTTATCAACAAACAGAAGCAAATAGTGAAAAATCCCTGAATTTCAGCGCAAAACATCATTCTCCAATACCACCTGGCCTCACGCAGCTCATATAACTCAAGAAACCATCAGCAAATTACATCAGGCAGTACTACCTCATCTCCCCCTCCATACAATCCTGACTAGGCCTCATCATATATCAGACTTTTAGTTGTTTTGTCCACTCAAGGAGGTGCTCTGTACTAAGAGTATAAAGTCAATGATGATGTCAAAGATATCTGCTAAATTGGTTCCGACATCAAGACAGAGATTACTTTGCAGAAAGTCTAAATAAACTGATTTAGAGATGGAAAAATTATATTAACATACCTTAATGCCACATTGATTAAATAAATCATATTAGCTCCAGAGAATTTGTGTAATTATTGAATGACTCTCCTATATGCACATAAGAAAATAAAAATTTAAGCAGATTAAATAAAATAATTTGCTTTTTAAATATATAAAAATGAATTCCACAACACCTTTTTGTTAGAGTTATGTAGCTCCTTTCTTGGTTGTACTATTGCAATTGATACATTACCAAAACATGAAATATTACATTTATATGAAATTCTTAAGTAGGCTAAACTAGGATATTAAACTGTGTCTACTACAACCTTATAACAAGTACTACACAAAAATAACAGAATCAACTTTTAAAGATCAGCTCATAGAAATTTGATACATCTACAATTATAATAAATTAAATAAATAAAAATAAATTACACACTTAATAATAAAATAAAAAATTTATTAAAAAAAAACTTTACACTTAATCAATGTGCAAACTGAAGAATTTAACACGCTTTATACAATATCAAATTTAAAAATATTGTGTTTGATAAAAAAATACCCTAAACAAAGGGATCTAATACTGTTGAACAACCTAAACTAATCACTTACTAAAAGGTTCTTTAGCCAATTCAAAATGAATGATGTCACTAAGGAAGCCAGTCATTAATTCACTGGCGAAGGAGCTACAAAGCTAATATAATAACAGTAGAAATGTATTTCCACATACAGAGAATAGTTGTACTACTCAACTTTTTCTTTCTCTTCATATGCATCGCTGAATAAAGTATAATATTAATGAATTAATTACAATACGGTTACTCAAAACAAATAAATATATGACAAAATTATAATCATAATAATACTGAAAAAATCTAAAATTAACGTCTAAATAACTATGTTACATTGCATGCTTTATGATAACCTGATAAGTAAACAATAAAAAAATTCAGACTGCTCCACTTCTGAATAATTGTATAATAACATATTAACATACATATAAAATTGTAAATACATGAGAAACAGGATGTGAAAAAATATAATAAAATGAAATAATTTTTTTACTACATGGAAATTCATCATTATAATCAAATTAAAAATAACTCTTAGCTGTAACACAATTTGTTATTTAATTTATAGGAATTTTTATGATATGGAAAACTGAAATCAGTTAAGATGAACATGATTCAAAAACAGATTTTCATAAAAAATCAATCTGTCAAAATAAAAACAAATTTCAACTTCCTCAATAAGAATATATACATTAAGACAACTCTGATGATATAACGTAAAACAGATATACATGAAGAATTGTAAAAGGATATCCCTTTTAAAAAAAGGGTAAAGTAGGTCTGTTTTAGGTTTATATTAATATTTAATTAATAAAATTATTTATAAATGATTAAAATATATATTGCAATGAATTAAACAAATATTAACAAACAATTTACATATTGCAAAAAATTTAATTTACCAAAAGGAAATTAAAAAAAAAAATTAATATTTTCAAATAAAAGAACAAATACTTCTAAAAAATAACTGATAAAACTACTTCTGTAAAAACAATAACCATAAATTATACTACTACAATATAAAACAATTCAAACATAATTAAAATAAAAGGAGGAAAACAACCTATACCTCCATTAATTTCATTTCCTTTTCAAAAGGACAGCACCAAAACAATAAACAATTAATTAATTAAAGATAAATATATTTATTATAACTTTACATTGTAAAACTTTAAGTAAAACGTTTATTTCAGAATAAAACGTTTTTATTTCACAATTGAAACTATATGTATATGTAAATTTTATTTAGTCAAGCAAAGATGACAATAATTTTCTAAAATCTTTTTTTTTGATGTTGAAAAAATATGATCATGACAGATCTGATTCCCTTTTTTAAAAGTGCAACCAAATCATCCAACCTTTGATGTGGTATTTCCCAACCAGCATGTTAATCGTTACTGGGAACAGCCTAGATCTACTGCTCTGCTGGGCATCAGAGCTCAGCTCCTTTTCTCAGCTCTAGATATATAATTGCCTTCAGTCCTTACTGTTGCTCAATGTTATTATCCCACCCCACCTTGGCGGTCTTCTCTTGTTTTACTGCTTTGATCTGTCAGTATAGTAAAAAGAACACAAAACTGGTTTTTGGAAACAAATTTTATGATATTATAATAGCTTGATTCCAGATTATATGGTTTATTCAGATGGCTCTAAAAACGATAATTCTGTTGGGTGTGTTTTTGTGGTTGACAACAGACAATACATGTTTGGCCTCCCCAGCATTTTTGTTGTGGAGCTGTTTGCTATTTATAATGCCTTAAGTACAATTAGCCCAAAATTTTGACATGTACTTGTTTGCTCGGATTCCATGAGCGCCTTACAGGCGATTAGTGACATATACTCCAGACACCCTGTTGTGTGCGAGATTCAGTCTGCTATTTTGCAAATGACCAGACATAACGCAACAGCTTCTGCTACATCCCCAGCTACATTGGGATTTCAGGCAATGAGTGCACTGATAATGCGGCAAAGGAGCTTTGTTTCAAGCTTCCTTTCACCAATCGCATCACATCAAACGATCTTTTCCTGAAAAGGGTGGTTCATAATGAGTGGCAAAATGATTGGAATGCTTCCATGAACAATAAACTTCATCCAATTAAGGACACCATTCAAATTAAGAACTATTTACAAATAGGGCACACTAGGGTCACTCATGGATATCTCATGATACAAACAGAAGCACCCCTTGTTCTCGTTGTGATTGCCAACTAACAGTGCATCACATCCTTGTGGACTGTATATGTTATATGGCATAAACGATATTACTATTAACTATTATTGTTAACTAACTATTATTATTGCTAACTTGCATCACAAGTTTAACCTAGGGCCTAACATACAAACCATTTTAGAAGATAATGAAATGCTGCTTACAGTTTCTTGGGCCATCCGTTTACATTCAAATATTTAAATTACTGTAGAGAATCTCAGCGGTTCATCCCATTTGCCATAAAACAGATGGTTATTGTATTACTTTGAGATATATAATGTGATATATATGTTTGTTTATTACAAGAAATATATAATGTCCAGATAATAAAAGCGTTTTTTGCCCAGAAAAAACAAAAAAAAAAACATTGTCAAAAATGAATAGAAATATTAAAAATTAACTTCTTTTTTTTGGAAAAACATAGAAAATGTTTTTCCAAACAGTCTTTCAGGTATAATTATTACAGTTCCTTCTTCAGTTACCAGTGACACTACTGATGCTACTTCCTTGTTACTTGAACATAACTGTCTTAAAAACAATGTCAACAGACCCTTGTAAAAGCAATAAAATAAAAGCAATAAAACGAGTTAATAAAATTCCTCTCCTGAAGGAGCCACACAATTAGCTCAGAAAAATCATTTGGTAAAACAATTTTGATGTTATTTGAAAGGATATTCTTTATTATTCTTTAATTTGAAAGCATTAACACAGTGGTTCCTAAACTTTTCTGAGTCGCAGTGCCCTTTTTCAATTAAAAATTTTTCATGATACCCTACCCTAAGTAAACGTCTGACTACTCGTCAGCAAGAAATAACAATAAATAAAATTTGTGTATCTTGCATTATTTTTTTACTTTATTAACATTAAATTGTCTTGGTTTACAAGACATTAATAAATGTCAATAAATGTCTTGGTTTAATTAATTATGAAGCTTTTACAATATTTTGCAGCGCCCCTGTGAAGAGGTGTGGCTCCCTGGGACACCACGGCGCACAGTTTGGGAATCACTGCATTAATAGATTTCATCATGTTTATAAGCTCAAGAAACATAAAAGTGGAGTATTATAAGCATGCAACTGATATTGATTAAGTGAAATAACTATACTTCATTTCTTAACAATTAATTTGAATTAAATGGTAAATTAACATTATTACTTTAACATCACATACATATTACATAGAAATATTTTAACCTTGCTAAATCTTAATGGCTTCCACATGTTAATGTTTAAATAAAAAAAATAAAAAAAAACTAGTTTAAATAAATATTAATCATGATTTATAATGAGCATAACATATGATTTAATACCATTTAGATTTTCTTATCAATATTAAACAAATAAGTAATTTTTTTATAATTACATTTTAATATAAATTAAATCTTTAGATTTATGAAATGCTACACTTCTTTAATGTTTATATCTGGAAATATTTTGAGGTTATTTAAAAATGTTTTAATATGACAACCCTATTGATTGGGTTATTTTTTCATAATGCACCTGATTATTAAACCAAAATCTTACGTTTTGCTAACAAAGGTTCCAATGTTGTAATAAGTAGTAACAACACAATTTATTTATTTAATATCATTTACTTCACAGTGTATGAATGTTAATAAAAATTTAGAAACAATGCTTTTAAAGAAAAAGGATATATATTGTGAGTATCGTAGGTAGTGCTTAGTTATATTCACACTTGATGGTACAAAACAAATCATCTTAAAAGAATTAAACAGAAATTTAACCAGAACTGGGCAGAATTAATTAAATATTAATTTTTTATATTTATTTTTAACCTGAGAAAAACTAGTGAGAATGTGTATGACTTTCTTGACCTTCTGCAGTACTTCATTAGTTATCACAGACTTAAGATTATTTGACAAAAATAGTTATGTCTGCTTATTTAATTAATTTATGGACATTTAAAAGATGTATACAATGCACAAGCTTCATTATTCATAAAAATTTTTGTTTAGAATGCAATTTAAGAAAATAAATAGTTTCTGGATTCTCTATAGCTTGTTACTACACGAAGTAATGATGTTATTTTATAAAAAATTTAAAACTATTTAACAGTATACCATTTTTTAGTTTAAATAAATGTTTATTATCTTGTTATAACTGATAAACTTTGAAGCTGAAGGTAAATCTAAGCTGAACAGTTTATGATGTCAGTGCCATTCACCATCTCCAGGCCCAACTAGTGTCACTGAGTTATAACTTAACTTTGCTAAAGGTTTTCAAAATTAAACAAATAATATATTAATGGGAATTTATCATTCAGTAAAATATATAATTCTAGTATATATACTTTCACGTATTGATATTTATACTTTCCAATTTATCACTGCACTGTATCTATAAATAGATTTATCTTCCGTTAGAAATTGTTTGTACATGTTCTAAAACAAGGCCAAATTATACTCAAACTCATTTACAAAACTACATCTAAATAAACTGACCACTTAAATCATTTGAAATTATCAGTGACAATATTACTACTAATTGATAGAATTAACTATTACATTTTTTAATTAAGCTTTCGGCTGAAATAATAAAAAAAGAACTAGTTTGTTTTTATCCTTATATGATTCTAAAGTGATTTCCAGAAAATGATACTGCAGAAAATGTAAAAACGTAAATGATCTATGAAACTATATAAGACAGATTCATATAAATGAGCAATTAATACTACACTTTGCTGATGGTAATTACTTTCAAAAAGACTTAAGGCAAAAATTAAGCCCTCAAATTGACAAATTAAAAGATTTTTTTAATAAATTTTGTGAAGGAGCAGCTATCATAGTATAAAAGCATAGCAGCTAATTGCAAACTCATGTTCAAGCAACAAATGTGCAACATGGTTTTGTGTTTTGTAATTTCACTAAAGTAGTTAATGTATATAAAAAAAAGTTACTAAATACTCAACTTCCTTAATATGTTTCAACTGAATTTTGTTCTTTTATTTTAAAAGAAAGATACCTAGTGGTAAATGTCTAATATATTAAGACTAAGATATTATAAGACTTTATATGTAGATTAACCTCAAAAATATAATTTACCAATTTATTAACAAATATTTAACTGAAATACAATTATGAAAAAGAATTCTGAAGATTTTTAAAAATCTCAACTATAAATAATGGTTAGTTAATGATTCAACCTCTCCATGAATCATGAAACCTTGCCGTTGGTAGGGGGCTTGAGTACTCAGTGATACAGAGTAGCTGGACCGAAGGTGCAACCATATCGGAGAGGTATCTGTTGAGAGCCAGACTAAGGAATGATTCCTGAAAGAGGGCAGCAGCTCTTTCAGTAGTTGTAACGGGCGTGAGTCAGGACGACTTAAACGGCCATATCAACATCGCTCAGTCCTCTGAGTTGAAAGCAATGGAAAACTACAGCTGCTTTTTTTCCAAGAAAATGTGGCTCTCCGCATTTTCATATAGCAATGATGGAGGCGCCTTCCTTGGTAAAATATTCCGGAGGTAAACTAGTTCCCCATTCGGATCTCCTGGTGGGGACTACTAAGGAGGGGGTCACCAGAAAATTAAAAAAAAAAAATTAACATTCTACGAGTCGGAGCGTGGAATGTTAGAAGTTTAAAAAAGGTTGGTAGGCTGGAAAATTTAAAAAGAGAAATGGATAGGATAAATGTGGATGTAGTAGGAATTAGTGAGGTTCAGTGAGAAGAGGAAGGCGACTTTTGGTCAGGTGATTTTAGAATAATTAACTCAGCTTCAAATAATGGGCAGGCAGGAGTAGGTTTCATAATGAAGAAGAAGATAGGGAAGAGAGTAGAATATTCCAAAACGGATAGCAATAGAATCATTGTAATAAGGATAAAATAAAAACCTAAACCGACGATTGTTAACGTCTATATGCCTACAAGCGCCCATGATGATGATGATGAGGTAGAGTGTGTATATGAAGAGATTGATGAAGCAATTAAACACGTAAAAGGAGATGAAAATTTAATAATAGTTGGAGATTGGAATGCAAGCATTGGAAAGGGCAAGGAAGGAAATATAGTAGGTGAATACGGGCTGGGCGAAAGGAATGAAAGAGGGGAGAGACTTATAGAGTTTTGCACAAAGTATAATTTAGTAATTGCCAACACCCAATTTAAAAATCATAATTGAAGAATATACACTTGGAAAAAGCCAGGCGATACTGCAAGGTATCAGATATATTATATCATGGTTAAGCAAAGATTTAGGAATCAACTCGTTGACTGCAAAACTTACCCTGGAGCAGACATTGATAGCGACCATAATTTGGTGATAATGAAATGTAAATTGGGATTTAAAAACCTGAAGAAAAGGTGTGCGATGAATAGGTGGAATTTAGAGAAGCTTGAGGAAGAGGAGGTAAAGAAGATTTTTGAGGAGGACATCGCAAGAGGTCTGAGTAAAAATGATAAGGTAGAAAATGTAGAAGAAGAATGGGAGAATGTTAAAAAGGTAATTATTAAATCAGCAGAAGCGAACTTAGGCGGAACAAAGAGAACTGGTAGAAAACCTTGGGTTTCAGACGATATATTGCAGCTGATGGATAAACGTAGAAAATATAAGAATGCTAGTGATCAAGAAAGTAAAAGGAACTATCGACAATTAAGAAATGCTGTAAACAGGAAGTGCAAACTAGCGAAAGAAGAGTGGATTAAAGAAAAGTGTTCAGAAGTGGAAAGAGAAATGAACATTGGTAAAACAGACGGAGCATACAGGAAAGTTAGGAAAATTTTGGGGTACATAAATTAAAATCTAATAATGTGTTAAACAAAGATGGTACACCAATATGTAATACGAAAGGTAAAGTCGATAGATGGGTGGAATATATTGAAGAGTTATACGGAGGAAATGAATTAGAAAATGGTGTTATAGAGAGGAAGAAGAGGAAGTTGAGGAGAATGAAATGGGAGAAACAATACTGAGATCTGAATTTACGAGAACATTAAAAGATTAAAATGGCAGAAAGGCTCCTGGAATAGACGGAATACCTGTAGAATTACTGCGCAGTGCAGGTGAGGAAGCGATTAATAGATTATACAAACTGGTGTGTAATATTTATAAAAAAGTGGAAGTTCCGTCAGACTTCAAAAAAAGTGTTATAGTCATGATACCAAAGAAAGCAGGGGCAGATAAATGTGAAGAATACAGAACAATTAGTTTAACTAGTCATGCATCATTAACTAGCAGTTAATGATGTTAAAGAACAATTTAGATTCGGAGTAACAGTACAAGGTGAAAAGATAAAGATGCTACGATTTGCTGATGATATAGTAATTCTGGCCGAGAGTAAAAAGGATTTAGAAGAAACAATGAATGGCATAGATGAAGTCCTACGCAAGAACTATCGCATGAAAATAAACAAATACAAAACAAAAGTAATGAAATGTATTAGAAATAACAAAGATGGACCAATGAATGTGAAAATAGGAGGAGAAAAGATTATGGAGGTAGAAGAATTTTGTTATTTGGGAAGTAGAATTACTAAAGATGGACGAAGCAGGAGCGATATAAAATGCCGAATAGCACAAGCGAAACGAGCCTTCAATCAGAAATATAATTTGTTTACATCAAAAATTAATTTAAATGTCAGGAAAAAATTTTTGAAAGTATATGTTTGGAGTGTCGCTTTATATGGAAGTGAAGCTTGGACAATCGGAGTATCTGAGAAGAAAAGATTAGAAGCTTTTGAAATGTGATGCTATAGGAGAATGTTAAAAATCAGATGGTGGATAAAGTGACAAATGAAGAGGTATTGCGGCAAACAGATGAAGAAAGAAGCATTTGGAAAAATATAGTTAAAAGAAGAGACAGACTTATAGGCCACATACTAAGGCATCCTGGAATAGTCGCTTTAATATTGGAAGGACAGGTAGAAGGAAAAAATTGTGTAGGCAGGTCATGTTTGGAATATGTAAAACAAATTGTTAGGGATGTAGGATGTAGGGGGTATACTGAAATGAAACGACTAGCACTAGATAGGGAATCTTGGAGAGCTGCATCAAACCAGTCAAATGACTGAAGACAAAAAAAAAAATGATTTCAACAGTCAAAATTAATGTGGATGCTTTTTACTTCTGATACTTGTACAAGGAATTAAATCTTAAAAATCTGTGGAAACTGAAGAACGTCTATATAAACTAAAAAAAAGATAAGTTTTATCAATTTTCATATAAAAGCGAGTTTCTTGAGTTAATATATAATTAAAGAGAAAAATAATAACTAGGTATCACAAAAAATAAAATATTTCACTGACCAAGAATTCCTTGAAGGCGATGCGAAGGAGAGAGCTGACTGGCGAGATCTCTTGATAATTGGTCGCATTCAATTTCTTCTTGCAGTGGATGCCTAAGTATAGTCGGTTGAGGAGATGGTGTTCTTGTGGCTTCAGTCTGTGATGCGGCATCAGTTGTTGTTGCATTCACTCTTAATGTAACTTCAGATCTTTGAACAAGCCTAAGAGGTTCCTGATCACAGTTGTTTAGAGTCCTATCTTCACTATTAATACTATTATTATTATTACTAATACTACAACTACTAATACTATTGTTATTACTACTATTAATAACAATTTCTTTATTATTATTATCTGCTGTTTCATCAGTTGATGTGGCAACACTGACTGACGGACTCGGTACTCTACTAATAGCTACTGATTTTTGTTCTTCTTTCTTTACTTCTTCAACTGGACTTTTCTTAATCGGCGATTCAACTTTATGGTTATTAGAATCACTGTTATTATCGCGTTCTCGAGGAACAGCATTTACCGGATCTGAATGTGTTCTTGGTGCTCGTGAAGGCCTTTTCATAGCGATCGATAATGAATAATTTCTTGGTAGTGTTTTTGAAGATTCTGTTTTATCACAGGAAGAAGGTGTTTGCGGAATCATATGGTTTTCTTGACTAGGAGATTTCTTTATCTCAGGCAATGGTTGTTTATCCTCTGAGATAATCTCTTTAACTGGGACAGAAGCAACGCTTATTGGCACTGGCACTGAAGGAGGAGAGGGAGACTTCTCCTTTACAGGCTCTGAAAAAAAAAAACAAAATGAAACGTAAATGCATGATAATAATCGGGTGGAAATTTTTCAACTTGTCAGATTAGATATTCTATTGTTTAATCTGTACAAAATACTAATTTGAAATGTTTGATATTTTTATTCTCTTCAGTAAGTGTAAAAAAATTGTTAAAGATAAATCATTAACAGAACACAGTTATATCTAATTCTTTAAATACTCAGATGCATATTAATATTGAATATTAATCAGTGATTGTGTCTAATCAAGAAAATTATTATTCAACAGAATCTTCTAAGTTTTGATAATGTTTGGGCAACTAAAAAGTAATACGAGGTCTTTCAGAAATAACCAAACTTTATTATTTTAATCTTTATTATTAATGCTACAGATTATTGCTCCTTGTTGCCTTCAAAGTATTCCTCTCCACTATTCACAAACTTTTCCCAGCAATGTTTCCACTTCACGACGCAGTCCTGGATAGCTTCATTTGAAATGGCCTTTAAAAGTCTGTGAGGAATTTGATTAAAGGTCATCAACAGTCTCAAAACAGCACCTTTTCATCACCGATTCTAATTTTAAAAATAAAAAAAAAATCACAAGGAGCCTGGTCTGGCGAATACGAAGGCTGAGGCAGGACAATCATCTGATTTTGGCACAAAACTGACAAATTGATATAGCCAAGTGTGCGATGGCATTGTCGTGGTGGTTTACTTTTCACATAACCGTTGTAAAACACCTTGATAGTGTGCATGGTTCACCGATTCACCTTGATGAAACAATTCAAAATGCAAAATTTCATTAAAATCAAAAAACAGAGTGTCACTTTGACACTGGATTGAGACTAATGTGCTTTCTTTGGGTGTGGAAATCCTTTGCCAATCCATTGTGATGATTGAAATTTTGTCTCAATGTTGTAGCCATAACTCCAGCTTTTGTCTCCCATTATGATCCTTTGCATGAATGTTTCATTGCCATCGCCTTCTTCAAGAAGATGACGACAAATGTCCACTTGACATTTTTTTTGCTGTTTAGTCATCAAACGAGGAACAAAGATTGCTTCAACTCTATGCATGTTCAATTTTTTAGTTGTAATGTTATGGCATGATCCAACTAAGATGCTAACCTCTTCTGCAAGTTTTCTGACAGTCAACTGGTGATTTGTACGCACCTATCGTTGAATTTCTGAATGCGGGTGTCAACAGTTGAGTCGAACGCCCTCCTGGTCAAGGATCATCTTTAATAGATTGTCGACCACTTTTAAATCATGAAGACCATTTCTAACATTGCAGAAGACTCAGAGCATCATCTCCGTAAGCACGTTTTAAAAGTTGAAATGTTTCTGTAAAAGTTTTCCCCAATTTCACGCAAAATTTTACGTTGTATCGTTGCTCCCGAAAATCGCACATTACAAAGATTGCTACTAACACTTAAACATGTTGCATTCAAATAACACAAAAATTTAACGAGATACCAACAATTCAAGAATATTTGGTGACAAAGCAGGTTATGCGGTACACAGTACTGCCAACTGCATGTCATTAAATATCTCCATTGGCGCTTAATTTAAAATGTTTGGTTACTTTCTGAACAAACCTCGTACATTGATTATTTCCATGGATATTTCTTACACTTTCAGTAGAAATAAAAACCTTGGAACTAACTACAAATTTTAATTTAAATATTTTTCAGGATTTCCCTCTAAATCCCTTAAGTGGATGAAATGTGATAGAAATTTTGTATTTAAATTTTTTATTTCTGAAATCCTGGAAACATGTTAAGATTTTTAAAAAACATACAAAGGAAAAAAATTACATTGAACAGCAATTATTTATGTATTTAGTTTACAGGCAGAATATTTCTAATTACTTGACTAAGCAATTTGGTTACTGATAATTTGAAATACTGTCAAAATTTGTAAAAAAGGTTTTCCTTCAGCTTCAAAAGTGACAAACATTAAGAAGAGAGAGCTTGAGAACTCTGAATTTGTTCACATAAAAAATAGGTATCAGTACTTCAACTAGCTAAAATATATATTTTAGCTAGTAATTAACAATTGGAATAAATCATTATGTTTAATATAATTTAATACATACAAACTTTAAAAATAAATATGTTATAAAACAAAAATTCATTAATGCAGATAGGTCAAAGTGATAAATGAAGTACATTAACTAATCTGATTTTATAAAGATTTATGTTTGATGTCAATCAGATTTATTTAATGTTGTTTGATTCTTATTTGAAGAGAAAGAATTGGGTGACTCCTTTTGTTTTCGTTTTCTCTTCTGATAATGAAATATACATTTTTTCCTATTACAAAACAAGCTACATACAAATTGTCAGACAGCTTTAAGGTTACTGCAAACTTTTAAAATGTGCAGTGATAACAAAATTGTTTTATATAAATTAAATGTTTAGTAATTTTGTGAGATTAGTTTATAAATATAATTTATTTTTATTATTAAAATGAGAGTAATTTTCTAGTTCAAAGTTATGAAGTAAACCATTTTTAAATAATAAATAAATATATTTACAAGAAAGTAAAAACCATGTATTTCTACTGGTATTTATAAAATTAAAATAAAAACTACAAAAAAATAAGATATCACTTCACACAATTCCAGTGAAAAGTGTAAAGTTAGATTAAAAACAGTTTGAGCTTCTAGAACCTTCAACCCAGACACTAAAATCTAATGCATACCCCTTATATGAGTTTGATAACAATAAAAACTAATCTTAAGAGAGACAGAGATATTATGAAATTAAAACTAATAAAAGAAACATCCTTCACCATTTAACTGAACTGAAAAAAAAATTCCTAACTAATTAAACTTTCCATATGAACTAGCTAGTGAAGAATGATAATGATTTTTAAGTGTTTTTGTTTGCTATTCTTCTTTAATAACTCTATTTAGCATATTATTTCCTCACATATTCTAGTTTTGTTGAAAAAAATTAAAGAATTTACTAAAAACACAGTAATTTCATTTTCAAAAGTATAACATTAAGGAGAACTTAAATAGTTCTTAATATTAAGGACAACTAATGTGTTTGTTATTAAGTTTTTTACAAGATAGTAAGTGTCTGACATGTTATACTAGTAAGATTTAGTAATAATAATCGAGTAGTCAAATTAAAATATTTTTATAAAATAATAAGATTTTCTATTCTACTGTATACAAGTTTAATATTTAGGAATCAAAATATCAGTAAAAGAAATCTATTTCCAACCTGTTACCTTTAATCTGTTCTTAGGTAACCTGATTTACCTAAGGTAAATCAAATCTCCTAAAGTAAAATAAGTACTTATAATTTAAAATATCAGAAGATAATTAACATAATAAAACAATAATTTGATAAAGATAATAAAAAATTATAACAAAAAATACAAAAGAAAATAATCAGAAATGATTATCACAATTATAATTATATATTTAAAAAAACACATCATTTATCATTTATGATAAATTACTGTGATAAATCATTTTGATTATTGTAATGATTATGATGTTATATTTTTTTTTTAGTTTTTATTTTTTTTTTTGGTTGATGAATAATTTACCATATGAGCTCAAAGCTTGTCCATGGGAAGATATAATTTTGTTGCAAATGAAAAATGATACAAACTCAGGATCATCCAGATGAAAGGCTAAGACACTACAACCCTACTAAAGATGTTGGTAAGTACACAATTAAAAGAGGACAGACAGTATTTATAAACTGAGAAAATTTAGAGTTATGATATAAAATTCACATGAAAACACATTTTATAAAATGTTCAAAACCTTTTGTTTGACCTTTCCACATGGCAATGTAGGTTAATTTTTTTATATTAACAGTTCTAAAAAAAGTTAACAGTTAATTCGAAGCAAAATGTTTAACTTTCCCTAAATAAGAGCTATTTTGTTACTTTTTGAGTTGTTCATTTGGTACAAAATGTTTTTAATAGAAGAAACTGGATTTATATAATTTCCTTGTGTCAACAACCAATTTTTTTTAGCCAGTACTGAAATGACACTGTAATTCCAGTAGCAAACTTGCTACTAGAGTTACACTTACAAAGATGTTCTGAAATAGTAATAGTAGATTAGTTACACAAAATATGACCTAAAATAATTACATACCTTGGTTTTCAATTGTCAGTTGACCACCAGAAGGTGACATGGTGCGTTTGTAACTTCCCTCAAAATTAGGTACACCTCGTTCTCTATCTCTTGGAACACGATGAGCCAAATAAGAAGCCTTTGATTGGCTCCTAAAAATTAAAACAAAACATAACTGTTATTAATATTATAACAATGTATATATAATAATCAATATGCATATTACATAAGTTTAAAATATTTAGAAAAGAAATCACATATAATGGAATTATTTTTTTTGAAATTTACAAGTTACAGTTTTTTTTAGTTAAACATTTTTCAATAAATAATTTACTCAATTATGTGCTTCTAAATATATCTCTAGAAGAACAAGACACCTAATCATCACACAGTGCAGATTAGAAATATATTCTAATCTCCTTGAATTTGACATCTTGTCCAACAGATATTAAATGTTCAATTGCAGGAAGGTATTCCCACTTATCTGCTCCGATCGCCAGGAATACATAGTTACTCCTTGCCTATTCCTGTTTACATAGTTAGCCGATGATACGGCACCAATCGATCTCTGTAAGCTTTGAACATCTAGATACAGTACTAGATCTCCCCTATCTCTCAACGAAACTGGTCCAACTGCATCTACAGTGTAACCTGTAATATGCACAGTTGTGGATAATGTGAAATGTTTCCAGTTTGGAACTGAAGTCTCATAGAATGCGACAATGATGAAAATATCAGCATCAGTCTCTCTGAAACTACTGATTCATTGGAGCTGTACTCGAATTCCTTTAAGAAATCTAGTGCGCTCATCATCACTTCGAATGAGAATGATGTCTGTGATAAGAAAAGATCGGGAGAGTTGTTGGGTAGCAACACTAATGAATCCGTGCCACAGTCCATTTCCAGAACACAGCCCCAAATTCTCATAATAATAATAATTTAATCATGACACATTGCAGATTAAAAGTACATTCTACTGTAATAAAAAAAATCAAAAATCTAATTATTACATAAATGTTATCAAGATTCCCAAACTACTTAATAAAAATAGATCACACATAGACACAAAATGCAAATCTTTCACTTACAAAAAAACCTCAACGTTCAAAAAACTTGAATAATAAAAAATTGAACACACTAAAATTTGACAAAAACAACATATACGGTACAATGTAGAAAGGTACAAAGTGCTCAGGAACTGAATAAAAATTGTAAAAATGTAAAAAACAAAAGAACAAAAGAAAGTTTTTTACATGTTTTTTTTAAAGACTGGAACCACATTCATCAATCACATCAATAAATCTTCTATCAATCTGTTATATAAATTTTTAATCAGATTAATCAGAAATGTTATCTGTCAAACACAATTTTATTATTTTTTTCTGAATGAATAACAAGTAAATTAAAAAACCTAATAATCAATAATAAATATTACAAAAGCGATAAATTAATTTTGTTCATATGCAATTTATTATGTTAATTATATATTATCTCACTGTACATTAATTTATGTAGAGCATAAATGTCTTGAATGAAAGAAACTTCTAAAAATAAATTAAATTAGTTAATTAATCACTGTGATATAATTCTCTAATTTTTATTAATTTCTGAGTAAATATAAATCCCAATGTACTACATCTTTCAAACCAAACTAATTATTTTACTCTCATCAAATACTGAATATTTATGACATAACATTTCTCTGAGAATGAAAAGTTTTTAATATCAATATTCACATATAATTATAGAGCCTTTATTGATAAATGACATGATGAAAAATTAAATTAGAAAGCAAAAGTAACAACTGCTATCTATGAGAAGTTGACCTTCCCTAATTTATATGCAGCAGTATAATCCTCAAAAAAATTAACATAACGCTATAGTAGTTTGATATACAAAAGAAATTCTTGATTTTATTATATGATGCGTTATAAAAAAAAACCTTCAAAAGACAACAGGTTTTTCAAATATATCAAAATAAAGTTTTTTCTCTAATAATAAAGCAAACTGGATGTGCATTAATTATAAAATTACTATCTAAATACAGTACATAAAAAGTAGTAGTAGAACTTTAATTATTACAATGATGGATATATCATAAAAGAGAATAATTATCACTAATCCCTGAGATAAAATTATTAAAGCAAGATCATTAAGGCAGGCTCACTTAAAAAAAAATTTCAATTACAGTAAGTGAAAGATAATCTACAATTCTTCTTCAAACATGGCAGACATTAAACAAGAAATTTAATAAATATATATATATTAATAATATATTTTAATAATAAATCAAATTATTCTTAAAAACAATTTGATGTTAAATTGATAAAAAAAGTACTTTATTAAAATCGATTAAAGATATCCTCTTATTGCTTTTTATATTTTTTTCAGTCTCCATTTTAGAGATCTCTGCTTCTATAGAATGGATTTTTTCTAATAACAAAAAATTTACTGAAAACATAATTAATTTCTTTTTTAAATTAAAGATTAACAATTTAAAAATTTTATTTTTAATAAATATTGAAATAAAAAAAGTTTAGTTCTGTAGAAAGCCAAAATCTCTGCTATAAAGGAGAAAAAAAAAATTATAAATGGAAATAATTTTTTTTATTAATCCCAACAAATTAATACAAACTGCTAGAATGCAATTTTCATTATTTATTTATTTATTGAATTTGGTTCCGAGTCTGTTGCTTAAAAAATGCACAGTTTTAATAATTGTAATTATCTACCTGTACTAGTAAGATTCCTCCATAAAGGAGGTATTATTTTTATGGCTATAGAAATTGCGCTTTTTATGTAATGATTGTAAGGAAAAACAATACTATTGATAATGATAATGGTAATAATATTAATGTTTATAATGTTGCAATGATAATATTAACAATAACAATGATAATGATGATAAAATAATAATTATTATTATTTATATATTTATATTATTTATATTTACATAGTAACAACAGGCTTAACCCTAACTGTTACTAGAAGATAAATGAATTTTGTAGAATGTGAAGAATGTCACAATAATAATAATAGTAGAAATAATTTTAATATTATAATTATTGTTCTGAAAAAACGGGACTCTGTATTGAAAACTGATGACAATTTGTTTCATCTGTTCATTCTACGGTTTGGGATGCTTCCTGGTCCACTAGATATGGATTCATAATTATTGTAAGAAATTTGTATCCACAGCTACACAAGCTATCTTAGAACTCAAGTTACTGGTTAGGTGACATCCATTTTTCTATTGTTAGACATAATCCAGACCCTACTAGATGTAGGTTTGTAATGGATGAAAACAAGCTTGCATGTTGGTGGTTTTTGAAGCTGTCAAAATAAATAAGCTGTCTTAGTTGGATTGTTATTATTGACATGAAAGCTTTTTCCATTCCTACGTCGGCTGCAATCCCCAGGCAGGCAGTGTAACTTAATAGGGCTGCTTGGCAGGCAGCTAGGGGTGAATGTGTTATTGATATTTAAAGTTATCTGCTATCTTGGGAAGTGACAGAATTTATTAGAGCTACTTGTATCAAAATATAGGCCTCGATGAAATAATTCAAATGAGATATAAGTTGCTTCTTTGTAGTGTTCTATTTTTATGGAGATATGAATGAAAAATGTTAATTTTAGGGATTTTAGATAATGAATGTAGTAATTTGTTATTTTTATATTGGAAATTGAGGTAAATGGATATATGATGACATTTTAGATAAGTAATACATTATAAACCTGGTAAATACAGATTACAGTATTAAAATTCCTTACTATCTAATACTGTAATTTTCAAAAAACAGATTACATACTCAAAAAGTCAATTAAATATTTTCGATAATAATTATGGTATAATAAGATTGGTCAAGGACATCAAATCAATTAGACAACTAATTAAACAAAAACAATACAGAACTGGTATACCAAATTAAAAATACATTACTCTTTAACAACAAAGATTAATACTCAGTTATAAAGTTAATAGACTAGTTTTTTTTTGTTTTTTAATAAAATCCAGCTGTACTGAGATATTGTAAATCAACATACATGTAATTAATTTTAAACATAAATTCATAATTTCAACTAATTCAAAAGATCACCATTCTACGATAGATAACTTATAAAATGTTATTTAAAATTAAGGATTCATAAAAACAACTAACCTATGAAAGATGACAAAATAACTAATCTCACAACATTCATATTTCATAACAAACCTGAAATAAATTATTAATTCAAAATCTACAATCTCTGTTTTACTGACTAACTTAAAAATAACATGGTAATGTTAAGAAAAAATGAACCACACATTTACAAGAACATAAAACGATGTAAAAATTAAATCACAACTGCTCAAAGTATAAATTAAAAACAAAATGGCATTTTAAATGGTATTAAAGTATTATAAAAATTAATTTTGTACCAAAAATTATTAAAATATTTTAAACAACTTGCTTTTTTAATCTGTTTAATCACATATTTTATTTATTATCATTATTCTTACACAAGTCAGTTATTAGATTTAACCACATTTCATCACGATCAAGAATTATATAAAAACAATATGTTTCTTATTCAAGAATTACATAAAAACAATATGTTTATTATTCAAGTGGATGATTGGTCTTTCCTAGATACAAGTCAACCATTCCTAAGCAGTGAGGGGATTAATTAAATGTCATTGAATACTTTCTTAATTTTGTAGTAAAATAAAAGTTTATTTTAAAATATTATTATTAGATGATCAATTTATTTGTTTGTTATATTTTTATAGCAAGATTCTATTTCAATATGGTAAATTCAACAAAAAAAGTTCAAAAAAGGTAGAACAAGGTCTGCTCAGAAAATAACCATACTTTATTTTTTTAATCTTTATTATTAATTTTACATATTATTAGTCCTATTCCCGTTCAAAGAACTTCCATCCCCTATTCACACACTTCCAGCAGTGTTTCCACTTCACAAAACAGTCCTGAAGAGCTTCATTTGAAATGACCTTTAAGGTCTGTGACGAATTTGCTTTAATATCATCAATAGTTTCAAAACGGCGTCCTTTCATCACCGATTTTAATTTCAGAAATACAAAAAAATCGCAAGGAGCCAGGTCTGGAGAGAAGCAAGGCTGAGGGAGGACAGTCATCTGATTTTTTGGCACAGAACTGATGAATTGAAAAATCTGGCCATGCGGGTGTATCCACGAGACAACTCATGGTTCCTTCCTCAAGTTGTCTTGCCACAACTTTCAGTCTCTTTTTGTGGATTTTTTCACATAACCATTGTAAAACACTTTGATAGTACACACAGTTCACCATTTCACCTTGATGCAAGAATTCAAAATGCTTAATTCCATTAAAATCAAAAAAAAGAAAGTATCACTTTGACATTGAATCAAGACTGACATCAATGGAGGCATGGAGATCATTTGCCAATCCATTGCAATGATTGAACTTTTGTCGCAATGTCGTAGTCATAAACCAGCTTTTGTCTCCTGTTATGATCCTTTGCATGAATGTATGACCAGATCATCATCAGCTTGTTCAAGAAGATGTTGTTGACAAACATCCACTCAATGTTCTTTCTGCTGTTCAGTCATCAAACGAAGAACAAATTTTCCTGCAACTCTATGCATGTTCAATTTTTCAGTAATAATTTCATGGCATGATCCAACTGCAAGTTGGAGATGCAAGTTTTTGTAATTTTTGTACGTCAATTTTTTTTGACAGTCAATCAGCAATTTGTACGCACCACATCATTGATTTTCTGAATGCGGGTGTCATCAGTTAAGTCGAAGGCCTTCCTGGTCAAGGATCATCTTTAATCAACTATCAACCATTTTTAAATCATGAAGACCATTCCTAACATTGCGTAAGACTCAGAGCATTATCTCTGTAAACTTGTTTCAAAAGTTGAAACATTTCTGTAAACGTCTTTCCCAGTTTCACACAAAATTTTACATTGTATTGTTGCTCCTAAAAATCGCACATTATAAAAATCACTACTAACACTTAAACATGTTGCACTCAAATAACAATATTACAAAAACTAAATGAGATATCAACAATCCAAGAACATTTGGTTACGGAGGAGGTTATGTGGGTTATTTTTAATAACCCACATACAATATTGAATAAGTTGAAAAACATATATTCATTACAAATGCATCAAACACTGAAGAAATTCATGTTGATGCCTGCATAATTGATTGAAGTACATATTATTAACATCTTTTGGAGAGATGAGTTTAATTAAGTTTGAAATTACTGCACTTTTAGTTTATTATATCAACTACAGCTAAACACAACTAAATAGATTTTTTGACAATAAATGAATTGTTTGACTTCATGAAAACCTAAGTAACACCAAATTTTAAAGCATTTTCTATTCCTGCTATAAAAGTAACAGGAATTTTGGTAGCTACAAAGAAAATAATTTTACTACAAAGAAAAAAAAATTTTTTTGAATCTATGTCAGTTCAAAGTAATCTACTTTTAATTTCATCTAAAAGACATTACAATACGTAGACCTCCATATCTAATTTTTCTCTGTCATTTGATTCTTAAATTTTTCATTAAAAACTTAAAGCTCACGTTTAAAAACAAATGGTAGTCTACATTGTTATCTCGCTGCTTTCCATACTAGAACTTACTTTTCCTGATTTTCTACTGCAATTTCATCTAGCTTCCTGATTTTTATAGTAGTTATAGAGAGGTTACCTTTTTCTATATGTATCTAATCATTTTTAAAATCAAAAAATGTTCACAATATTTTTAAAAATTACATCAGTTATAATGAGATGGTTTTATTTCTTTTTTTTGAGATGATGGCATCGACTCCTTTTAGTTATTTTGTGCTAAGAGAATTACAAATTTGTAGCATATGAAAAATATGGCTGACCAGGATTAAAACCGAGGACCTCTGGATGAAAAATTGCAACACTACTGCTCTGCCACCAAGATTGGCAATATTATTATAAATAAATAATATAAAATAACTTGATAACTAACGAATAATTAGGTTAAGTAACTAAAGAAAAAGAAGAAAAACAAGTAATAAACATCTATTGTTTGTCATCTTGTCAAACAATCACACTTTATTGTTCTACTTTTTGCTTCATTTAATTCAGTTATAGTTCATCAATTAAATCTATTTAAAAAATACTTGTCAGTTCATACCTGACCTTATTTTCAAGTTAAAAGAAATTAATTAAGTAAACTGTCAGTATGCTTTTTTATATACATAAAAATAGATTTCTTTCTACTGTACTGAAATAACTTTTTTGTTTTAAATCAAAAGTAAACTAAAAATCAGTAATGACCAGTAAACATCAATTTAAAACTAATTAGCAGAAGACATATTAAGCTTATAGTGAAATGTTGCGCAACAAATTATAACTGTAATGTAGCTGCTAGTTAACTATAAAACAAAAATAATCTGTACATTTTGAGAAAGACATGATCAGCAGATACTGCAATTTTAATTAATGATGAAAATATAAAAATTCTAACTAAAAGGCCACACACACACACACACACACACACACACACACACACACACACACACACACACACACACACACACACACGCACACTACCACACACACACACACACACACACACACACACACACACACACACACACACACACACTGTCATCTTCGTTTATTCAAAAAGTAAGATTTAAAAATGTTTAAACATGTAATAATAAATTTATCAGTTGAAAGAAATTGTGTGTAACAAATGAAATGATTATTTTGCCCTTTGACACGGACATGCATCAATATTGTGCTGAAGTACCACTGAAATGGTACTTCAGCACTACTTTTGTTATAACTTTATGATACTACTGTTAGTCTAGAAGGCTGATACTTGACATATATATGAACACCTTGACAACCCACCCATGTACATGCAACCATGAAAAAATGTTGTTTAAGTGAAGTCACTCAAAATGAGTTTTTTAAAAACCATTTTTTCTTCTTCCAATATTCTAAATGGTAAAAATATTAATTACAAATTTATTTTTACTTTTTATCAATAATATACTTAGAGAAAAAACTACGAAAACATGAAAAATTACACATAAAAAATAAAATTCAATATTTTTTGAAGTTCAGTTCATTTTGAATACCAATGATTTTAAATTTGAAAAAAAGATATAACCGATATTTAAATTTTATATATATAGTCTTGTATATATAGTCTTGTATAACTTAATGTTAGAGTATATTTTTAAAAATAATGAAATTTATGAATGTAAGGTTTATTACAGTATTTAATACATACTCCTCGCTCCTTAATAGACATTTCAATTTTTTTTAAGCATTGAATCTAAGTTTTTAAATATTTCTTTAATTTCTTGATTGTGAAACCACACCTTTATCACAGGACAAATCATCTTCCCTTTGGTAGTGTTTTTCTTTTCTTCACAATTGCCCACAAATTTTCAACTGGGTTCTGATCTGGTGAATTTCCAGGCCAGTCCAAATACTGAATCCCTTTTTGAGACATGAAATGCTTAACTTTCTTTTAGGAGTGGCAGAGAGCAAAATGTTGTTGAAAAACAGCATTTCCACTCCAAATAAATCTAAAAGTTTTTTAAGTTCTAGTAGAGTCCTATTTTTCAATAATGAGATTACTTTTCAGTGTTCATCATCCCAGAGATGGGCACTAAAGTTTTAGATTCAAAGTAGCTGCAGCAGCCCCAAAACATCTTCTTTAAAAGATGGTACTTTTTTGAACTGTTTTGGAGAAACCATCATCGCTTTTTTGCACATGTGACATGATTATGCATGCCCTGAACTAGAAATGACTTTTGTCAGAGAAAAGGACTTTTCTCAAAGTCTCAGCACTCCAGTTTCTGTATTTTTTGAACCAAAGGAGCCTTTTTTTCTTCATAACGTTCATAAGAAATTTTTTTTATAGGCCTTTGTGCCTTGCAATCACTTTCCAGAAGTCTTCTGCGTACAGTAGAATCATCAATTTTCACACCAGCTGATTCTAAGTCTTTTTGTATCTCAAAACTATTTTTCTGAGGATTAATTTAATTTTATTTTTAATTTTATTGAGGAAAAATAGTATTATCTTTTAAGGTGATTTAACATTTTCTTCCACAGAAATCTATTCATTTGGGTGAAACTGTACCTGTCTCAAGATTTTATCTAATTATCTTAACTACATTTAGACTAACCTTACACTCTGCTGCTAACTGTCTTGAGTCATACGAGTATGTTCATTCAGTGTTATTATCTTGCTTCTTTTCTTAGGAATTAAATCCATATTTTACTTTTATAAATTTATTAATGGAATTACAAGAATATCACTTACACTAGAAGCAACAAATATAAATTACCTAATACACAAAACCTCTCAAAACAAACAATATATTTTTAGGCAATACTTGAAATGGAAGGAAACAGCTGTACATCTGGAATCAACTAACTAAAAATTACGTCTTGTTCCCATTAATTTTCACACCACATATATTATATATATATATATATATATATATACATACATACGATATCAGAAAAATGACAAAAAACTTAACAAATGGAGTAATTTTTCTTTTCAGAGTTTTCAAAGAAAAGTGCAATATTACTTTTGGTTGCATGGTGTGAACGGGAAGTGAATATGAATTTTCTTTATATTTTGTGATATTTAGAGTACGAAAATATTATTAGCTTACATTGAGGTTTCCTTACATATTTATACATGCCTCTACATAAAATTTTGTGGCTACAAAATTTCCAAAACTACTATATAAATTTCATTGAAATTTAGAGATGCTGTAGTAATGTCTGTGAAGTTGTGCATATGAAAATTTGCTGAAAATTGGTAGTGTCATTCTTGAGTTATGCTCAATTTAAGGTAAAAAAGTTTGAGCAGGGTTCATTATGATGCTACACATTGGAAAGTTGACGTTTCTTTACCTTCAATATCAATTGTAAGCTATTAAACCAAATTATATATATATATATATATATATATATATATATATATATATATATATATCAGAATATTAAAAACAAATTAAATTAACCAAAAGTTGATCTCGTGTAATGGGGTATGTATTTTTTTTTTAATAAAATGCATTAATTTTGATTTATCAATACCTATAATAAAATACATTACATATTAATCTTCTAAAGAAGATTTATACTTAATTGTGAAATAAATACTATCTACTTTTCAACTGCAAAATGTTCACATATATTATAAATAACATAAAAAAATCATAAAAAATTCTTTTACATTAAGATATAAATCAAAATAAAATTATAAATAAAAAAAGTATTTCCTGATTAAATGCAAGGAAACAAAAAATACAAATGATTCATTACAGCATACATTATAAAAATGTTTTGTATTATTTTAAATGTCAGGTAGATTCCAGTGTCCAATTTGTATGTAGCGTTACTTAAAAAGATATGTTTATACCCAAATATATATATTTATATGTACATATAAATTTACATGAAGAGGAAAATTGTTGTAACTTGGGTCAATTTTTAATTTAATTTTTTTTTTATTCATAATTTTTATTAATTTTATTTATAAATTCAGTAGAGGGTATACTGAAATGAAACGACTAGCACTAGATAGGGAATCTTGGAGAGCTGCATCAAACCAGTCAAATGACTGAAGACAAAGACAAAAAAAAAAATTTTTTTTTTTACTTCAAACTGTGTGGTAATTTTTAATTGTTAATGATTTTACAATATAGTTAATAACATTGTTAATCTACTATTTTTTTTAAATTCTATTTGAATAACTATTTTAATTTGAAAATTTTTTTTAAGGTCTGTTAGTTTGTCCAAAGGTACAGCAATGCAATATACCTTGGGTCGGTCCATGTTGTATCTTGGGTCCATATGATAAGTGGGTTAAAAAGTATTTTTCTTTCCAGGAAATAAAACATGACATTTCAGTATATAAACCAGATTTATTTAACACATTTTTACATCTGTCATTAAATGCTTAACAGTACTTAACTTTTAAAAATATGCAAATTAGGTCTAACTGGAAAATTAATAAAAAGTAACCTATTTAATTAGTCTAATCTTATAATTATCTGAAAAATATACAGGAAAATAAGAGTTTATCTCAGTAAATAATAAAAAAATTTGGCTCATTGTACATTGTACAAGCAAAATCAACAGGAAAATATATGTGTTCTGCTGACGATAGGAAGTGCCACCAGCAGAAGCAAGTTTACATTCAATGTCTTCGTTTAAAATGTCATATAAACCTTCCTTGTCTAGAAAAAAATTATTGCTGAAATTCACTCTTTTGTAATAATGAACTTCATACATCTCATTAAGTAATTTTTCCATAACTCTTGCAACATAAAACAATCTTCTTCCTTTTTCCCTTATGATTTTTACTAAAACAAAGCCCTCATTTTCAATTTCCAAAACAAGGCTTCTTTCAAGTATTAGATCTACTATTAGTCTCTTTAATTCATTTCAATTAAATTATCTAAATTGTCATCACTCATGTCCTGTGGTAGGTTGTCAATTCCATCAGAATCGTCATTGTCCATAATCAGCTTTTTCTTTGAGGATTTCTTCAAAGCTATCTTTTTATCTTCTATTTTTGCTTTCTTTGCTTTTGACTGCTCAATTTCATTTTTTTTCTGGAGTATCCGTCAATATTCTCGTCATGCACTTTTCCTTCCTTTATTACGTTTCCTTGATGGAACCTCTGGGAAAGCCCAATCACTTCTGGAGATACTACAATAATTCCTTCAGATTTTTCACTATCATAAACAGTTGCAGGCAGTCATTAAGAGGAATGTCTTGCTGTAATGTGCTAGGCCCTGCTACTGCATTGGGTTGAGTTCCCTGTTCTTCTCTGTCAAATGGCCGATCTGTCGCATAAGAAGATAAATATTCTTCCTCTCCAAAATTATTTTCATTGAGAATAGATTCCACTCACATGAAATCCAATCTTGATAAGTTCTGTAGTAAATACCTTGTTGAAGGCAGTATTGATCAAACCGGCAAGGTCATATATAGCGAATGGTCTTTCGGGGTTCTAGATCGTCCAGTCATTAAGGGTAGCATTATTAAATGATTGTACGGTACAAAAGCTCCACAGTTGAGTGGTTGGAGTTTATGTGATGTGCGGGAGGAAATGTCAGTATGACGACTCCATTTTCCTTGGCTACAATAATTGCATCAATTGAGATATCTGTCTCCTGGTTATGAATAATAAGGAGAGCAGGGTTATTTAGAGACAGTCTGACATACTGAATGAAGTGTTTGATATATTGTACAAACAAAATTTCATTGGATCACCATGAAGGGTTTGTTCTGCCGATAGTGCTCGAAGGTGCTCCTATGATTATGTTCCCTGAAATTTACCCCCAGGTAAATCAATCCGGCAGCTATCATTGTGAAATTGATGCCCCACTAAGCTAATGTTGCTGAACCATGATGCTTTGTTTTTTGTCATCACATATAACCTTTGAAGGCTCATGAACTGTAGAATTTCCAGTTTCATCCAAATTATAAATCGTAATAGGTGAAAATTTATATTTTTCCAATACTGTTTTTAAATTAGTAAAAATGGCTCCAACATTTTCCTTGTTGAAATTCATGGCCCAGAAAAGGTTTGTAGCTTCAGGATTCCGTAAAGTCAAAACAGGAAAACGTTTATGAAATAGCCGATACCAGAAATTCCCAGTTGATTGTTTTAACTCACAATTTTCAGGACTTTTAGGTTATTGGATTTTACATAATCATAAGCTAACTTAAGAAGAGACATTTTTGTAAGTCCATAGTGAAGCTTCGTGGTGTACTTCAAATACTTCACCAACTCAGTTTCTTATTCTTTTGAAAATACGTTTTTAGCATCAATATTAGATATATAAATAAACAGTGCATGAACAGACCTAGAAAGTTTACGTTTATTTAAATGTCTTCGCAAAACACTATTCGAAACATCATATACTTGGCAACTGCCCTAATATCCATCTGGTTCTGTAGCACATCATTTGCTGTTTTTTTCAAGGGTTATTACGTTCACTGTCTTCCAGAGGGCCATATATGTTATTTAATCTTAACGTTAATGGAACGGTTGTACCTTGGGTTGACCCAAGATACAACATTATGATGTGACCCAAAGTAGAATAAGAACAGTTATTTTACAAATGGCCTCATGGTCCCTTTATAGGTTAGGCTTTTAGACATTAAGTACCATTAGGTAGAGAAAAATCCAAACTAATTAATTACCTGTATGATTTTTTCAGCTTGTTTATGCATTTCTCACCAAAAATCAAGAAACTCATTCAAAAATATTTAATTTTACCAATGAAAAACTAAAACTAATTTCCCACAAAAAGTTAGCATTACACAATGGAATAAAACAATATTCACAGTGCTCCTAGTGGCAAATCAGATAAATAAAGATCCTAACTTCACTCTTTGCTGCTCAGAAAGCAGCACAGTGCAGAATAATCCAAGGTACAGCCCACCCAAGAAACCACACTTATCCCTATTGTATGGAAAAAACACAGAAATAACTGAAAACCAATACTGAAAGTACATTTATATCCAATAGAAGTAACATAACTCATCAACATAAATATCTGGAAACTAAAAAAATTAGGATTATGAAAATAAAAATAATAATTAAATATAATTGTAAAATATATATATATATATATATATATATATATATTTAAATGAACAAATGCTGTAAAACTATTAATCAAAAGTCAACATTTCATAAAGAGAAGGGAGAGGTGTTGTCACACAAACACAATTTTAGAAACTTATTTATATTTTTTAATATTTTACAATTAGACAATTACAAAAATGTAAATTTTTATTAAATATAATTTGGAAATCACATAAAAATTTTAACAGCAAATCAAAATAAAAAATGTTTACTATTTTATTATTTATAATTAGATTAACTATACAATTTTTTTGTAGCGCTGAATATATGGAAAGAAAAGAAAAACGGCATAACCTTTTTTAAAGGTTTTTTATGTTTTGCAAACGTGAAAATATAAAATAAAACATGTTAATTTAAAATCATACAACACAAAAAAAAAAATTGTTAAAATTACTTATCACCAGACATTTTTCTTCAGTTCATAAAATCAGTTTTTTCTGTATTAATACAATAGTTTAAATTTATTTTATTAAAAATTACATTTCAAATATTTTTTTTATAAAATATGTATGTAATTAGATAGATGAAATAAGTGAAAAAATTTTGGATTTTTCCACGGAATTAAACGTAAATCTAGAAATAAATCATCCAAGTAATAATATTGCTCTCGTAATTTTAACATAACATTTATAAGTAGAATAATTTGATTACAATAAATTTCTATCAAAGAGGTAGATGAACAAAAAAAACTGAAGTCAGAAACGAAAAAATTGTTTTATTAATCGAAAAAATTATTAAACAATGAATTTTAAAATTATAATAGGAGACTTTCATTATTAAAAATGTTATGTTACTTATGAAGAAAAAACCTATTTAAACAAAATTAAATCAAAATTTTTATTGTGCTGTAATTGAACTACATTATTAAGTTTAAGTGTATATTTTTAATTAGTCTTTTCCGGGAATGATTCAAAATAATTTAATTTTATAATAAACGGCGAACGAACGATTTTAATACAAAATATAGATTACATAAATAAAAGCACGAATTGTATGTAATAAATGTGAAAGTATCAAAACAATATTATTATTAAAATAATAATAATTTTAAATTTAATAAATTAAACAATGATTGAAATTAATTTTATCAATGTTTACAAACAATATAAAATATAAACATATTTTCTATATAAAATTGATATCATTTCTAAATGGAAATAAAACAAACCGTATAAGTGATATCTTAACAGAGATAAAGCTATGTCCAAATCTTTATAGATTAAATCTTTACACAAATATACAATTTTATAAATATAACTACGGTAAAGGAAAATAAAATGGATTTAATAGCACAAATGTTACTTTTAATACAATTATAACGATTACGAAAGTTAACAATTTATGACAGATCACGATAAGCTAGCTGCTTATACTTAAATATGTAATCAACCCACTTTTTGGTCGTGAACCCGACAAAATGATAATGTAACCGTTGAAAACAATCAATTTCATCACTGTTACAGTTGCGTTTTACAGCAGCAATTATAAAATGGCTGTAAATTATATGTGAATTAACACTTGGTACTCCCAAACTAACTTCAACGACAGAATTAATCGAAAACATTAACGAAATATTAAATTTAAATAAATGAAAAATGTTTAAAATAAATACGATCTCTCTCATTCTTTCTCTCTTTAATATGACAAAGATGTGTATGAGAGATATGTAAATTAATGTGTTTCATACACACTCGCGCGCGCACAAACACAAATTTATTTTAAAAAAACATGTTTTTACTCCCGACATGTTTATACTCTGATTTATCTTAGTTAAATTAGTTTTATTTTAAATAATTTGAAAATTAATTTTTACTTAAATTATGACCGTTAACATAAAAAAATCTGATATGGTCACCACATGACTTCCTTGTACGCCTATTAAATTACATTACGCTTTTTTTTTTTTAGTAAAAAGTACATAAAATTTTATTTCATTAATAACTTCTGATACTTTTCATTTTTTTTAATATTATTATTGAATATTATTTATCGTTATTTCTTTTTTACAATCAGGTAAATAATTATTAATAAATCAATATATTTAAGTTAAAAAAAAAGGAGATGAAGTCGGATTTGAACCGATGTGCCTTCCCCTTGTAAGATTCAAGTCTAAAAAAATACGATAAGTTTATTTAAAAGAAACATAAAAGTAAAAATAATTTTAAAAAACTATATAAAATTTAGCAAAGTCCGACAGGAAGTGTAAAAGGCTCCCTTCTCGGATAACAGAATCAAAAGCTAACACAGAACTACAAAGATTAAAACAAAAACAAACTCATTAAAAACTCTTCCAATACCAAATATATAAGCAACACTATGGAATTTTTTTCAGCACTACGCAAAAACAGAAACATCCGGTTTAAAAAATAGAATAATAATTAAGAGTTTGTAATATCTGATTTAATTGAAAATAAAATTATTAATTATTATTGTATTAATACAGAAAAAACAATGTGATTTTATGAACTTGAAAAAATATCTGTGACAAGTAATCTTAAAATTGTTATTGTGTTTGTATGATTAAATTAACATATTTTATATTTTCACAATCACAAAACAAAAAAAAATTATGTCCTTTTTCTTTTCTTCCCATACCCTAAAAAAACCCCTAACCCTAAAAAAAAATATTGTGGAATTAATTGAATTATAAACAATAATTAAACACCAAAAATGTGTGAGATCAATTAAGGAGAAGTTACATCGTTCTAATAACCTTAAAACTCAATGTCAATATATCACATACGTAAACAACTGAACTCGAGATAAGGAGTTTGCTAAATAAATACGAAATAAATGGGTCGGTGTTTCTATTCTTAATCATTTCCTGGAATCTCAATCTGAAATGAGAACTCTTGATTAATTCAGATTAAGCTTTATTTCCAAATATAAAATAGAATTAACCTTTTTGATTACTATTCTAACAATAATTAGGAAAATTATAAAGTTATTGGAATATGTAAAATTTTACTGCACACACATAAACAATATCATAAGCAAATAAACCCATAAAGAGACATAATTTGATTTAATTTTCGACCAATTTATCTGAAAAAAAAGTTAACAATATACATATCCTTGACACCACTATCATACCGTACAGTACACATTTGAACAGCAGGTGTTCTTTTCACTTAAATCGTCATTATGTACGAAATCTTCCTTTACATAAACGAAAAATAAACTTTTTATTATTATTATTATTATTTAGAATATCCATATGTTCAATATGAATAAACAACCGGATTAAATTGAAAATTATATTTTCCAAAATATACTATTTTTAAGAAAACAGTTTGAATTTTTGATAATGATTTAATATTAAAGAATAACAAAAATAAATTCAGAATGTCTAAAAAAATTATATATATTTCACTTTTGACAAATGTTAGGGAGTTATTTTCAATTTATTACGGTTAGTTTTATACGCGTTACAAATGAATAGAAAATGATTTTAAAATACGTACATTATAATAAGAACACATCGTAATAACAATATATAACAAATATCAATTTTAGGTTAAAATAAACATAGCATTATGAATACGTGTTTGTAGAATTCAATCGTAAAATATTATATATTTTCTAAAATATAACTCACCGTTTAGATAAAGAATGAAATATTACTCTAAAGTTTAAAAGATAACAAAGATAAGAAACATCCCTCGGTCAATTAGTATTAAAAAAAAGTATAAAATAAAATTCTGTATTATAATCCATAAATTTATTTTAAAAAAAGATAATAAATCTAAATAATGATTACTTTTAATATATCGACAGTAAAACGAAACAAAATAAAAAACCCAATATCAATCGGTAAATCAGCTACAACAGTTAAATAACGAAACAAAATAAAAAACCCAATATCAATCGGTAAATCAACTACAACAGTTAAATAATAAAGGTTGATAAACTACTTATTAATAAAAACCTATTTTAACTGATAAACATCTTATCAGAAAAAAAAATTTTTTAAACATAAAATCATATTTATAAATAAATTTATCTTTTAATCAATCACCAATTTAAATCTTGATTTTTTTTTTTTATATTAACTATATTAACAGTGAAATTAATCGAAATGAAACGACTGAGAATTAAATCATTCAAATTATTAAAATAGTAAAGAAGAAAATTAAAATCGTAAAAAAAATTCCGGCGTGTGTAATTTCTTTTTGCAGGAGGAGAACCTCAAATTGAGGTTATGTTGTCTTTTATCGAAATTAAATTGAGCGTAACTCAGGAACGACTCATGCAATAGTCATCAACAAATTTTCACATGCACAATTCCAGATACATTACTACAGATTTTAAAAATTTCAAAGATACTGATCTAGTAGTTTTAGAGATTTTCGAGCCACAAATTTTATACATAGGCTTATAAATAAATAAGGAAATTCCAATGTAACTGAATGGTATTTTCGTACTCCTCATACCTCAAAACGTAAAAAACAAAAATCAATTTCATCCCCTAATCCCACCGTGCAACCGAAAGTAATACTCTACTTTTCTTTGAGAAGTCTGTAAAAAACATATACAGTGGTGGTTTATTACTAAACTTCAAAGCCAGATGTTTACTTTACTAAAACCGTAAGTAAAAAATTTTTTAAAGTTTTTTAGAAATCCATTCAACCACTTGAAATTACAAACAATTTGAAAAATCAAAAATGCCAAGTTGAACCAGAAAATAACGTACACCGACCGCACCGAATATGAAATATTTATAACTGTTTATCAAACTAACATTAGTATGACGATCGAATTAGCATTTAAATAAAATATTCTCTTGGGATGAACAAATCATTTCGTTTGAAAGAAATCAAACCGTACCGTTTTGCTTAAAAACAAAAACTCCACGGTACATTTTCGGAATTTAACAACCAAAATTTTGTATACAACTTATTCTATATAATTTTTATTTTTAACGTTAATTAGACGAGTTTTAACGAGCGTAGTTTACATGTGGTTAGATTATGTTGATTCCATGAACTGACGAATCGTACGTATATAATATACCTTTTTAATACATGTTTAGCCTCTGGGAATCACCGTCAGGAATTACTTCAGAGGATGGTATATATGAAGTGTAAGTGAAGTGTAGTCTTGTTCAAACTCAGGTCGACCATTTCTGAGATATGTGGTTAATTGACACCCAACCACCAAAATAAAATAATAACGTTGCAACTCTCGACTTCCAAATCAGCTGATTTGGGAAGACGCGTTAACCACTACACCAACCCGGTGGGTTATGTATGTCGTACCTATCTATGTTAACGTAACCTAACCAAATATAAACTATGCTCTCTAACGTCGTGTAATTAACGTTAAATATACAAAACGTACATCCTGTTAATAATAAAAATTATGTTCAACTAAATACAATAATTAAAATGCAGAATAACAACAAAAAACAGCGAGACTTTTTTATGGTTGTGAAATTTCGAAAAAACATCAAAGGCGCTTCATCATTACTATATATTTAATATTCCCACATATATTCTCGCATAAAATTATAATTACATCCAATGGAGGTCCCTCAAAAAGTCAAAAAGAGTTTTTAAAATACTAAAAATGGATCGTCATATTATCTGGCGCCCGTAAGTACGAATGAAGTAAACGGATATCTAATAAAAATTAAAAATATAAATTTATCCTTGTGTTTATACATAAGATAAGGCTTCCACTATGTTTCCATTGCTATTCTTAATAAATTAACGAACCACTTTTTAAAAAAATCTTCACATAAATTGGTGTGAAGATTTTTTTTAAATATAATTGTTAAATATAATTAAAAAATTTCACTCAACCAAAATTATTTTATCAATAAATCTCTTTTTAAATAAACTAATTAAAATATTTTAAACTTGCAGAATTTTGTAATTAACATTATTTAATTTGAATTTATTTCTAATAAAAATTCTGATATCCTGACCAAAATAAAAGATGTATTCGTGTGATCATCCGTGGCGCAAACATGATGTCTTTCCTAATTGTTGGTCAATGACTATGACTCCCCCAATTACTACCAACTTTGGGGCATCGAGAATTTTTTTTTCTTCACGACCCAAAAACATGTATCTGTCCAAAAATGTTTTTAAGAAAAAACTTAATCCCGTATAAAAATAATAAAGTATATATTTTTAAAATTTCAGTATTATCTTTACTACGATGAAGTATTTCATCATATAGGAAGCTAAAAGAAAAATATATTCTATAAATAAAATGCATTATGAATATATAAAAATACATTGACATTTACACCTAAATGATATAACCTAAATTATGTATATAATAAAAAAAAACTTTTATTATTTAGACTTTCTCATGATATATACGATATTCTTTTAACAATAAAACTTTTTGAAGAAAAACATAAATAAAACCCCTATTCGATTACAACTGCAGAAGTTACTACACAGTTTAGTAAAGATAATATTGCGTAAATAATAATTAATAACACTGAAACATATTGTAACACTCCATCAACTGGTTATTTCTTAATAAATAAATATGATTTCTCTAAATATCGATAGCAAAAAAATTACTAAAATGATTTTACATAACGACTTTTCATAAAATCTACAATAATGATTGTTATTTCAACAAAAAAAGAAGATATTACGATGCAATACGAATTTATGAATACATTTTTAAAAATTAACAACTCTTGAATTTATTAAAAAAAAAAAGTAGGAAACCATTCTTCAATAAAGTTAACTACAAAATGACAATAAAAATGTAAAAACATGCATATGTCAGGTCCACTGTTGAAATACAACTGTTGGTAAACAATTTTATTTTTAAATTACATTTGGTTACAAACTGACAAATTATTACTGGTTTCCATTTATTTAAGTTATAATAAATATTACTATATAAAAAAAGTGTTAACTAAGAAAAAATATTTTTAACTAGTAGACCCGGCAATGCTTCGCTATTGCTAGATTTGAGTATATATATATAATCTATATATATATATATATATATAGATTAAATGAACACAACTGAAAGTTTGATAAAACGTTAACAAAATGAACATTACGAACTTCACAAAATTTAATCTTCCCTTTTCCCTTTCCCCATTTTCTTTTCTCCCATTTTTATTTTACCATATTCCCTTTCCCCGTTCCCCCTTCCTCTTTTCTTTTTCTCCTTTCCTCTTTCCATTTCCTTTTCCAATTTTTTCTTTTTTCCATTTTCTCCTTCCTCCATTTTTCCGTTTTCGATTTTTCCCGCGCTTAAATCGGTCCAGTAGTTTTTTTTAGTTTATAGCGGACATACATATTGGAAACATCGAAATGGAATCCTAAAATATTTAGTATAGCTGGTGTTGCTTTTACGTCCAACAGATAGCCCAGTTTTTCAATAAAAGCATCTTTTTACTTGTCACTGGTGTGACATCTTACGCGTATACATAACAGGTATATAAAAACACGCGCGTATTCGGATGCAACGTTGTGTCAAAATTTCAAAGCAATCGGTGAAGAACTTTCGGAGATTTAAGATTTTGAACAAACGAAAATTTACATTTTTATTTATATACAAGATATGAAAGTTAATTTATTTTTAGATATAATAATTATTATATCTACTTTTTATAATTTCCTTTTTAGAAAATGAAATTTAATTTATTAATAAACTTAAATCACTACAAGTTATAATGAACAGATACTTTAATGATTTTACACAGATTTAGAGACGCATTAAAAATTAACTGAAAACCAGTCAAGCATGTCAAATTTTATTTTTTTATTGATATAACATTTTTATAACCTTATTCAAAATAGATGATGTCCTAGTATCGGAGTAGCAAAAAGTAGACAGTAGATATCACGACATGGATTTAGAAAATTCAAAGGAACGGGTTGTAAGTCAACCCTGATCGAAACATATTATCAGCTGGACAATAATGAAGGTAAAATCAGTTATAAAATAACTTCATTTGAAATCCTCATCCGTCATGTAAGATAAAGGATACACCGTCGACAATCGGCTTCCAGATGTAACTTTAGTTGATTTTATGTATTGCTAGAGCAATAAATAACGATGTCTTACGTCGTTTAATAACAATGACATCGTTGTAGCTCATACGACGTAAAAACAGCACAGATAAAAATTTTTCCACAGGAATGGATTTTGTGTGAAATCTGTGAAAAATTTTGTGAGAAGCTAGAAACTGTAACATCACTGGAAGTAATAAAAATAAAGTTAATCACAGTCTCATTTCTATTTCGAACTGCTAATAAGCATAAGAAAAGGATGAACTGGAAGCGGCTGACTAAACTCAAATGCAGTTGATCGATGAAAGGAAGAATAAAAATACATCGGAGGATAGCCGCGGAACCATTCGGAGTTCTAATTTATCGAATACTTGTTCCGCCATCAATATGCAAAGGATCAGCTACTTCTTGGGTCGATTAATGCAGTAAAATAAATTTTAAAAAACCCGACCTATAAGATGACATCCGGTTAATAATGAATGAAAAAGTATTTAATTTTGAAAATCCTCGTAGTAGACGTATTCTGCAACATTTTATAGCAACGTTTTAATTCTTAGAATTATATTCTTTATCAGTAAACTTCTTTTATTTAATAATACTTTTTCTCTTTAATTGTAAGACTGTATTTTATGTCTATTATAAACACAGTCAACTATTTTTTTTTACCCGAATAAAATAACTCTTCAGTTATCACACAACTTATAATTTATTTGTCTTAATTCATTAGTTTTGAAAAAAAATCTTATTAATAATAATAATAATAATAATACTGAATTTCTCCCTTTTTGCAACGAATAAATTAACTCTGGAATCCTTTATATGAATTTTTAGTTACAAAAAAATTAAAAAGATAATCAGCAAATCGTTAGATTTTAATTTCTTACTAGCTACTATTAGGCCGCTTTATAAATAGAATTTCTTATTTGTGCTCTGGTGGTAATAACCTTTCTGGGTGAGTGAACTATGAAACAAACAGATACGAGCCGAGCATTGGATAGCGATCCGATGCCACTCCAGTTTAAATTAAGAATTTGTATTTGATACAAGGTTGCGTGCACACAAAATTATTTCCCTTATAGAATTATAGAACATAGAACTTGAGAAGTTGCACAGAAGAGCAAACTAGTCGCCGCTCACAGTTCGTGTAATAGCAACCGCAGTCTTATTCTTTTCTCAATTTTTTTATTCCTTCTTTACATACAGAATCGATTAAAACTTATTTCCCGTTAATTACAGCCAAGAATTTTTTGGGATAAATTTCCATTACTTTGTTTTGTTAGGTTATTGTAATTAATTATCTTTTAACAATTATAAATCTATAACTGTTTGCCACACGATGTATTAAAATTATAGAGCTAGTCATGATTCAGTCGAAATCTATTTAACGAAATCGAGAATTCCGGAGAAAATTCGTAAAAATAGAGGATTTCGTTATGTTAAATATTTTCTAAGAATTCATTTTGTTATGTCTACGTACTATAGATAAATATCTCGTTTAGATAATGAATAAAAGTTTGCACAGTAATTTTAGTGTTCTGCGTTAGTTAATGGATTTAGGGAAATTTCGCTATTTTAATGCATATGCAAACAGTAACTGCAGAACACGTATTTAAATTTTTTGTTAGAATTTTATTGTTAATGGGTTGTTAGAGAATCCTGGGAATTTTCGCTTTACCAGTTCAATAAAAATAATCTGTCATTCTTGATTGTTGTTAGAATACTTTTTGTTTATATACAGGTACAATTTAGATACGGAAATCAAAAGAATAACAACTAAGAACTACCTTAAACATAGAAATCGACCTCGAAAATAACGTTTTTTGTCGGAGGCAAATCCGCCCTATCATTGTTGAATGGGTTTAGAACTCATCCATTGGCTTCGTATACAGGTCAAGACCTGATTGTACAGTCGATACATGTAACCTCCGAATTTAGTTCCGTTCATGGCACAAGGCTCCGGGTAGGCTGGACTGCCACATGACCAACTAATACTGTTTAGTGTTCCTTTAAATGTGATTCCGTATTCCCAAACTTTAACTACCACTCACATTAAACTAGTTTCAAGAAAATTCAACTTACATTTAATTTTTCATATTTGTAATTAACTTATACTTTTAGGAAAAGACTCAGGTGTCTTAGAGTCAAATGAAAAGTGGTGAAAAAAAGTATTTAAATTTGGGGTAAAATAAATATCACAAACCATTGCTGCACAGTTTGAATTCGTCTAAGCTTTTAGGAAGATTTCATAAGAAAGCTACCTATTGTAATGGATACCATGCCCAAAAAAAAAACAATTTCCAGAAAATTTCGCGTTTCACATCTCCCAGACCTCCAAAACCACCGTAAGCTCAAACGTTTATATATATATAATATATTATATATTATATATATATATATATATATATATATATATATATATATTTAACATATTTCTCAACAATATAGGTTAAATTCACAGAAGTGCCCAAAATTCTAAATTTAATGTCATTAAAAAAAAATTGTAAAAATTACTGTACGTTACTATATATAATGTATTATGTTAATATATAACACTGATGCAGTATGTGCATCAGAGTTTCCAAACTCTGATAAAAAAAAAAGTTTAATAAAAAGTGTCTGCTTGTCTGTCTGTAATATAAAAGTTTATATATATATATATATATTTTTATATTTCACTTTCTTGTAGACACGATAACTTCCGTAATTTTGCGCCAATCAAAAATACATAAAAAATTGATACAAACTGATACATAATATATATCGACCCAAATCTCTGTCGAGTTCGTTAATAGGCAAAATCAGACCACGAGGGTGGAAATGGAAGGGCTTTTTCGAAAAACAAAATATCGCTATAACTTTCCTATTAAGTAAAATATCGAATTCATTTAACTTTCCTACTATTCTTTGGATAAGAGCCTAAAACTTACATCAGTAAAGTTTTTTGATATAACCAGCCTTTGGCCCGGGGGATAGAAAAAATGGGGTTTCGAAAACAAAAAATCATACCTCCCTTAATAGTCACAGTATCAAATCGGTTTAAGTGGTCGTTTATTCTCTAAACATTACCTAAAACTTCGGTCTATAACAATGTTTGATATGACCAACCCTTACGGCAAGGGATGACCAAAATATTGCTGGAATTGTAGGAGATAGGGTTTGTCGTATGCAAAACATGTGAAAACATTCTTTCACATGCAACCATTGTCGTATTAAATAAATTTGAAACTTTTCTTAACGTTAAGGTGGAAATCTTTTTTATCCACTACTTAGCACAGGTGAAATCTACCTCCGCCTTCCGGCGTACCGAAAGGGAGTTTTTAAAATGAGGTATTCTCAAAATATAATTTATTACGAATTAAAATTTTTAACATTCTATCTATCCAACAGTATTATAAAGGTGGAAACTTCATTTTAATATATGATATACCGAAACAAACCAGGTTTGTTTTGAAGGTTTCAGTATGTAAAATACTTTTTCTTTCTTTTTCCTGTTTAGCCTCCGGTAACTACCGTTTAGATAATACTTCAGAGGACGAATGAGGATGATATGTATGAGTGTGAATGAAGTGTAGTCTTGTACATTCTCAGTTCGACCATACCTGAGATGTGTGGTTAATTGAAACCCAACCACCAAAGAACACCGGTATCCACGATCTAGTATTCAAGTCCGTGTAAAAATAGCTGGCTTTACTAGGACTTGAACGCTGGAACTCTCGACTTCCAAATCAGCTGATTTGGGAAGACGCGTTCACCACTAGACCAACCCGGTGGGTTAGTATGTAAAATACTGAAACCTTTAAAATTATTAAGAGCAAATAATGCAGATGATAATAAAATAACAAGCGGCAAGCAATGCATACAAACCGCGAGTAAAATGAATAAAAGTACAAAATTAACTAACATTGTGTTAAACAAGTCAGTTTCTCTAAACTATCAAAAATATCCTAAAATTCGTCCTTGAAAAAAAAAAATCCGTTTCCTTTTAAAACTATAAAAAGATTATAACATACGCATCGCTGACACTGGAACAAGTGTATGCTGCGAGAGAGAGAAAGTGAAGTTGATCATATAAACAGCAGACTGAAGCTAAGAACTGCATTCCATACGGGCAGCCCGAATCTCTGCTATATATTATAATACGATACAAAACATATACGTGTATCCGCACGCGTACATACAAACATGCAAGTATCTAGTTCGTACACAAGATACAAAAAAATATAGGCGGCGCAGATAATGCGCTGGTCTTCCCCATATGGATAAGTAGCTGTAGTTTTTTCTCGTAAAACTGGGAGAAAGTAAGGCGCCTGCTCATACGCGTATGGGGATCCGAGTTCTTAAAACAGAAAGAGCCAGAATTCATAACAAACTAATATTACTACTACTACTATTACCAACAACCGCTTGCATTCTTTTCCCTTTAAAAGGTCATCGTATGGAATGTCACGCTTGCTACCGGTCTTTATACAGCACAACCAAATTGTTAGAGAGTCAGGTAGGCTAAACGAAAAGAAGTTGTTATAATAATAACAAAAATTATCTTCTTCTATTAGCATAATTCCTGCCTACAATAACCGATAAAATACATACTTAAATAGTATTAAAAAAATTTTATTTATGATTCCAATGACAAAAAGCGTCTATTTAAAATACAATAGATAACACAAACGTTTCATGAAAGATTCCATAAACCGATATAACATCTTAGCCATATCAAAGGAGATTTTATAAATAAATCTTCCATACACAAGTCATCTTTTCAAACGTAAATAAAACAACTTAAGTTGATGCATGACAATAACATTTTAGAATTTAAGGCTAATAAAAACATACATGCCAGAAATAAATCATAATAAATATAATAAAACAAGTTGCTAATAAATACATAATAATAGAATTGTATACAGATATTTTGCAGATGTGCTTTCCATTTACCCACCAGGTTGGTATAATGATAAAACGCGTTTTCGCAAATCAGCTGATTTCGAAGTCGAGAGTTCCAACGTTCAAATCCTAGTAAAGGCAGTTACTTTTATACAGATTTGAATACTAAATCGTGAATAACGGTGTTCTTTGGCGGTTGGGTTTCAATTAACCACACATCTCAGAAATGGTCGACCTGAGACTTCACTTCACTTACACTCATGCATATCATTCTCATTCATCCTCTGAAGTAATACCTGACGGTGATTCCCGGAGACTAAAACGGGGAAAAAGTGCTTAGCAAGGATTTAATGTTAAGTTTTACCAGAAAAACGTTTTATCAAGAAACAGTAAAAGTGTACGTAAGAGTTACTATTGTGTTTTCAAATTTACCAATAAGCATTATCTAGCTTTCTCGATATAGTTTTACATGTCAAGTTTTGATAAATAAATATAAAAAACCCCGGTACTTTAATAAATATCGACGTCATTATTTGTTTAAGAGTAAATTTCCTTATCACAATGAAAATTCAACTCTGCATCTGAATGTAATGAACTGCAGCTGATTTGGTTCTGGAATGTTATCTAGATTTGGTTCTGGATGTATCGTGAAAACAGTTTAATTTTTCTACGGATGTTTAACATGAATGTCTGGAATTTACCGACTAATGAATACGATACCATTGAGTTCCTGCATTTGTGTGGAATTCTACCGGGAACCATGTCATGTCACAACGGACACGCTTCGCTCTTTACGAAACTGACGATGTTGTATGGCGTTGCAAAAAACGTACTTGCCTGTCGAAAGTCAATATTCGTGTCGGCACGTAGTTGAAAAATTCGAACCTCAGCTTAGTGAACGTCATATGTTTATGTAGTTAAGAGTTCCAACTATCTTGCTTGGTATTAGCAAGATAATTTCCTTAGAGACTGAGATACTTTCATTAGAGAAATATGTATAGATTATAATGAACAGCACAGGCAAGGTAAAATCGGGGAAAACTGTATGAATATCGAAATCGATGAGAAGTTGTTCTCTAGGAGCAAAAATCATGCTGGTCGCATCTACGCAAAACGGGTTTTCGGGGTATTTGTCATAAAGACGGCGACATTTTGTTAAGAAAACTGCTGACAGATCTATTCAAATCCATCAAAGGCAACGTTAATGACAGAAGTATATTGTACTCGGATTTCTGGCTTGTGCATCGATGGAATAGTTCCACCATTATCCTACGAATCATCGGTACCAGTTCGTTGATCTTCACGGTACACATTCTCAAACCATTGTACGTTGGGGGGGGGGGGGGGGGGTCGCTGAAATTGCGGAATAAAAAGCACAAGGAAACTGCCACGCACCATGTGTAAAACTATTTCGCCGAATTCATGTAGCATTGCAAGATAGGGGATGAAAGTACGTTCCATAAAATTCTTGATACAATAAGGAACATCTGACCGCAGGAAGTTGCAATGTAGCAGTCAATAAATAGATTTTCCGTGATATTTAAGGTGAAATAGCGCAGGAGCACATAAATTAACAATGAATGAAGAAAATTCGTTCAAAAAAGCAACCGATTTGAAAGGAACATATGGTGGTGCTGATATTCAGTAAAAATGCAAAACAAATAAATAGCCGAGTCGAAAGCTGTTTTCGTGTAACACACCTTTGATTTACGAGAAAGAGCCTTAGTATAACCTAAGGTTAGTCTAGTGGTGAACTCGTCATCGCAAATCAGCTGATTTCGAAATCGAGAGTTCTAAGGTTCAAATCCTAGAAAAGGCAGTTACATTTATACGGATTTTAGTTAGTGATTAGATTTCAATTAACCAAACATTTCAGGAATGGTCGACCTGAGATTGTACAAGACTACACTTCATTACATTCATACATATCATCCTCATTCACCTACCTTACGGTGATACCAGAAGCTAAACAAAAAAAAAGAGAGAGAAAGAGCCTTATTATGCTTCCGTTGATATTTTTAAAAGATTACCAAACCGTTAAAAAAAAGTCTTCCCATCAATCTATTTAAAATAAAATAAAAACATTTTTTTATACAGATTATTCTCTCCATGAATTTTTAAATAATATAAATAAACATTTTAAAATTGTCTGCATCATTTTCAACGTGTACATAAATATGTGTTCGAATAATTTTCATTGAACGCTTCTGAATTTAAATTGATATAACACCTATTTTTTATATTTAGAATCTTTATCATCATCGTCTAACTGAGGAATTAGAAAACTTTGAAGCATGTCCAGTTAAACGATATTAGTTACGGTTGCCTCCTGGAAGAAGAACGGGTCGTACAGTCTTTGGATGCTCAGGGCACAAAAACCTGGCTCAAAAGGTTTGGTGCCAAGAGTAAATTGTATGACTACTAGGAGGCTCCCTACCGTACTATCTATTGAACTGCAGATGCTGAATGCACACCATGAAACCAAAACACAACGAGCACGTTCCGCACCAATAAATGTATTCATTTTTAACAACACTGGTGACAGCGCTAATGGCCAAATTCAGTACTAATGAACTACATGAGTCAAAACTTGATATGTTTTCCTATGAAATGACCCTCAACCGAATTTATAAGTTATCTAAATAAATTTTTATACGCTTTTAAATTTGTGAAGTCATTTTTGAATCACCCGGGGCGTTAATACTTTTACTTCATTATTCGTTAAATTTCTGTATATATAAAAAAAATACATTTTTATATTAAAAAAATCTAGTAAATTTCTACCATGGTAATTATATATATATATATATATATATATATATATATATACAACTGATGATAGATTATTGTAATTACATCTAAAATTAGCATATCAGGTTTTAGTTATATTTAAATAATTTAAAAAAAGAAAATTAGATTTATCATCACTTATTTACACACACACACACACACGCACGCGCAAACACACACACTGTACACTAACGGATAAAATTTTAAGTTAGACATTGTAATCACACTAATAATTATAAATTATTTATCTTTTAAATAAAACTTAACATTAAATTAAAAATATTAATGCACAATCATTAACTAATAAATGCATTAACAGTTTACGACTATACACGTATTAAAAGAACGATAACGTGAGTCAAGATGAAATCTGTTAAGAGAAAGTAATCAGAAGTTGATAGTGAAACGATTTTATGGTTGATTCTGGTAATGGTAGGCTATAGTAAAAAAAAAGAAGTGAAACAGAAGGGCGAAGAAAACAACAAGAGGAAAGGGGATGTGGAGGGATGAAGAAGAGGAATTCACAGGTAAACAAGTTTATCATTAATGTAGGTTGTTACTATCCCAGTATTACAACTAGTAATTATTATTACTACTAAAACACACACACACAGACATTAGCTCGATCTTATTCTCTTGCCGATTTCACTTCATCCAAAACTACACTTCTTAAAATGTAATACTATTAGTTCCCACATAACTACAGGCCTAAATTCTATTTTTATTATATTAATACAAATATTCATTTACATTCTATCAGAGTTTACAATACAAATACTACAATCGATATTCTTATGAAAGACGATACAATAGACTATCAATCAAAATATATTTAAAGTATTGTAAAATGTAGGAGATTATATCTATTTACTAAAGGTTGTAAGTAACACAACTATTACGACAATTTTTATTAAAAGATTATAAAAATAAATTGAATACAGCTACCACATAAATAATATCAAAACTATTATATTAGAATATACATAAAGATATTTATGAATAAATGTGTTAGTTATAATACAGATAATATAACATATTTTGTGGTTAGTAAATAAATTATAATCATAAATAAAAATCAGATCACTAGGTTTACCGCAATAAAAAAAAAAAGTTAGAAAGTATTAATTTAAATTAAAGGATATATCTTTCTAAATATTGCTTAACAATCAATAAGATTTGAAATACTTTTAGATTATTTTAAAATAGACTTAATTTTAAAAAAAAAATTTGAAACTTTATAAACGGAACCGGGTGATTCAAAAAGACTTCACAATTTTAAAAGCATATAAACATTCACTTTGGTTCGATATGGCTTCCATTTGTAATGCGACATACATTCCATCTGAAGTCGATTTCATTCCAGACTGTAGCCAGCAACTCGGGTGTTACCGCTGCAGCTGCGGCGTTAATTCGAAGACTTAATTCAACAAGATCACCAGACAAGGTGGTGCCATAAACCTGATCTTTAATGAAACCCGACAAGAAAAAAGCTAGCGGGGTCAAACTGGGGAGCAAGGTTGCCGTGCATGCAATTGGATCTTCACGTCCAATCCACCGATCTGGGAATCAAGTATCAAAAAGATCTTGGACTTCTAGGCGGTAGTGAGCTGATACCTTATCTTGCTGGTAGTAATAGCGTCCATCTTGATTATTAGAACATTTTGAAGCATGTGCAGATAAACGATACCATTTACGGATGCCTACTGGAAAAAGAACGGACCGGACACTTTTTGTTTGCTTAGGGAAAAAAACATCTTAGGGCTATCACGAATGTGCTGCAAAATTTCATGAAGGGTTTTGTTATCCCATATTCGGCAGTTATGGGTATTCACCGTTCCACTGATGTGAAATGTGGATTCATCACTAAAACTTATTCATTACCAAAATAACATTATGCCTTCAAATGCAATAGTTTACGTAATACGCGCCAAACAGTCGTTTGTGGAATGCCAGTCTCATATGAGGCACGTCAAGTTTATTTCTTTGAACTACGTGTAACGCTTTCTTTGAACTACGTGTGACGCTTTGTCTGAGTTGTTTCACAGTAGCTTCAGGGACGCGGGCGTCCCTGAAGCAGGTTTGGTGCCAAAAGTAAACTGTTTGTCTACTAAGAGACTCTCTATTACAATAGAGAGTATCTACAAAAATTACGTTGAACTGCAGTTGCTGACTGCAAATCGCGAAACCAAAACACATAGCGGGCAAGTTCTGCAGCAGTGAATGTATCTATTTTGAACAACACTGGTGACAGCACTGGTGGCCAAATTCGGTACTAATGAACTACACGAGTCAAAATTTGATTGTGTTCTGCTAACAAATGAGACCTCAACGAAATCTGTAAATTATGTAAATAAATTTTTATATGTTTTTAAAATTGTGAAATCCTTTTTGAATCATCCGGTATGTACCGTACCTAGACCATACTGAACTAAACGTAATCATATCCTTAGACATATTTTAATTTATATACCTTCTTATAGTCCTTTTAATCCTGTACATATATAACATTTTTATTATCAGTGTAAATTATTTTTGTCTTTTTAAAACTGAATAGTATTTAGGTGGGTATTTTTTAAAGTATAACTGAATACAATACTTTCTTAACTGTTTGGTTGCATATAAAGTTTTGAATAATTTTAAAATGACAGCGAAACAAAAGAGAAACAAAAAGTATTAAAAACTGAAAAAAAAAAGATTGAAGCGATTCAAGTTGTTGATGCAAGAAGGAAAATTAAACGTGTAAAAAATGAAAAAAATTATACATTAACAAATTCATTTATAAAATCTAGTATTTTAGATGCCATGAGAATTGTTGAAAACGGTGAAAAGTACAAATTAATACTACCCTATCGGTTAACTGCTTTAAAAAAGCCGAATTTCTTCTAATGATGCTCCTTTAATTCGAAATAACTCGTTAACGCAAATATAGGAACGGTAAAGTTGGAAAGACATTTGTAACAATATGAACCTTCCTTCCAAAATTGTTTGATAAATACGGTTGTGGTTGATGCCCTTTGTCAAAACTTGTAGAAAAATATTTAATACCTAATATTATTGAAAAATTATTTTATATAAAAAATAAACACGATGATGAAACGGCAACGTTGTAGTGAACGAGATGAAAAAAAAAATACAGAATAAATCAGCAAGAAATCATTTCACGCCTTACATTTATTATTAATGTTTAAGAAAGAAAAAGCAAAACATTTAAAGAGATAAACTAGATTGGTAAGTTATATATTAAGATATACTGAATTGATTAATTTAATAATAGAAGAGTGTGCAGATGATAAGAACTGTAAAAGAAGGTAAAGATTGGAATATATAAAACAGATAATTAAGAATATAGGATATAGTAAATATTTTAAAGTAAAAGATTAACAGAGAATAGAAAGACATAAAAAATAGCATCAAACCAGTCAATTAAATGCGACAAAAAATAAAATTTATCTTTTCGTAGAGTGCACATTTTTAAACAAAACACAAAATTGTCGATCTCCGTGGCAGTATAGTAGCGTCTCGGATTTTCATCCGGAGGTCTCGGGTTCGAATTCCAGTTAGACATGGAGTTATTCATACGCTACAAATTTCCATTAGGTCTAGATGATCATAACGGTCCGTAAATTTCATAAAAAAAGTAATTTAAAAAAAATCAACAAACTGTATTTTAAAACTAAACACTAAAATATTTAGTGAACCAAAATAAATACTAGATCAGTTAGTCTAGTGAGTTGGTTTAGCGGTAAACTCGTCGTCATAAATAAACTTTCGAAATCAAAGATTTTACAGGTTCAAATCCTAATAAAAACAGTTGCTTTTATTCGGATCTGAATACTAGATTGTAGATACCGGTGTTCTTTGTTGGTTGGGTTTCGATTAACGTCTTGGGAATAGTCGGCCTGAGTTTGTTCAAGACTATAAATTTACCGGTACAGTTACACTACACTGATAATTTGCTAATGACTTTTAATTGTTGATGTGACTATAAATAAAACTATAAAAATAAAAAAAATATATATATTTTATTTGAAATTTGGTTAGCAACAAATATTCTGTTTAATAGAAAATTTATTTGTATGTAAATTGTAATATTTATTTTTAAATTAATACCCGTAAATAAATGTAATTTATAATAATATTCATATACGTTAAACCAAGTAAAAGTGAATCCATAAACATCTATACAGAACAAAAGTAATTTATTAAAGTATATAAACTTCTCAAGATTTCTTTTTTACTTTTCAGTTTGATCGAACTTGAAAGTTTAAATTGAAAAAATATCTAAGGAGATAAAAATTAAGATTAAAAACAAAACAACATGCACAACGGTATTTATAAATAAATTTTAAATTAAAATTAAACGTTATAAAGTAAATAATAATGAAAATTAAATGAATATATAATATTACGTATAAAATCTTTAATTACAATTACTTCTTTACGAACCGTTGTATTCATCCCAAGTTAAGAGCCGTGCAAAACTCAGTTACCAACATAAAATCAAGCCGACATAACACGCTATATATTTTTGATAACACTTGTAAATTTTGTCGTGAAATAGTTTTCGTGACTTGCGGTCACCACCAGCAGCCCCGTCTTGGTTACTTTACCGTGTTGTTGCAGTTGTTATTTTATATAAGGGGAGCAAGATTATAAACTAACTAATAAGTGAGGCTTTCTTAAAAAAATAAAAATAAATAAATAAATACAGGTCGATCATCTCTTTAGACAGAGATAATTAACCTATATTTAAAGAGGTAAGAAATAGACCTATGCTTGTGGTTACAACAGTAGACAACCTTTTACAGAAACACGATATTTTAGGCTCTCTTTAGTTCATGTTAAAAATACTTTATATGGTGTATGGAAAGTATCGATAGCCATGTGGTCAGTTCTTTCTATGGCGTATATAAAATGTAAACTAGTAATTGTATTAAATATGTACAAAGTTGTATAAATCTATCTTACGGTAAAATAAATTGAGGTTATACCTAAAGTATTAAAACATTCCGACGGTGCTCTATAAAAAAAAAGAATAAATAAAAAAAATTACAATTGAAAATTTAAAAATATAAACTGATCCGAGGTATATTCTTACACAACTTTCTGTTCTAAATTTAGATTTATTTTTAAAATAAAAGAAGATCGGTTGATAAAATTATAAAAACTTAGTTTGTAGGCCATATATGGTATGATCAAGTTCATAACTATAGAAGCGAACGAAATTCAAGTCACCAGATTATTCTTTAAACCAAAAACATAATCTGACCACATAGTTCGTTCTAGTACTTGAGTTTTCTTATGTAACTTTATGCTTATCTAAAAAATACCATCATAATAAAAAAGAATCAAATTAAAACCAAAATATATAGAGATGAAATAAAAAACGTCATAAATCTGTCTTAAACCGAAATAGTAATTTTTTTGAACCACAAAAAAAAAGAAAAAACGTTTTCAAACAAAATTTTAATTTTAGTCCAAGTCTATAATTAAAAAAAAATTCATCTCTTGATAGCTCTATAAATGAAGTACTAGGAAAAAGGCGGGTCTAAGGCCCGCCGGAAAAATTTTACATAATTTATTATTTCATTGCATAAGATTCTGTTAAATGGTTTTGCCAATTTTAATTAAATAACGTTCATGAATTTAGCATACTAACAACAATCGCGTTTACAACAAAAGCTTCATACATTTTTGCCGTTTCTTGAGATGTGATTTTTTAACACAACTTTAACCCCAATGTATTCCTTTTTTTATTCCCAAAACAGAAATATAATTTTAGATACATCTTTCGTACCAAGAAGTTCGAACGAATTTATTGTTTGAGAAGTATGAATCGTTCGTGCGCTGCGCACAGCCACCCGGCGCACCACCATTGGTCCGCTCTGCGCCAATAGCAACTAATATAAAAATGTGAGCACATACAACAAACAAGCAAACCCACACGCATCACCCTTTTCGAACGAATGAATCGTTCGTGCGCTGCGTGCAGCTGCCCAGTTGACCGGCGCACCATGTGGTCCGCTCTGCGCCAACAGCAGTTAAAATAATGTAAGCACATACATCAAACAAACAAACTCACGCTCCATCCTTTTTTATAGTGATATACATATATAACTAAACTCTATTCTTTGGTTAGACAAATATAAAAAAACTTAAGTTAAACAAATATCCAAATTAATAGAAAATTTTCTAATGGAATTCATTACATAAAAAAATGGGGGTTTTGCTTTTGTTTTTGTTATTTTGTTTGTTTGGTTGTTGATCTAATGAATTACATTAGAAAATTTTATATTAATTTGGATAGTTTTTTAACTTATTTTATATATATATGGAAAGTGATAAACTTTCAAAAAATGTTTAAAAAAAATTTAAACAGAAACTCATATTTAATTTTATGTATAGAGCAAAAGAACAAAAACATATATTTCAATTTAAACAGGTGAGGGGTTGAGTTTTTGGATTATTTATGCAATGAAGTAACAAATTTGTTTATTAAAATTTTCACTAAAATCCTTCTGTCGAAAATCGAAACTGAATTTTTCGCATATTTTCTACCCCATTAACAAATTTTGAAAAAGAAATTAATATGAACAATGCCCCATCTATAAAAATATTTCAGCCAAATTTGAAGACGGTTGGTTCGGTCAATCCTGAGAGATATAAGGCCAAAAAAGGTGCGACGTTTACGTGTTATACGTACGCACATACATAAATACTCGTAATATATGTTTTTATTTTTGTCTAGATGAACTAGTTGGACCAAAAACGTAAAAATTTGTAAAAAAAACCTGATACCTAGTTTCTGACACGATATACTTCCTCCTTAATTACAGCTATTCTAGCTTCTTTTTGTTCAAATCGGTGATCGTATTGAAACGATTTATACTTCTTGGTACAAACAATTTATCTAAAATTATATTTATGTTTTTGAGGATAAAAAACATATTGGGGTTAGAGCTGTGTTAAAAAATCACAACTCAAGAAACAACAAGAATTTTTGAAGCTTTCATTGGAAAAGTTTTTATTGTTGTTAGTACGCTAAATTCATAAACGTTATTTATTTATTTACGTACTACTTATATATTTTATTTTTTGCCGGGAAAGTAATAAAGTCTATCTTCTAATTAAAAATTAAGATAAGTAACAGAAGCAAGATATTTTATTTTTTATTTCCGAACGCTGATTAGCTGGTTAGCGTCACAATTGATTATGAGTGATATTTTTTTAATATTCTATTAAACGATATAATTTTACCACTACCTATCATTTTTTATTAATCCCATATAATAAATTTTCGTTTTTTGAAATTGGATAAAGTTACTGTAATACTTCATCATATTAGTAAAGTACTAACTCCTCATAAACCATTAATAACATAAATAAATAATTAATTTACCTATTGTGTATAATAAAGTACAGAGAATAAGGTTAGACCTGATTTTGAGTGTAACATAATGTATGTCGATATTATTATAGTCACGTGTATATTTTATTGTGAGTTACTTCCATGTTATGCCAGGTGTTAAAAAGTTAAACAATAGGTCACGTATGGATAGGGTTAACACGAATAAACAACGACGCGATATCGTGCAACCACGCTATTGCCCTTTATCACAAACACAACATAAAAAAACCAGGCACACACACACACATTTTAAATTTGACTTAGAAATAAGAAAACACTACACAATGTAATCTTTATACTATTATATTCCCTCTGAAATATTTCTTCATGTTACTTTTAAATAGTAAAAACAATAGGTTTTATCATAATAAAAAAAATATGAATGTTTTAAACAGAAATTAACCAAAACTCTTAAAAAGTTTATTATTTCTTTTCTTAATTAAAAAAACTAGCCGTTACAAACTCTACACCAAATTACGAGAAAAAAAATCCAAATTGTGATGGAATTTGGGTCTGAATGTTATGGTCAGAGACAATAAAAATTAATTACTATTTTACATCATGGATATAATGAAAATCAAACGGTCAAAAATTGGAATAGTTACGTAATAATAAAAAAGTAAATATTATAAGAAAAAAGAATGGTAAAAACAGAAAATAAAATTTAAAGACTATACATTCAAATTAATTAGTACAGAATATTTTTTCACAGTTTTAGCCCTAACATGATCAGCCCTCCGGGCTGGTGTAATGCTTAACTCGTCATCATCTCAAATCAGCCGATTTCGAAGTCGAGAGTTCTAAGGTTCAAATCCTCTTACACAGATTTGAATACTACATCGTGGATACCAGTGTTCTTTTGTGGATGGATTTCAATTAATCGCACTTCTCAGGAATGTTCGACCTGAGACTGTACAAGACTACACTTCATTTACATTCATACCTATCATCCTCTGATATAATACCTGACAGTGATTCCCGGCAGGTATAAAGGTAAAAAAAAAGTAAGATCCGCCAGAATCCGGGTTCGAATCCAGGTTAAGCATGGCTCATTCATCCTCTGAAGTAATAATACCTTACGGTGGTTCCGGAAGCTGAACAAAAAAAGAAAGCCCTAAAAAGATCGCCCAGGCAACTATATTCATAAATCACAAAACATAATTAAGAAATCGTATTTCATTTTATTAAAATCTTAGCTCAAGTTAAATAATACTAAGCAAAAATTTTAAAAGGGATATATTTTAATAAAAGTTTGCAAATTTAGTGTTTAATATAGGCTAAGAATAAATTCTGTAAAAATAAGAGACAAAAGTAAAGGTAGATATGATGAAAATGAATTTAAAACGACTAAGCATGATTGAATGAGCAAAATAAATTTTATTTAGCTGATAGATAAGACGTTTTAGCGCATCATTTATTATTTAAAACGTAAATCATCAGCTGTGAAATAAATAAAAACATCTACACATCTTTTTTATAACTATTTGTAAACAGTTAACTTATTGAAATATGATATATATATATATATATAATGATTGCATATTCTTTTTAAACTATACTTCATTAATTAATTACATATTGTAATAACATTTTAAATTATATTAATAAATCAATTAATTTTTAATTTATAACTTATAACAACTTATAATTTATAACAAACATTTTTGTTAAAATAAATAATAGATTATTATAAGCAACCAGTTCATACTCTGTTTTTATATATACATATTAATCACGCATTAGAATCGATTAGCAACTGTTAAGAGAGGAAGAAGAAAGGCAAACTTTGATTTGATAAGGCGTGAGAGAAGAATGTAGTATCCACCGTTCCTTTTCAACTTGTATATAGAAAAAGCAATAAAGGAATTAAAGGAAAAATTTCAGAGTAAACTATCTAAGGGAAAAATTGAGTTGTTTTGTACATGGAATTCTGATTTTTTGGCAGAAACCCAACATGAATTAGATAAACACTTAATAGCATGGGTTTATTACTAAGAAAGAGCAATATAAAAATCAATAAAAAAAATACTAAGTTTAAAAATAAAAAACTAAGATATATGAAGAAGGAAAAGTAACTGATATTAAGATGGGGAAAGAGTTACAACAAACAGAGAATTTTTTATTTATTAAGTAGTAAAATTATAAAAGATCGACGAAATAATTCAAATATAGAAAGCAAATTGGCATAAACAAGTAGAACCTTCATAAAGAATAAATAAATTTGCTAGCATCAAAAATAAATTTTCGAAATCGAAAGAAATTATTGAATATTTTTATGTGAGGTGTAGCGCTTCACATAGTGAAATATAGACAGTATGAAAAAAGAAAAGTACAGTGGTTTTATATGTGATGTTATAGAAAATATTGAAAATCAAATGACTCGAAATTCTTGAAGACGATAAGAGAAAATTGTGGCTGATTTTTTTAAAGAAACATTCAATATTGTGGGCCATTTTTATTTCCTGGTACAAAGTAAAAGAAGTATGGTCATCGCAAAAATTTTCGGTTTTCAGATTTCCACGAAAATTTCCATTTTGACCATCCCTGAATACATTCTGACTAGTTTCGGCGTGACGTTTGTATCTCATATAACTTAAAAACGATTAGCCGTAGAATGTTGAAATTTTGCTTTTAAGACTGTTGTAACATCTAGTTGTGCACCTCTCCTTTTGATTGCAATCGACTGAACCAAAACTGTCCAACAATAAATTTAAAAAAACTGGATATTGGACATTTTTTTAATTGCAGTAATAAGTCTTCATTGAAAGCTTTTCAACGATATATCATAAGTGGTACTTATTTTCACAGGTTCCAGTGTTGTAGCCAAATGAAATTTTAATTAATGAAATATTTGAATCTTGCAAGACATGACATCGGTTCGAATCAGACTTCATCTCCTTTTTTTACTTTTTTTTTAAATTTAAATATATAGATTTATTAATAATTATTAACCTCAGATTGTAAACAAATTTTTACGGTAAATAATAATTCAATAATAACAGTAAAAATTAAAAAAATATCAGAAGTTATTAATGAAATAAAATTTGATATAGTTTTCATTTTTTTAAAAAGTGTATATATAATTTAATAGGCGTACAACAAAGTCATGTCGTGTCCACATCAGATATTTTTTAGACATCTAGGTTTAGTTAATTTTGTAATGAAAGTAAAAAATACAAATGAAAACAACGACTGGAACATACGAAACAGATTTTTGAGGAAGAAGGATTTCCTACCTAAGTACCTAAGTCCTCATTGAGAGCTTTTCAACGATATATAATAAATGGTACTTATTTTCATTGGTTCCAGAATTATAGCCAAATGAATATGTTTAATAAATATGTTGAGGTAAAAAATTATCACATGACAGAAAGGTATACAGAATAACAATAAATCAATCGACCAAATGATAACCTAAAACAGTAAATCAATTTATAAAAAAGATTTAATGAATGCTTTTAAAATAAAAAATAAAAATAGCTCAACCTTTGACTGGCTAAATATGAAAACTTATGTTCCTAACATTTAAAGGTTTTAAAGGATATTGATTTAATTTACAATGACATACTGGTAATATCCCCTGCAGTAAATTGGGAGAAGAGCATCTGACTGTAAAAATACAGTCAATTTCTGTTTTATATGAGCCAAATCTGTAAAAATGAACATGAAGGATAAACTAAATAATTAATTAGAACAGAACAAAAATTCACCACCTACATTTATTTATTAAAAAAATATATATTAAGAATAAGATCAGAACGATTAAGAGGATCTATTAGCTTGCCTTAGGTAAAACAATATTAAAGGTTAAAACAGACTGAAAATTGTTGAACCCGTTTACCTCGTACTGATTTGTAGTAGGTGTCTGGTTAAAATAAAGATAACCGGCTTACTTAAAAATAAACTTAAGCCATTAAGGCTAATCTGAAACACTATAAAGAGATTAATTTAGAGCACGTGATACATATCAGCTCACGTGTACACGTGATTTATATAAGTCTGCCACTGTTCAGATAACCTTGAATGAATGGTATATGGTAACAATTATTCAAATAGTGCAATATGCACATTACTCTTTTTATTTTTTTAATAACATTTTTCTATATATATATATATATATATATATATATATATATATATATATATATATATATATATATATAAAACTAGTATTCAGTAAAACCGGTTAATTCACAGGTGCACTGATAACATACGTCCATGATCTGCATTATCCACTAAGTTTTATTTTTTTTATCTATCTCCTACATACAAAACTCTATTAATATGTATTTTTCTAACACAGTTACGTCGGTTAACATAAATAAATTCCAAGAATAAATAAATTCTAAATAAAATACATGAAAAAACAAATTAACAGATTTCTAATCACAACAGGTTTTTCTAGTAAATACAAATTTTAATGTAAGAAATATGTTTAAAAAGCTCATGTGGACATCACATGACTTCCTTATACGCCTATTAAATTACATATACACAATTTTTTTTAATGAAATGTACATAAAATTTTATTTCATTAATAAATTCTGATGTTTTTTAATATATATATATATATATACTTTTTTTTTTGTAATTGAATTATTATTCATCGTAAATTTTTTTTACAATCAGAGGTTAATAATTATTAATAGATCAATATATTTAAATTAAAAAAAAGTTAAAAAAAGGAGATGAGGTCTGATTCGAACCGATGAACCTTCCCCTAAAATCCAAATATTTAATTAATTAAAATTTTATTTGGCTGTAACTGTGGAACCAATGAAAATAAGTACCACTTATGATATATTGTTGAAAAGCTCTCAATGAGACCTTATTACTGCAGTTAAGAAAAAGTCCAAAATCCAAATTTGTTTGGATTTTGAAATAAAAAAGGAGGAGGTGCACAACTAGATGTTACAACAGTTCCAAATCTAAAATTTCAACATCCTACGGCTAATCGTTTTTGAATTATGCGAGATACATACGTACGTACGGACAGACGTCACGCCGAAACTAGCCAAAATGGATTCAGGGATGGTCAAAATGGATGTTTCCGTTGACATCTGAAAACTGAAATTATTCGCGATGACAATACTTTCTTTACTTCGTACAAGGAAGTAAAAAAGGTATATAAAAACTTTAACTGATATAAATACACATTGATATATATATATCAATGTGTATTATATAATATATAATATTATATAATAGGTATATATAATATATATATATATTATATATTATTATATAATATATATATATATATATATTATAATATATATATATATATGAATTAGCCCTAAGTTTATATGTTTTATAATTAATTATCCTGTATTAAAAAGAAATCGATAAACATGCAATATTTCTAGATTATTAAACAATTCCGCCACAGACATGAGTGAGGAAAGTGAAGGAATAGTAGAGAAAGAAAGAGAGAATAAAATGAAAACAAATAACTTCTGATTTTTAATATCTAAAAAACTGAAAATGGTAAGTAAAGATATCTTTTTGATAACTCTTTTCTTTTTCATTCTTGAGATATGGAAGCTTACGCGACAATGATATCTTAACCACACGTATAAATATTTCCCGACTAAAATCGAATTTTAATTTTAAAACAATGCCATTATTTGAATCCCAACGACTAGATAACGCAGTTAAAATCCAGTTGAAAAGTAATTATATTTTGATAAATTATCTGCATAGTAAACATGTTGAATAATGGATTTTCTTCTTTTTTTTATTTCATAAGTTGATTAGAGGGTTTCAAAGAAAATAATTTATAAACCATTTCACCATTAAATAGCAACTTGAAGGGCATTAAATTATGTGAAAAAAAAATTACCTACTTTTTTGAGTAAAATTCTAAGATACTGGTCCCTTAAGGTCTGTTATCTACTACCCCCTTGACTCAACTGTGCCCAAAATTAAACGGTATCAATTTCTCTTATACAGAAATCATCATACCAAATTTCAATAATTTAAGATTTTGATGATCTCAAACAAAAAACAGGCCAATATAGATAATCCATTCGGAATTTCAATTTTAATCCTGTTTTTAGGTTAGAGGGGGTAATGAAATGTCAAGATTTACAAACATCCCGACACGCAATCTTTGACTTTATTAACATAATTTCCTTCTTGCGCAAGAAGATCGACTTTTCGTTAAATTAATTTGATTTTAATTATTTATTATTATTCTTTTAATTCGGTTTAACATCGCGAACAATATATACAGCTAATAAAGAAACGTCAATGTTCCAACTTACAGCATCATAACAAACCGCGCTTCTAACTTGCTCCATTCAAATTATTTCGACATTAAATTGAGCGTAACTCAAGAACGACTCGACTAATTTTCATCAAATTTTCTCATGCACAACTTCAGATATACTAATACAGGAAATCTCAATCTTTAATTGATCGAGTAGTTTTGGAGATTTACGAGCCACAAAATTTTATACGTAGGCCTATAAATACATAAGAAACCCCCAATTTAATTAAGTGAATGGTGGGTATGGTACTCCCAACTCCCGCTAAGCAACCGAAAGTAATACAGTACTTTTCCTCGAAAAGTCGGTAAAAAATTCTAGCGGCATTAACAAATATAAGTAACAATATTTAAAGTACAACATTAAGGAGTTACTATAGGCAATAATATATACAATAAATTACGACTAATTAGAGTACAACTATTATATCAAATAGTACACACGATTATAAATTACCTGTCGGAGAATTAAAATATATTTACATTAATAGTTAGTACCTCTACAGAGTTCTCAACTTTTTTATTTTAAATTTATAAATGATTTAAACTTTTTCTTTTTTTTTTTAAAAAAGGACATTTTCGTAAACTATAAATTTTGAACATTTATTTTTTTTAATTCTTCCGTTAGGATGAAATCTTCTAAACTATTTATTGTATAACGTATTCTGAAATGGACCCCAATCGATCGGTAAAAAAAAAAAAAAAAAAAAAATTAGAATTAAAGAGAAAAATAGTATTTATATTTGTAAATTAATATACGTTGTTGTAAAGAAATAAATTTTTTTTTCCATTTAAAAAACTAAATTTATTAATCTAATAATAAGCAATCTCTAATATGCATAAAAATAAATAGTTAAGACAGTAAATTTAAATTTTGCAATAGAGAAAGGGTTCCATTAACATGTAGCATAAATGAATGTAATGTGATCAACTGAAAAAAATATGGCGACCAAGAAATCAACTTACAATAAGAATGAGGGGGGAAACTACAGGAAACCTTTATAAAATAGGAGTCTTGAAAGAGAAAGGTATAATATCCTCCCACATACTGAAGATAGTAAGTTCACTATTAGATAGAGTAAAAATAGAAATTAAAAGTAACAATACTACAAAAATAAACGACTATTTACAAACACATTAAAAGAGAATTTTAAATATTAAGCATTACCGATATAATTTACCCAAAAGAAAAAAATGAAATTCAGAATTAATCATTTAAGTTTTCTGATAACAAATAACTGTTATCCCAATTTAGAAAATTTATTTATGAATTTGTTAACAAAGCAGTATTAAAAATATACACATTTAAATATAAATAAACTTCATTAACCACATAGCCAAGAAAAAAAAACAATTAAAATATTTTTTAATAATTAAGTGACACGTGCGTATAATATTCATTAAAAATTAAATAATACATTAATATTATATAATTTTAAACTATTAATTACGAAGAAACAAACAAAAATTTTAATGCACTGCATTAATTGGTTTAAATTAAAGTTACGTTAATTTATTCTTTCTCAAATTTCATTTTGTACATAAGTTAACAATATCTGCTGAAAAAATTTCACGACTAGAAAATTCATAATTATTTTTCAATATTAAACATAAATTTCCCTTATCCTAATTTTTTTCAGATTTTCACAGAATATTTCCAATTTTTATCAATATTTTTAAAACTATTAATTTATTTTATACATTAATTTACACATTTTTAATTTCTCAAACATGGTACCGCTGATCTGTTAAATAAATAAATTAACAATTATAAATCTGAAGAAGTAAAATATCAATGTGCTGGTAAGGTGGACTATATTAATTGTTAATTTATTTATTTATTTTTGTTAGCATAATAAAAAAAAAATTATTAGTTATAAAAAACTTTGAAATCAACCCAACCTCGAGTTTTTTTTTTAAGGAACTAAGATCTACAAACCTTCCAAATTACTTTTGTTATTATGTAACGTATTTTGAATAAATTAAAAATCTCTTTAACTGATTACTAATAAATTAAGGAGCTAATAACCCGTCTAGGCAGATTTATTATCATAGTATGTAAAGTAAGTAAATGGGTGTTCTAGGGATTACCGTTAGGTATTACCAGGTATTGTTGTAGGTAGGTAGAGGACTAGATGAATGTTTTTGTAACGTGTGAAAAGAAATGCCATGCCTGACCGGGATTCGAACCCGGGACCTCAAGATAAAAGGGTACCACTCGCGTCACGGAGGCCGGCAAGTGTTCTACTATTTATAGATTTACTTTTATTATTATTATTATTATTGGCTAAGCTATCAAAACACGATAATGCAATTCGTCTGTATATAATTAACTAATTACCACCAAAAAACAATTAAAAATTGTAAACTTTAAAAAATTTTAAAAATCAATAAAAACGTTTTTATGATATAAAACTAGAATCTTAAATACAAAAAATCGATTAAATCGTAGTTATTTCCACAATTCAGACTACCTAATTTACGTAAAACCATAAGAAAACTAAGAATATCTAACAAATTCATTCACGAGAACCTAGCTACACTTTATGAAATGATATTTTATAAAAATATACACTAAAATAAGATATATTCTCAATTTAAGATGTACTGATCACTTAATAGCTTACTTATGATCGTAAACTTATCCCTGATTCTTAATATACAAGAAATACATTGGTAGCAAAATACGTATTCGATTTAGATCGGAGAAACTGTTCATGAGATTTGAACGAAATTAATAAACAGACAGCCGTTCAGCTTCATATACAGGTTACAGATTTATAAGTAGCAAAATAAAAATTATAAAAAATAAAAATTAATCTATTTCATTAAAAAAATATATATATTAAGAACAATTTAATCAATATCAAAGTTCAAGAATTTAAATTTATTCTAATAGATACTCATACAAAGTTGGTCAATCCAATAAATTTTCTTTTTTTTAAAATTATATCAGCAGAAATCCCACTGTAGGATGAAAAGGTATAACATTAAAAAAAATCTGTATAGGACAAACAGGAAGAACTTTCAATTAGTAAAAGCACAACAAAGCACATAAACAGGATTTCCCTGAAGAATTTGATCAACTTGTAAGAAACTCATTCAAGCTAAAAAAAAAAAAGATTCATGTGGATAAATAACTTAATTTGCTTAATAATTTCCCTGTCCACCATTTTGTATTTTATCCAATAAAAAATTATATCGTAAGAACGGATTGAGATATTTTAATTTTTAAAAAAATTGATGAAATGTTAAGCCTTTTAATACGACATTATTTGTTAAAATCGGTCGATAAACAGCTGAAGAGATATGGCTACAACTTTTAAAAATGGGTCGCTGAAATTATGCAGTATGACAATTTTGTACTTGCTACCGCTTCCTAAACTAATTGATTTAAAGATAATTTCGGTTATTAATTATTTTCGCAATCCACTTCAACAATTTCAGTCGTAACTCAGCTTTTATCAACTGATTTGAACAAATAAGATATTATTTTATTTAAAATAAAAGGCTTAAAATTTTATGTTATAAAACTAATATTTATGGAGTTATTAATGATTAAAAAATTTTAATGGTTGGCATTTTTGGAATTTTAAAATCTAAAATTTTAAAATTTATTATTTTTATTTTGATGTCCTGCAACTGTCCCTTAAATTTGGCCCAGTATCTTCTCTGAACCCACCGGGTTGGTCTAGTGGTGAACGCCACTAACAGCGACTTCCCAAATCAGCTGATTTGGAAGTCGAGAGTTCCAGCGTTCAAGTCCTAGTAAAGCCAGTTATTTTTACACGGACTTGAATACTAGATCGTGGATAACGGTGTTCTTTGGTGGTTTCAATTAACCACACATCTCAGGAATGGTCGAACTGAGAACGTACAAGACTACACTTCATTCACACTCATACATATCATCCTCATTCATCCTCTGAAGTATTATCTAAACGGTAGTTACCAGAGGCTAAACAGGAAAAGAAAAAAGTATCTTCTGTGATACTTTGTATAGTGGTAAACGATAAAAGAGAACATTAATTTGTCATAGGACATGGGTTACAATATAACAAGAAATTTGATAAATTAATAAAAAGGGAATCGGCAAAGAAAATAATAGAAAAACAATAACAGCTAAAATTTTAAATCGTTAGTCTCTATAATCTACCAAACATCAAAATCTCTTTTGACTACAATAGAGCCTATGTAAGGGATTACATTAAAATCGAAAGTGTACTCAGAAAATAAATCAAACACTTCATATAACATAGTTTTAAATTAGTAGTATTTTTTTTTCTTAGTTTTACACAAAAAAAAAAAAAACTAAACGACATCAATAAAAAGTATTACAAATAATAATCAATGCTGTTCTAGTTAATAAACTGCAGGTTATTATACATTAAACCTACGTAACAGATTAATAACAGAAACCTAATTCTTTAGAAAAGACAATATATCATGTTTGTTTTTTGTTTTTTTTTAATCTGGCATTAAGCCAGTTTATTTACCTGACCTTGTTATGAAAGAAAAAATGTAACCTAAAACACATACACATGCAAAATCTGCTGCATTTACGATATATTACTAGAAATAATAAACTACTGTTATGTTTAAGTTAGTAAACCTGATCCGATCATTGATTTATAACAAACAATAACACCCACAGTATGTTATTAAGGACAAAATTATTAGTTTAATCTTTTATTATCTAACCGAAGTATAATTTATAATATTTGACAGGATCTAATTTAGAATACATTCAATATAATTACATAAACCAATTTCGAAATAGAAAATACAAAAACGAAGAACGTACTTACTTGTTTCATAAACTAATAATATTTTGTAATCAATTTTTTTTATTATTATTTTGGGGATTAAATTTTTGGATGTAAACTTTGGGTTGCCGATGTTCAATTTGTGGTTCTGCATGTTCCTTTAACACGTCTAAATAACTAGCGCTAGTAACCGTTGGAACGGAAAGAAGAATGGTCGATCACTTCATAAGCAGTCAACGCACACCAGACATTAATTGCTGGGCTATCACGTTGTATTTGTCGAACGGCATGAGGATTCTCGTTACCCCAAATCCGACAATTATCAAAGTTAACGTGACCAGAAACATGGAAAGTTAGCTTCGTCGAGAAGAAAACATTTCTAAAATCTTTGTTTACTTTATCAAGAATATCTACGGCAAAATTGTAACGGCCTGTTTTATCGTCATATTCAATCGCATGCACAAACTGAATTTTATATTAACCAATTGAAGTTTCAGACGCTTGTATAGAACCTTCACAATTATCCATTGCGGTATTCTCAGTTCTAAACTCGTACGACTAGTCGTTTCACCCGGGCTTCTCTGAAAAGTTTCTTTTACTCTATCCACAACTTCCTCGGAGATAAGAGGTTTGCCAGCACCTTTTTCGTGTACTACACTTACTGTAACCTTAAACTGCTGACACTACGGTTTAATAGTCTTTATTAGAAGGATCACGGCAGTATTGTAAACGAAAACGTCTACGAATAGTATAACAGATCCGCTTTCATGAAACCAGAGTACGCACACAACTTTCTCCTGCACGGTTATTCATTGCTCAACTGACGATTCCTCCTGTCGATACATCGCGCCGGAGTGTTCATTTTTTCAAAAATCCTATTAACTACATTATGTTTAAAAAAAAATCAACGCACGTTACATTGCTTTGTTCATTTTATACTAATCCCTATAATTCGCTGAATAATTTATGTTTACCTCGTACTTTTAGAATAATCAATTTACAATAAAACATCTAACATATAACAATATGTGTATCCCCACAAACATTAAGTAATAAAAAAACGTACAAAAAAATTTCGTATATAAATAATTTTTATTTAAAAATAGATTCTGTTTAAGAAGACAGAATAACGTAAGTAAAAATGTAGTAATAAAGTAGAAATAAAAATTAAATAGAAAAATAAACTTCCGTTCGTAATTTCTTCATAAATAAAATTTGAATTTTTCCCACTTTTCTTTGTTTTATTCAACTTACCTTACACCATTTTGTACAGAATTAAATTCTTTACAAGTCTGTTTAAAATCTTACGTGTTTATTTATTAGTCATTTAACAACGTTACTGTACGTTAAACATAAACACAGGGTTTTCTCCCCATATTTATTGGTTTTACCCCAGATTTTTAAAAATCTGCCACAGATACGATGCTAGGACCTACTTTATTCGATTTTTCATGTTAAAAACCATAAGAAATCACTAATTTTGGACCTTAATTGACGTCATAAAAATTTCAGTACGACCTTATCTTACCGAAATGAGGTGGTAATTGAATTTTGATACTTATTTTGGTAATCATTATAATGAATAAAAATTCCAATTGATACAGAGGTGTCCTTAAAAAAAAAAAAAAAAATAGTAATTTTTTTTATTACTTATATTTAAACGTTGATTATGAAAATAAAAATAAGAAGACTTTTTTAATGAATGAATTGTTACATTTGGTTTACAATGAAAAACCTGTGCAAGGTATTGTATGAACACCGGGGTAGCCGGAAATGTAACGGAATACTTTGCCTAGACAAAGTATTTTTTACAGAAAAAAAACTTCTGTAATTAACATTAAAGTTGCAAAAAAAAATATAATAACAATTTATATTAGCAATAACTAGATAAATTTTATAGTATCAAATCTATATAAATGTAGGGCAGGGCAATGTATGAAAAATAAAATTTGAAACAAGATTTTGCCCATTAAATAGAGAAAATTAAAATAATTGCATTATAAAAGGGCATTAACAATTCAACTCTTTCGTTAAAACTCAGCCAGCCTACAATAAATTATATTTTCTTTCAAATTGTCTGAAAGAGATAACAAAAAATATATAAAATAATAATAAAACAACTTATTAAAAAAATTAAATAGAAAACTGACATTAAAAAAATTCGAAATTAGAAAACAAGTAACAAACAGTTTTCTATTTGAAATGATTAGTTCGACATTTACAGACGTTAACAATTATTAATTTATAACATGTATGGGTACTACTAGTACGGAACACATATACCACACCATATCTATTAATTATCTATATTTTTATAGAATTGCATTATCTTGACAAGTCATACTGACACGATAAATGATACAAGAATAGTGAACTGCACCGAACACTATAAATAAATCTGACAAGATTCTTTCCTTGCTAATGCTAGATATAACATCGAGAGAAGTATATTATATATATAACAATAATAAAAAAATAACAAGAGGAAAAATACTTTAAACATTTAATTTCAAATACTTCAAACAAGTCTTTTTTAGAAAAAGCATGGCATTAAATAAAAAAATAATTTCACATTAGTATATAAACAAATTTTCCGATAAAATTTCTCAATATATGTTAAACCAGCAAAGATTTTCAAAAAATGTTCCTTAAACCTTAAAAATAAAATGATTGATCAGGAAAACGTAATAAAAAAAAAAAAGTTTAAATAAGTTACGAATGGGGTTAGTTTAATATTAACCAACATGGCGAATCCAAACACCTTGACCAATTTTTCTTACTGCCCTTCAATAATAAAAAAAAAACATACTGCTTTCCAAGGTTCATGAAATAATTATGAGAAGTTGAAATCCATGAATGCATTCAAAAGATAATCATAAGACAAAGAAACAAAACGTAAAAAATAAATTCGAAAATAATGAAACTATTATAGGATTAATTTTTTCCAATGCAATATTAATTGATTTAATTAATAAACAGTAATTAACTAAAAAAAAAAAAAAAAAACCATTATAGTACAGTAAGACGTGTATACTATTAAAATAAATCGATACTTTATGTAAAAACAAAATATATAAAATACGTTTTATTTAAAATTAAAACAAAAATTAATTATCAGTTTTACCTGAATATATAAATCTTTAAAAAAATGTAAAAAACCACCAACTTGTAGTTACTTACCTGCAAAAGAAAAGAGAAAAAAACAAAATTAATATTACGTACAAAAAAACAGTCAACATATTTTATCAACCTTATTAACATACTGTAAGAAATAGAGAAAAAATAGAAGAAAAAGGAATTCTAGTATTGGTTGAAAGAGACAAGAAATAAGCCAATTAACTTGCATTGATTTCTGATTTTATACAAATTAAATTAAACGTACCAACCTTTCAAATAAATAAAATATAACACAGATTAAACTTAACATGAAAAATCTGAAAGTATAAATCATTTATAAACATGTTATTTATAAAATGTTTGTAAACATTTTATTCAGTTGATAATAAATTTCATTAAATGAAATCTTCATATTAATTAAAATGAGCAGACAGAAGAAGGTGAAGGGCTGAAATGGAGAGATATTTATTTATTAATAACCCTTGTATAAAACTTATAATCGATAATATAAATATTTTGCAAGAAAAACAACTAAAAATAAAATTATATACATCAAATAAGAAATACTAATTCATTTTCGTCTATATTTTCTTATATATTGTATATTAAGATAATATAAATAAAAATATATTTAAATATTTTAAAACGTCCATTTTAAAAAGAAAAACAAACTGCATTTAAAATATAAATGAAACAAACTTTTCAAACACAAATAAACTGAAAGGCATATATAATTTAACAAGAACCTATTTAAGGGTATTATTATTTTCCAAAAGAAAAGTGTTTTTTTTTTAAATAAATAATACAATTAATCTTTAATAAGAATTACAAGTCAGTCGTGCAAACAAATGGAAACACACACGCGCGTTCGCTTCTTTATAAGGGTTTAACCATCGATCAAGTTTTCATAAACGTACTTTTGCCAAATCAGAACGCATTTTTTTCTCGCTAAATAGATCTCCTAAATATTTTTTTAAAAATCTTACGCAATAAGTTCTACTCTTTCCTTTCGCCCTGCTCAAACACATAACTAGTTATCATGACCCTGGAAGTAGGTAACGCTACCTGAATATGCCGAACAATATTAATAACAATTTATACCGCAGATAGAGAAACGTCAACGTTCCAACTTCATCTTTTTCTGTTTAGTCTCTGGAACCACCGTAAGGTGTATTACTTTAGAATATTAATGAGGATGATATGTAAACGTAAATGAAGTGTAGTCTAGTGCATTCTCAGGTCGACCATTCCTGAGATGTGTAGTTAATTGAAACCCAACCACCAAAGAACACGAACACGATCTAGTATTCGTCCGTGTAAAAATAGCTGGCTTTACTAGGACTTGAACGCTGGAACTCTCGACTTCCAAATCAGCTGATTTGGGAAGACGCGTTCACCACTAGACCAACCCGGTGGGTTACTATGTAAAATACCAGTATCCACGACCTAGTATTCAAATCCGAACAAAAGTAACTGCCTTTACTAGAATTTGAACTCTAGAACTCTTGTTGATTTGCGATGACGAGTTCGCTACTAGACCAACCCGGTAGGTCCAACTTGCACCATCATAAAAAGCTACGCTAAAGAAGTAATTTTAAAATTTTAACGGGAATTTTGAACACTACTAACGATTTTTTATTCTTTTGGAGGGGATTTAAGTACTCTTATTGGACTTCGGAAAAAATATAATATAATAAAATGTTAAAACAACTACGATCGTATTTTTCCACGATATTAATCAGTGGTTTTCTACACAGTAAGAATCAGGATTAATAAAAGGGAAATTTTCAGATATTCAGATATTTTACACCCGAATAAAAGGCATAATACCAAAATGCTTTCAGTTTTTGTAATTTATGCTTTCACAGTAATTTATTGACAAATATAGAACTGCTTAATTTTATAAATTTCAAATTCGAAGTTTTTTAAAGATACGAGATACTTCTGGATGATTTTCTTTTAAGTTATTTTATTAGAAAGTATACCACCAAATTACAATTTAAAAGTTCAGTCGATGATAATCCCAAACAGATTAATCTTATTTTACCGAATTTTCGAAAAAGTGAGACAATTTTTCAATAGTTATTCACTGATGTTATTGAATACATCTGTCGATCACGCTGAGACAAAATACATGCAAACTGACTTAAAAATAAGATCAGATATTTTAAGTTTTTTTAAGTTTACGAAAGCTTAGCTGACCATTAAGAAATTAAACAAAAAAAAACTCGACAAAAAAATTTAACGGCACCAAAACATTGAATTTAAATAAAAATATCTTAACGTATCTTTTCTATTATTAAAATATGAATTTGCTCAGTTACGAAATATCTGTAATCTGTAATGTCTCCGAAAAAAGATAACGCCGTTTTAAATGTCCCAACTTACAGTTTAAAATTGAATTCTTCAATATGATAAACGTTTACATTTTCAATTTTAAAGATCGTAATCCTCTTTAATACCTTACTGCTTTACTGTTACTGATGTATTAAGATATTTTGTTTAGTTATTAAAGATTTTTTTTGATTTGTTAAACCAAACTACAATTTATAAAATTTAATTTTATACCTTAATTATAATGAAATATTCTGAATAAAATATTTTCGTTTAAATGAAAGAAAATTTATTTTTAACATTAAATAAAAAAACATTAAAAATAGTTATCTGCTATTCCAATGAATAAAGATTGAAGAAATTATTATGACAATTTATCTTATTAATTAGTTAAAACTGCAATATTGTTTTTAAATATTTTTATTTATAGTCGTATCAACAGTTAAAGTCATTAACGACCCATCAATATTTGTGAATGTACCGGCAATCCAGTAGTCTTGAACAAACTCAGGCTAACCATTTCTGACATCTGTGGTTAATTGAAATCCAACTACCAAAGAACACCGGTATCCAAATCCGTATAAAAGCAACTGCCTTTAATAGTATTTGAACCTTCGAATAGGATTTGAACTCTCAACTTCGAAATCGGCTAATTTGCGACTACCAATAGACCAACCCGGTGGGCTGTCTACTATCTTATTAAAAGTTGAAACGGTCAAAACTGAAAAAATTACACGTCTATAAATTCAGAGGTGAAAGATTTGTTTTTTCAAAGAATACTATACATTTTACTTTCCCGTCTAGTGCTATAGCAGAACTATAGCTTTACAAGAGAAAGTATTGTAATCGGTCCAATTTGGGCATATGCGGTTTTCACCGATCTTGAAGTTTTGACACCTAAGGAACCCCAAAAAACAGAATCTTCGTATGTGTGTGTGTGTGTGTGTTTTTGGTGTTGCACTCCTTATATCTCCCAGAACTATCGGACCGATTTTGACCAAACTTGGTCAGATTACTTCTACATATAGGGCATTGATGCCATTAAATTTTCAACTTAAAAGGTGAGGGGGGTGAGGCTGTACAGCAAGGTCACCCTCTTTATCTCGAGATTTCGACTATTTTTTATAAGACTTCGTCTTATTTTCTTAGACATATTTGTTAAAAATTACAAAATAATAATATTTGCAAACAAAATTTGCAAAATCGCATCTCTACTCCAAAAATTCCTCTAATAAACTAATGTATAAGTGAAAACTGACGTACAGCTATTATATTTAAATAAAATGATAAATATTTTAAATTATGCTGTGCATCAGAAAAAACCGCGTGACGGGAAAGTCCTACAACTTTGTTGTCATCTTTTTATTCCCTTGTACAAAGTAAAGGATGTATTGTGATCGCAAAAAATATCAGTTTTCAGATTTCAAAGGAAATATCTATTTTGACCATCCCTGAATTATTTTGACCAGTTTCGGCGTGACGTCTGTACGTACGTATCTTGCATAACTCAAAAACGATTAGCCGTAGGATGTTGAAATTTTGGATTTAGAGCTGTTGTAACATCTAGTTGTGCACCACCTCTTTTCCTTGCAATCGACTGGACTAAAAGGGCCCTAAATACAAAAATTAGGATTTTTTACTTTTTGTTAACTGTAGTAATAAGCCATCATTGAGAGGTTTTCAACGATATATCATAATTTCATTGGTTCCAGATTTATAGCCAAATAAACGTTTAATTAATGAAATATAATTGGATCTTAGAAGGGGAAGGTACATCGGTTCGAATCCAACTTCATCTTCTTTTTTTTATTTAAATATATTGATTTATTAATAATTATTAACCTCTGATTGTAAAAAGATTTTGCAATAAATAATAATTCAATAATAACAATAAAAAAAAGAAAAAATATCAGAAGTTATTAATGAAATAAAATTTATGCTTTTTCATTTTAAAGAAAATGTGTAATGTATTTTAACAGGCGTATAAGGAAGTTATGTCCATATCAGATTATATAAAATCGATTAAAATATAAGCCGGAGTAAACATTTTCGTAAGTCCAATCATTCTGTGAAAAATGCACTTTATTTAATTTAAAACAATCATTCCATGTAACAAAAGCACACATATAAAATTTTATGATACATTAAACTATTCCTGTAGAGAAATCAAAGTAAGCGCCATTACACTTGCATACCACTATAAATAAATAATTTCGTAACCAAAATAATTATTATTTAATATTTTCAGATTTTAGAAATTTAAAAAAATCAAATAATTAAAAAACCCATATGGGCTTATTTTTTTAACAGAGAAGAATAATTTTTCTCCGATATAAACGGGAGATTAAAATGCTACAGAATATATATGTATAAAAAATCTCATTAATTACATTGCATTAATCGGTAAACTGGTTCAGAATTCAATACGTAAATGAATATAGAGATAGAATCAAAACTGTTATAACTGCATTGTATAAAAACTAGTAATAAAATATTTCAATGTAATTAATAAATAATAAAAATATATAGATCATTAGATAACAATGTTACGTTTAATTTTATCATTATATAATCATAATAAAGACATACAACAGAAAAATTACATCAATAAAGACAACAGAACATGTTTTGCTTTCATTAAAAATATGTAGTCTAACATAAATTTAGCTCATTAAAAAAAGTAATCACAATGTTATAAAAAATACCAATTATCAGATAAAATAATTATGCAAATAGAATAATAATGATTTTATATAAAAAATTATTTTCCTTTTAATTTCGGAAGAAAAGAATTAAGAGTATATTCAAAACGAAAAAAAAAATATATACCATAAAATTTGAGGTTTTTTTTTTTTGTAAAAATAAACTATGAAAGCAACAAAGGTTCCATTATTCAGTGCAGCGTATTTTTATTCTTTACCATAACTGACATAAATCTATGTAAATAAAAACATCATGTTTAATTATGTACTATTTTAGTCAATAGCCGCATGAGTCAAGATTCAGAATGAGATAACTTGTTTTAGTGTGTAAATATGATAAGTTATATATACATACTATTATCCAAATGAAAAAAGATTTAAAAAGAATAAAACTTAATTAGTGAAATAACTTTTAATTATTGAAAGATAAAAGAGACAGGAATTACGGTATAAATAACAGAATTATCACTCATATTTTAAGTAACTAATAACTTATTAGATGCCTTAAAATTTTCCAATTGATGAACACTCTCTCATGCAGAAAACCTTTCCTCAACGTTTCCACTTCGATACAGGTAGTCAGATGTTAGAATAAAAGTAGGCAAAAATTATAGAATGCACCATTTATTTTTAGACAAAAATAAAACTTAACTGTAATTTTTAATTTCAAAACGTTTAATTTTTAAATACCTTTACTGTAATTACAAAAAAACAATTGCTTTATCTATTAATGCCCAAAAGTGGACGATTATGTCTATTTTTCGAATGTGTGTGTGTGTGTGTTTTAATATTACGCAAAAGTTAATAGCCAACCGTATGCTCGTACATTAACTTCTTCGAATCATGTATTATTAACGGAAATTATTAAGGCTGTCTTCTAAAATCGTTTACAGGTTAAGAAGACAAACCCACTACTTTTTTCTTTTTCTGTTTAGCCTCCGGAACCAACGAATCAGGTATTACTTCAGAGGATGAATAAGGATGATATGTAAATGTAGATGAAATGTAATCTTGTATATTCTCTGGTCAACCATTCCTTGACTTGTGGTTAATTGAAACCCAACCATAAAAAAAAACCGGGATCCACGATCTAGTGTTTAAATCCGCATAACAAAACTTCCTTTACTAGGAATTGAACTTTAGAACTCTCGACTACGAAATCAGCTGATTTACGATGAAGAGATCACTAATAGATTAACCCGGTACGTTAGCATTAAACTATCAAATAATAATAATAATGACTTATTATTTCTAATCCAATTACTAGTCTGAATGTAAAACAGACTTATTTCTTATAATTTTAAAAACCTCGGCAAAAATATGCAATGCAAATAGTAATAACAAAAAAATTGAAGTCAACAACAAATTGAACACTTCTCAATTCATATTTTAACTTTCAACAATGCTTATTACCATAAATCAAAATATTATATCAATCGATATATGAGAAATACAAATTATAGATTAAACGTGTAATTAATTATAATTCTAAAACAAATACTTTATTACTGAAGTGTTGCACGCCTTTTAAAAATAAAAGTCTTAGAAACCAACAACCATAGTAAATGTATTACATAAAAACTCGATAACTATTTTTCCATGTAATCGAGTCATACTTCATACTTCAGCGACTTGAGGAAGTAGTATAAACGACAAAAAAAGATATCGACAGTTATGATAAGTGTCGATACATATATCATAATCATAAAAGAATCTTTAACTATGTAAACCTAAAGGCGAATTTCACAGATACTTGTTTAAAATCACACCATAACAACGGACCGGAAATAGTAAAAACTAGAAAAAATATATAGGCTATATATTTATTTATATATGTTGGAGAAAGTTTTACAAACCTTCTAGATAAATATTATTACAATTTGTAACAATTCTGTAATAGATCGTCTACATTCGTTTCAGTACACCGGTCCTACTAGAGTTTTACTTATGTATATGGGAATACAGAAAAATATTTCCCATGATTTAACGTTTCCTTAAAATTCAATTCTTTTGTTTATAAAAAAGTATTATCATAGATTACCGTCAATACTGCCGTAATTTGAAATTATATATTATTATGGAAAAAAGAGATATTTTAATATTCTTAACATAAATAAGTTTATAAGTTATAAATTTACACGTAAGTTATAACTTGAGTTTCCAGAATTAAGAAAAATTAAACTTATACAGGAAATTTACTTACACATATATTTATTTTAAAAAGTACAGGCTAACCGATCAATTACAGTCACTTATGTAACGTGAATTTTGTACCGTATGAAAAGTGCCAAGACTAACTGGGATTCGAACCCCGAACCTTCCGGTTGAAGATTAAAGACGTTATCGTTCCTCAAAGGAGGTAAGCATTATACACATAATAACTGAAGAAAAATTCATTGAGATTCATTTATTACAGTTTTATGAGTTCACCGAAAGATAATCAGATTATCTACGTTATTATACTTAAACAAAACTCATCAATTAACATGAGAACAAAACTTTGTAATAGCTTGCAGGTTAAAATTTAACTAAAGAGATATATATTTGAACATAACCTAAACAAAAAACTTCGAAAAAGAATAAAAATATTGTAAAAACTGGTACCCATATTTTGATTGCAGGATTTTTACTTCCTTGTACTAAAAGGAAATAGGAATTGTGATCACGAAAAATTTCGGTTTTCAGATTTCAATGGAAATATCCATTTTGACCATCTCTGAATCCATTTTAACTAGTTTCGGCGTGACGTCTGTACGTACGTGTGTATCTCGCATAACTAAATCGATTAGCCGTAGGATGTTGAAATTTTGAATTTAAGACTGTTGTAACATCTAATTGTGCACCTCCCCTTTTGATTGCAATAAAATTGATTGCAATTGGACTAAAAGTATCCAAAAAAGCTCAAAATCCAAAAAAATTGGATTTTGGACTTTTTTTAACTGCAGCAATAAGCCCTCATTGAGACTTTTTCAACACTATATCAATCACAAGTGGTACTTATTTTCACTGGTTTCATAATTATAGCCAAATAAAATTTTAATTAATGAAATATTTGGATATCAACAAGGGGTAAGGCACATCGGTTCAAATCCGATTTAATCTCCTTTTTTTTAATTTTTTTTTTTAATATAAATACATTGATTTATTAATAAATTATTAACCTCTGATTGTAAAAACGTTTCACAATAAATGATAATTCAATACCAATATAAAAAAGAAAAATATCAGAAGTTATTAATGAAATTAAATTTTATCTACTTTTCATTTAAAAAAAAATGTGTATATGTAATTTAATAGGCGTACAGGAAGTTATGTGGTGTCCATATCAGATTTTTTTATGTAAATGTTTAAATCATAGATATAAGATCCGAATAAAAATAAAACAATATATACACGTTCAAACAATGGAAATATTTTTAAATCCAAACATTCTTTCAAACTTGGCAAAATCTCAAGAGTTAAGCCGATTCATTTTTTTTGTTTAAGTTTTGAAAATATTTCTATTTTCACATTCTCAAGAGAAATAACCTATAAAAAATGTGAAATTCTGAAAAAAAATAAAGTCAAAATTAAGTCAATTTGAAAATTAGTTTATATTAAAACTTTTCAAAATATTCAAAACCAAAAAATACAAAAATACAAAAATACAATTCCCTGAAAATACAAAAATATTCCCTGAAAAATTAGAAAATTTACAATTTTTTTTTAACAGTTTTAATTTTATTGTTTCTAACGATTAAAATTTTTCAATTCTACATTTTCAAATAATATTTCTTCGTAGCCAAATTCCAAAAAAAAAAAAATGTTTACGATTGAATAATAAATGATTTGAATTAGTTTTAATACGATTGATTATTTGTGATAAAAGAATGAAATAACATTTTGAAAAACAGCCCAATCCTTACACTGTTCATTTTTCTTCGAGACTTTGTGTTTCATTTTTTTATACATTTAACAAAATTATAAAAGTAATTGTTTTTTGAAGATACTATTAAGATACCTTAGAGTAATGTACTATTAAAATCTCTTACTGCAACTAGAAGTATGACAGATTCAATATAAAGACTTCTTCAAGCTAAACAAAAAATACGTAACATCTCTTATATTTGCAACAAGACTTCTCTTGAAGGAGGTTAGAAATCTATACGCTGCTATTGTCTGGATAATGCAGAACGAACAATGTTTAAGATATATTATTACTCATTTTTATATGTTTTTCAATTTTGAATTTTACCTACCAAAGATTATTTCCTTTATATTTTACCCTGAAAAACGCAATATTTTTTTTCTTTTTTCATTTCTCATGAAAGTACTAAATAACTGACTGACGATTACCCTTTTTTTATAGAAAAAAGAAGCTCTGTTTTTCTATTATGTCGAGAACCTAACTGTTTAGAAATGTATTTATTCAAGATATACATAATGTGATTAAATATACCGGGTATCCGAGAACTATCTGAACAACTTTGTTACTGAGAAAATAATCTATTTATTAAGATACAAAAAACGGGTTGTATTAATTAAGAAATATTAAAACTGAGAGTTTTTTTTTAACTTGTAATCAAAGACATTCAACGTGTACAATATTAGAAATTCGCAAAATACCCAATCAGTAATCAATTTCATGTCATGTTCCTTGTAACATATCGACATTTATGAATTCCGTTAACAATCATATACTTAAGGTCAATATTCTGCTCGCAGTGGGATGAATACCGCCTAGCTAGCCCGGCGTATACTGGAGAACATCATTGCCACCATTTTGCGGAGCCCCAAGAATTTTGATACAATTGTAGGGTTCGTGGCGAGGGTTCTTCAGAGGACGGATCGGGCGGCTCCGGGATGAGGACAGCCCCCTGCGGAGCTGCCGTTCGCACGTGCTTACACGAGTGGGCGGTAGCGATGAGGCACGGGGACTCGCACCCCCGAGCGAAAAAGACCGAGTCCCGGCGCGGATGTCCCAGTTAGAGGCACTGGCATTAAAGACAGTCCCAGATCCCGGAGTGGGGACCCAGGGACGGCATAGTCGAGCCTGGTGGAACCTACTCTGGGGATTTGAGGCGGGCGCAAAGTGAGACCCGACCGACGGGCCGAGACGTGGAGGCCCGTTAGAGCAAAGGACACTCCCCTGGGCTGTGCAATACTTAACTGCAAGATCCGGCCCAGGGGAAAAGAAAAAGAAAAAAAGGGTCAATATTCACTGCCGGCCTCCGTGGCGAATGGTAGCGTCTCGGCCTTCCATCCGGAGTTCCCGGATTCGAATCCCGGTCAGGCATGGCATTTTCACACGCTACAAATCATTCACCTCATCCTCTGAACCAATACCTAACGGTGGTCCCAGAAGTTAGGTCAATATTCACTACACGAGTTTTGTACACATTATCCCTGATGAAACAACACAGAAAAAAATCAAATGGAATTATATCTGGTGATCTTTCATTTTTCCTGTTTAGCCTCCGGGAATTACCATTTAGATATTACTTCAAAAGATGAATGAGGATGATATGTATAAGTGTAAAGGAAGTATAGTCTTGTATAGTTTCAGTTCGACCATTCTTGAAAAGTGTGGTTAATTGAAACCCAACCACCAAAGAACACCGGTATCCACTATCTAGTATTCAAATCCGTGTAAAAATAACCGACTAGGACTTAAACTGGAACTCTCAACTTCCACTGATTTGGGAAGACGTGTTCACAACTAGACCAACCCAGTGGGTTATATCTGGTGATCTAGGTGGTCAAGCGATCACGTCCATTGCAGCGATTTGGGAATGTGTTGAGGGATTCACGCAATAAACCCCACTGTGGCGGCGTTCCATCTTGTTGGAATATGATTTCGGGTTCTCTTCAAGCTCAGTGTAAACAAACCCTTATAAAAATTTCAGATAGATATTCCCGTTAACTGCCGTTTCCTCAAAGAAAAAAGGTCCAATCACACGATCGTGAAGCAATCTGCACCCAAACATTAATTTTTGGGGTATCTCTAATTCGATCAAGTGTTGGGTGTTCACACGTGAAATGTAGCCTCGTCTGAGAACAAAATGTTTTCCACGTAACAATCATCATTTTCAATTCTTTCAATAATTTCTACAGCAAATTCCCTTCTAGCAGTATGATCTTGTGGTGTAATGTCCTGCAGTATTTGTAATTTATAAGGGCGCAATTTTAATCGTTTCTTCAAAACATAGTGAATGGGTAGACCGAGGAAGATTTAACTCGCGCGCGGCACTCCGAGTGGACTTCCCAGGCCTATGAACAAAAAACTGACGAATGATTTCAATTTTTTCATTTGATATGACGTATGCAATCACAGCGCTATCTTGTATTTTCCGAGGAAAACTTTGTGAGTTACCTGTCAAAGAGAGTCTAACCATTCATTAATAAGACTACTACCTTTTTATTTTATTTTTTAAATAAAACAAAATTATTTCAGAAAATTCTCGGACCCCGATATTTCAAATAAAATATTTTCAATGCGAAGTCCTAATGTTCAGTTTTTTCAGCTAAGAAATGCAAGTAATATTGGTATCGACTGATGTAAAAAAATAAGTGAAACAAAGCTAATCTTTCTGCACATGTATACATTCGAAATTATGAAAAATGTAAACAAAAATCGGTTTAACCAACAATTAAATTATTTATGAAAAAAAACACAAAAATAATAAAGTTAAATAATCAAAAGAAAAATTAGTTAATACACCACAGAAGCTTGTACCGAAATGGAATTTTGTAACGTATGAAATATGCCGAGCCTTAACTGGATTCGAATCCGGACCCCCCACCACCACCACCAAGATGTAAGACCGTGACGCTACCACTCCTCCACGGAGATTTGTAAATCTTATTTCATACATACAAGATTGCTAGGATAAATGATACCTTATTGTAGGAGTATATATTTTTTTAATTAATAGGTTTGCATAAAATTTATTTACTTGTAGCTTGAAAGTAATAAAATTACCGATAAAAAATAATAAATAAAAAAGTTTTAAAAAACTAAAAAAAGTTAACGTAAGATAAAATATTTTTATTTTTAACATTTAACTCAAGGACAATCGAACAAAAAAAGGACAACCCGTATTTTTAAATTTTCTATTATAAAAATAAAACAGATAATCAATTATTTATAAAAAAACAATAAGAAAAATTTATATACGGGTGAAATATAAAACCAATTCATATTTATATATTAAAAAAAGATTGAACTATATTTTCGCCATCATTTTATATAATTAATTACACGTTATAACTTTTTTCATATATAGTTGGTAAATATTATAATAAATTTTAATGAAACCTAAGCTTAAGTAATTTATTAAAAAAAATAAATAAATAAAAATAATAAGAATCAGTAGCAATATTCATTATAATACGTACCTTTATTAACAACAAGTTAAAATTTGTTTTAACCTTTAAAACAAATATGATCAAATATTATATTTCATCTAACTCCTACGAAACACGTACACACACATATGTATATATTTTCATACTAAATATTCAAGAGCTATATTACCTTGAATATTTACAAAGAGTACTTATTAATAACTGAAATATAACTTTAGTTAAGCCTTGGTTTTCATAAAGATTTTTTTTTTTAAATTATAAAATTCTAACTAGCCTAGCAAAAGAAATACGTGAACGATGTCAACAGACATTAAGACTGTATATGAATACATAATTAAAAGATAGGTTATGTGTTAACCTTTAGTAACCGGTAATAAATTAAAAATACTCTATAATTATTTACAAAAATAAACTTCCTAAATAAAATAACGGTAATTTTTTTTATATTATTAAAATCATCTCGATGTTCAAAACTCCATTTTGGCCAGATATAACTAAAAAAAGAAATAAATTTATATGCTAATCAATATTACAAAAAGAACAAAACCAAAATAAATAATCTCCAATGGTGAGAAAAACCCAAACTTTTTTGCTGTAATTTTAAAAAAAAAAAGTTAATTTCTTTCTGTTCCAATAAGAACTTTTATTGAAAAAAAAATGAAGTTAATTGAAAAATTTGGATTACGAACACGTTGAAGCAGAGAGGAATCAATCAGATGAAGAATTTAAACGGAAAGGATCTGCTGCAAAAATACATAAGTCTAGATGAAAAATTTTGATGATAATATGAAAAACTTAGGATTTTAAAAAGGCGTAAAGAAAACGTGAATAAGTTGGATGAAGAGCGTCTATTAAAAAAATAAAAAAATGGTAGAAAATTAAGGTGAAAAATTCGTTTTTTAAGTATACTAGTACGGTAAAAATAACATTCTACATGAAAAAGAAAATTAAAACGCAAATTTTCTCGATTCAGTCTTTTTAATTGCATAAACACTACAAAATTTATAAATATACATTAAAGTTAGAACTAAATATTTTTAATAAATGACCATACATAAAATTTCTCTCCATGGATAGATATAAACGAGCATAATTAATTTTAAAAAAATAGAAAAAGAAAATGCAGATAAAAATTATATATAAAGAGAACAAAAAGAAAGAAACAAATAATTTGATATTTTTTACGGTAAAACTATTAAATGAAGATTACATGGAATAAATACATAAATTTAAAAATAATTTTAAGTCTAAATACTACTAAAAAATTCCTAGAAAAAATTACAAAAAATACAAGCATAAAATAACTTCTTTTTATATAATTTTTTAAATTATTTATTTGATTCAAGGTTAACCGTGTAACAGCAATAGTTAATGTAAACAAAATTAAACATAAAAATAATATATATATATATATATATATATATATATATATATATATATATATAATAATAAATTCAAAATATAAATAATAAATAGTTTAAATTTACGAAAAAACACAGTTACAATTATTACGGCTTAAAACTACTGTAGAAGAAACTGAACGCAGAAGCATAACAGTGAATTGTACAAATTGTGAGAAAGAATAGCTGTTTGAGATCATTAACCTATACAGAAAAAGAAAGAAAAACTAGAAGTGAATGTTCTTCCTTATAATAACGGATTCACACAAATCAGTACTTCAGAAGGACATAGAAGAATAGTGAAATAGTAACAACACTATAACAACAAAAAAAAATAGTGAATTGAATGAAAACGATGGGGGTGGGTAGGACAAAACTTTTCAACACCAACGTATATATAAATAAGACGAATGACATCAATTTAATTTGCAAGTCATTTCCCCATGATGTAACATAGCATATTTACTTATATGCTTAACTCCTTCCTTTAAGTATTTACATAACAATAAAAAAAAAGGTCAATAAATAATTTTTTTTTTTGTTATAAAAGAGTGGGCATCAACAGCTATGATCATTATCCCGATGGAGATTAGCAGTATATGAAAAGATGCCGTCCCTGACTGGGATTAGAACCCGGGACCTCCACACGAAATTCGGAAACGCTACCTACTCAGCCGTGGAGGTCAGCAAAATTATCTTCATTCAGTAATAAATAAAGAAAAAAATCTATTTTATCAAAATCGTTAAAGATAAACTATACTTTTAATCGTATCTCTCATTCAAAAATTGATAATTTTCCCCTTTTCTACGTATTGAACATGAAAATGAAAGAAAAATTAGTTTGTTTAAGTTTCTTCACACGATCTATTTTATTATTACGCTATTACTTTAACTGCGAAAACTGTTCTGTTCAAAATAATGAAGAAATCACAAATTTTATTTAAATCCTATTTGTCAACCTTTATTAATAAATTATACCACCTAAAGATGCGTTCAAATTATTACTAGTTAATAAATTAGTATGAAGTTAATTAAAAACCCTCAATTACAATACAATACACTAATACACTGCAACCGAATCTGATATAATTTACAATAGAAAGATAAAAAATAAAACTGTTCAGAAATATCTAAGATCTCACTTTTTTATAATTAACAAGAAAAATCAATTGCAAATATTTTAAGGGAAGAAATTAAGTTTCCTTACTGTAGAACTTAAACTTAAGTACGAATGCTAAACACATATTTATAAAAAAAAATTCTACCTTTTCAACCACCTTTTGCGATCGTTTTTTTCTTTAATTCATTCTTTTCCAAGTATTATGTATAATTTAATAATAATGATGTAGTTCGTTAAAAGTAAGAATTATAACCGAACTTCAACTTCTAACCAGTTTAAATTAGAATTAAAAAGGACATATAACATCTACAAAAACAAGCATCTATAAAAGTTAAGAATTTATTATACCAAAGTTAGCATAAAAAAAAAGAAGTAAATTCGTGAACATTACCAAATATAATAACAAAATTAATTACTATGTTAACAAAAAAAAAAAAATTATTAGAACCAAACTGACAGCTTTCAAAATCTTACCAAACATAATATTTCTCTAAAAAAAACTAGAACCGAAATATAATTTAGTATATAATTGCAGACAAATCGAACCAAAAAAAAAATTAATTAAAAAGTGCATCATTTTCTAACCTAATATAAACAAATTATACAGTAAGTGTTATCACTTCTATAAATATTTATATAAATTATCAAATATGTGTAAATCAATTAATAACATTTTTCTCAATTACACCGAACTTAATCGGAAATATTCAAGTGCGTCTAATTAAATATTAAGAAGCGTTCCTTCAAAATATCAGAATTAATTTTCAGGATAAAAAAATAGGGGCAGTTAAATTATTTCTTGACGCCCAAAAATTCGAATCATATGGAATAACATTAAGAAAATATTCTAACATTTCCTTGGGTTTATTTTCAAATTAACAGAATAAAAATTAGAATTTTTTAAGCATCAACAGCTATTATCATTATCCCGGAGGAAATTATCAGCATATGAAAAGATGCAGTGCCTGACCGGGATTTGAACCCGAGACCTCCGCACGAAATTCCGACGTAAATTGTACGTACGGATGTATCTCGCATAACTCAAAAACGATTAGCCGCAGGATGATGAAATTTTGGATTTAGGACTGTTGTGACATCTAATTGTGCACCTCCCCCCCTTTTGGTTGCTATCGACTGGATCAAAATTATCCAAAAAAAGCCCAAAATCAAAAAAATATTGAATTTTGGACTTTTTCTTAACTGCAGTAATACGCCCTCATTGACAGCTTTTCAACGATATATCATAAGTGGTACTTATTTTCATTGTTTTCAGAGTTACAGTAAAATAAAATTTTAATTAATGAAATATTTGGATCTTACAGGGGAAAGCACATCGGTTCGAATCAAACTTATTCTCCTTTTTTTAATTTTTTTTAATTTCAAATATTGATTTTAATAATTATTAACCTCTCTAATTGTAAAATAAAAAATTACGATAATAATATTCAATAATAATAATAATAAAAAATATGAGAAGTTATTAATGAAATAAAATTTTACGTACTTTTCATTTAAAAAAAAATGTATATATGTAATTTAATAGGTGTACAAGGAAGTCATGTGGTGTCCACATCAGATTTTTTTTTAATATAAACTTGCAAGGTTTTCTCATGATTTCCCTTGACCCTTTTAAGACATTGTTTGGGCAGTTTCAACTTAATAAACGTGGAATAGCATAACCTAACCATTCCATACCCATTCCTAACCTAGTTTATGATACAATGTACATAATTTTGTATGGATTTCAGTTAGGAATAATTATGTAAAATAATATTATATAATAAGTAATAAAATATCATTATAATCATAGATCACGTAAATATATAATTTACTAAATGAATACATGAATGATTCCTACATACGCTTTCACTTGTGCGTAGGTAATGAAGCGACATTATGATCGTTGAAGAAATGCAAAGACTTAATTATTTTTTAACAAGTTTCAAATTGTATTTGCTAACAAAATTATAATTGCGCAACAGTAGTTTTTACCAAATAATAAACCTGTTGTCAATTGTTATTAATTTATATTTTTAAATTAAACTCAATCATCTTTTATATTTTTAAAAAATGTGCTGAAAACCTACTTCCAGTCAGTCTTGGCGTTCTGCTGGTTGGATCGGGCTGATGTTTTTTTACTCTGCTCGGAATGACCCACAGATATGTCATCAACCATCATCCGACCCCAAACTTGAGTCTCTTCTGAGAAATTTTTAAAAACATTCTTATTTATTGCTTGAGGAAAGTTCCGAGGTATTATTCAAAGGAGAATCACTTTGAAGCTCTATCAGTGCATGATGACATATCTGCGGACCATTTCGAGCAGAATAAAAAAAAATCAACCCGATCCGTCCAGTAGTACATCTGTACGGACTGGAAATAGATTTTCAGCACGCATTTTACGTGTGGTAGAAAAGGAAAAAGAAAAAAATTAGGTGGTTGGGAGTGAGACGTATAGTAAATGGAATAGGTTTTCGCCAGTTTCTTTAAATACAGGTCATCGAAAAAGGTTGCAGCAATAAAAAAAATCTCCCTATCTAATTGAAATAAATGATTAATTAAACTGCAAAATAATCAGGACATCAAGTTTTTTTAGACGTGACCTGCCGTGACCTTGAGCCGATGCGCAAACGCCTGTGCCACTGTCAGTCAGTGCAATGGCGACAGTACAGTTTAGCAGAAAGCACAGTACGTTTTGTGATTAGCGGAATATAAATCAATCAACTGTTCAACGACCTTTCCAGCGTATTTATGGCAATGATCCCCTTCATGCAAATCAGCATTACATGGTGGTACGAGCAGTGTAAGGAATCTGGCAACGTAGAAGTGAAAAAGTCCCCTGGACGGCCGAAAACGTGTGACGAAGCAGTTGTGCGTATTCGCCAAAGTTGCTTTAGAAGCCCTAAAAAATCAAACTGAACAAGAAAGTAGCGTTACTGTAATGTTTCAACAAGATGGTGCGTCCCCGCACTTTAGCCTAGGCGTTCGACAGGTTCTCGTTGAAAAATTCCCTAATATTTGGATTGATAGGGCCGGATCCTATGTTTTTGCCTACGAGAAGCCCAGATTTGACACCCTTAGACTTTTTTCTATTAGGGGATACGTTAAAAAAATTGTCTACAGTAAAAAAAATCAGGGATGTACCAACATTTAAGACAACGGATCTCACCACTGCTATTGCCACATTTACGCCTGTGAAGATCCAGCGGTTCTGGGCAGAAGTCGATTATCGGCTAGATATTTGCAGAGCGATCAACGAAACTCATATTGAATGAAAATTAAGTTATGTAAAAAAAGGTTTTTTGTTTGAGTGCGTGAATCTAAAAAAAAAATACTCGTTTGATCATCTCTACTAGTTTCTGAAATACGACTTTTTTAACTGCTGCAATTCGATGACCTGTATATAACATTATTTTGTTGTAAAATAATGATTTTAATGTGGACAATTTTTAATTACCGTCTTCTCTAAGAAATATACTTTAAAATTAGTTTAAAAAAATTGTTTGATTTAAAAGCCAAACATTAAGCTTAGAAACACTTTAAATAATATTATTGAATATTAAGACGTAAATAACACATTCTTCATGCGATTGGCTCGGAAGTAACGTTCATTTTTCCTTGTTGATGACATTCGATTACAACGAGCAGAGGCGGGACTTTTTTGTCGTTCAAAAAGATTTTTTTTTTAGACAGCAGGACATGAACGTAAATGTGATTATTTCTGATCAATATTATATGCTAAATTGGAAGTCGGTTGTATGTTTTAGTACAAATGGTTAATTCCAGCTTATTATTATTATTAATACATTTTTTTTTTGTTTTAACATCCGGAACCACCGTTAGGTATTGCTTCAGAGGTTAAGATGAATGATTTGTAGCGTGTGTGAAAATGCCATGATTAACCGGGATTCGAACCCGGGACCTCCGGATGAAAGGCCGAGACGCTACCATTCGCACCCCGGAGGCTGGCTAACAGTAACGCGCTTGAAATTACATAATTTCACCAATATTACTTAAACCTTTCAAATTTATGATAAAAAAAAACTTTCTCCGAAAGATCAATTTGATACAAATAAATCTCAAAATATAGCAACGTTCTAGCAAAAATCATCTAAAACGTCACTTTATTTCACTATTCCACCGATTGCAATTTGAATTTATTAAATACTACTGTACCACGTGTTTTTTTTTTCATATTTATTCGGCTGATGTTAGATAAATGATTAAGGGAAAAAGACACATGAGTTACAAGAATTGATAGGGAAAATAAATAAAGATTTTCATTTAGATAAATTATTGAAATAAATAATTATTCAAAATGATTATCGATATAAATCGTAAAACAAGATTGTTTAAAAGCCGTTTTAATTGTCTGAACAAATATAGTCAGTAGAAGAAGTTAAGGAAAATAAAATTATACTCGTATTTAAGTAAATAAATAAAAAACGAAAAATATAATCGTGTTTTTTATAGTATTTTTTGCATTTATCAATCAATATATTTTATTACTTTTATTTCTCTTTTTTTCAATTATTTATTTACTTATTTTTCTGTATATTGTTTCATAATGTCTAATGATGATGATTGTTTAATAATCAAAATTGCCTTCCTCCATGTTTAGATTTTAAATAAAGTTTTTGTATACAGGTTTTTAAAGGTTATCTTTTAATTTATTTAGATAAATCATATTTATAACCAACGTTTTTCATCCATTTTAGCAACTATCAATAACATTTTTATCTTTGAAGAATCCTTTTTGACTACGTATAAATTTTACACAAATCCACTTTTACACAACCACAGTTCAGTGGTTGTTATCATTTTGTAAAAGTATAAATAAAATAAAGATCAAACTGAGAAATTCCACTACATTTTTTTTAAATCTGTTAGATATATATAGAAAATTATTTAATTTCTATAGCATACTTTTAAATCGAAGTAACCAATTCCTTATTATACTTTTTTAAGAGTTTCTAAAAGTGTTGTAAATTAAAATTATCCATTTTTATCATCGTATAATATTATATAAAGAAAAAAAAAATCTTTTTTTTTGAATTACCGAGGTCCGCTGGGCCTACATATTTATGATAATTTATAGTAGTAGTAGTTTTAAAAAAAAATAATTTCCTACTTTTTATAACCTGCTGTACATTAAAATTTTTGACAATTTAAATATTTGGTAACATAATTAACTAGTTACTAATTCATTTTAATAATTATAATTAACTTACGTAATAAAGCATAAGCTATCTTACCTAATTACATGACTAAATAAAAAAGTACGTATTAAAAAAAAAAGAAGTTAAATATATTGTTATCACTGGACAGTAGAGCTAAAAAAAATGTATATTTCTTAACCTACTTTCCATATAATTGTGAGAATTTATATACGAAACATTTTAAATTGTAGTATATTAAAGTAAGTATTATGTGAACTTCGTTAACACATTTAATACAAAAAAAATAAATATATATATAAAATAATATTTTTAAGTATGATTATCATCAGTTATGAATTAAATTTCTACTTCTAACAGTAATTTTTTTTTTGACATGATTTACTGTAATTATGTTGTTTCCACCACATTATACAAAAAATAAAAAGTAAAAAATCTTTTCTAGTATGTTTTCTCAAATTAAGTTAAACGATTTCATTTTAAAAAGAAGGAAGAACTAATACCACATGATATCAAATGGCATGTTTTTTTTTTTACATATTAACCCATTTTACATCATTAAAACCGACCACTGTACTTGTTTATTAACAAGCAAATAATACTTTAAAAAATCTGATTAAAATTTAACAACATTAACATCAAACTAAACATTCTGCATCAAAATACTAAAGATTAAAAAGTTTTTAACAATTTAAATATAATAATAATAACATCCGCAGATCTCCGTGCCAGAATATGGCGACTCGCCTTTCATCTAAATGTTCTGGGTTCAAGTACCGGTCATACATTTTCGCATGCTACAAAAATAATCGGTACTTAACGTATTGCCGTTGGTATTTAAATAAATATATATATGTATATATTTTAGGTCCGACTCAACCCATTAAAAATTTGCTTTTATATTTCTCCGAAAATTTTTTAAAGATTTCTATCTATACAAATATTTCAATGTAATTATCGAAATATATGTTACAAATACAAATTCTTTCCCTTCAGAAACTACACAACGGGCTCAACTTTCCTACAAAAAAAATTGTGTGGTACGTTGAAATATCCAAATGAACTATAAACTGTTTGTAAAAACACTTTACTGGAAGAGTTTAATTTTAATTCCTTGTACGAAGTAATGGAAACATTGTGATCGCAAAAAATTTCGGTTTTCAAATTTCAAAGAGAATATCCATTTTGACCATCCCTGAATCCATTATGACTAGTTTCGGCGAGATGCTTGTACGTATGTATCTCGCATAACTCAAAAACGATTACCTGTAGGATGTTGAAATTTTGGATTTAAGGCTTTTGTAACATCTAGTTGTGCACCTCCCCTTTTGATTGCAATCGACTGAACCAAAAGTGTCCAAAAAAGCCCAAGGTTAAAAAAAAAATGGACTTTGGACTTTTTCTTAACTGCAGTAATACGCCCTCATTGAGGGCTTTTCAGCGATATATCATAAGTGATACTTATTTTCATTGGTTACAGAGTTATAGCCAAATCAAATTTTAATTAATGAAATATTTGGATCCTACGAGGGGAAGGCACATCGGTTCAAATCCGACTTCATCTCCTTTTTTAAACTTTTTTTTTTAATTTAAATATAATGATTTATTAATAATTATTAATCTCCGATTGTAAAAAAATTCTTACAAAATAATAATTCAATAACAACAATAAAAAAAATATATATTAAAAAATATCAGAAATTATTAATGAAATAAAATTTTATGTACTTTTCATATTAAAAAAATATGTATATGTAATTTAATAGGCGTATATAGAAGTGACGGTGTCCACATCAGATTTTTTTTAAAGCTTTTACCCTATTTTGTTATCCGTTTTTATTCCTACATTAAAAAATTAAACATTTAACTTTTCAATATAAAGTATTTTTTTCTTTTTTTTTTAATAACGTTATCTACTTAATGAGTGTGAAAGAAATTTAAAAAAAAATGCAAATTACTACTGCATCCGTTGTCGCAAGTGAAGCTTGTTTCCTATGCGATACACTATCTCACTACCATTATTCAACTTGTCCATGTATGTAAGTATGAACAACACTGTAGATATAAAATACACATTCATTCGTATTATTATTATTATTACTATTACATCGGACGTTGAACCTATACAATAAAAAAATTAAAATAATAATGTTAAGGCTTACAAGTACTGTAAAATTTAATTAACTTATTTTATTTGCTTCATTAACGTTAATTGTATATAATATTTAATGAACACCTATAATTAATTAATATTAAAATAAGAAATTCTAAAAATGTTACTTAACATAAAGGTTGACTTTGGAATATTATCATCTTGGGAGTACGTAAGATCATTTAGAATATAATAACCAAAACGTTACACGTTACGGTGTGAGATATTTATGATTTATAGTATTTATATCTACTCATAATAACCAGATATAAAACAATTAATACAAAAGAATTATCAAATAATTATTTGGGATTGAGAAATAAAAAAAATATGTATATATATCCGCTATATATATATACAGCGGAAAAATATTGGTGTCAAATTAAACTAAACCTTTCTATATCATGAATGACAAAGGAATTAATGAATATAAAACTGTTAGAATTTAAAGAAAAAACAAATAAGTAACAGAATGAATAAAGATTTTAGCATCTTTCTAATAGGAAAAATCCCTTTCGGCAAGCCGGAAGGCGGAGATAGATTTAACCGGGGCAAAATAAGGGTAGACGAACTCGGATTGTACGAACTCGTATCAAACATTACTTTCCACGTTTTACGGACACTACGTTTTCTCTAAATTTATCAAGACTTCCTTATGATTGTTCCTGAACTGCTTGTTAACACACCTATTTGAGGATTAGTGGGGGGTACTAGGTTTGTCTCTTTGCATTGATACAAAAACACGATGTTTTCAAAAAGTTTTATTTAAAAATATGTATAAATGTAACAATCATATTGTGAAGATGATTTGAAAATACAAAAGGGAGTTATGATTTTTTTTGTCCTTGAAAACCCAATTTTTCCACCCCTTGGTCCTTATCCAAGGAATAATAGAAATTTTAAGCGAATTCGATAGTTTACTTAATAAACAAAGTTATAGCTACATTTTATTTTTTAGAAAAATCCTCCCCCCACCCCGGTCCGATTTTATTCATTAACGAACCTGACCGAGATATTTGGTCGTTATATTCTATGTCTCAATTTGGAAGTGATTGGTTCAAAATTAAGGCAGTTATCGTGTCCACAAGAAAGTGAAATATATATATATATACTTTTTGACTGACGGTGGTTTTGGCGTGTGGAGGATGTGAAACGCGAAGATATGTCGAAATTTTTCGCAAGCCGAATCATGGTACCCGTTACAATAGGCATTTTTTCTTATAAAATCTACCTAAAAGCACGGTGCGTTGGTTTGTGTGCTCTCCTTTTTACTTCTGTCACCATGACACCAGAAATATAATTAAGTAAAATTACTCTTTTTACTTTAATAAATATCTGTAAAATAATTAATATTTTCACAAACATGAGGCTACAAACGTGTCAGGGTTTCAGGAGCGGAGCCGACTCGTTAGACGATCGGGCGAGCGAAGTGAGCCCCGACCGGCTAGTTTCTATAAAAATATAAAAGTTTTAAATTTAAACGTAAAACAATAATACAATAAATAATTTATGTTAATACTATTTATTTTAGTAAACTCGTAGTCATACTACATACTTTTATTTTAGTAAGATTCATACTACGGTTTCGTAAAACGTAATATTGTTCTATATATTACTTATCGCTGGTTTCGTAAACAGGTATTTAAAAAAAACCTCTTACAGTTTTACACACTGCGGTATATTTTCACTTTTTTCCATTTTCACATTTTTTTTTATATGACAGAGAATAAAATATATAGCTTCTATATCTTTAAGTTAAAAAAAAGTATAAAAAACAGTATCTTAATCTACCTTAGGTGAATGACAAAACAGTAAAAGTGAAAGACTTTCCCTGATATTGGTATTTCACCTTCATAATGATAAACCAGTCAAGATAACTTTTAAATATATTATAAAATTGAACAAAAGAAAACAGTTCTTTTAAATACGTTTTTTTATTTATATTTATTATACCATTTAATTTATTTATAATTCAGTAGGCGTATTTAATTTTATTTGAACCGTAAAATTTCAAACAAACTAAATATAAAACATTAAAAAAAGCCCTTAAATTATATGAACAACTATAAAATTACAGTACATAACAAGAAAATATAAAAATTATGCGAACGTTTCAGGAGGTAACAAAAATTGTATTAGAATGACCCCCCAGTACCTGTAGTCACGCATTCAGCGCGTAACGAATCATCTTTCACCAACAAAACAAGCTATTAAAGTAATCTACACTTATTCAGAAGTACTCTGTTAATATAGTGTCGGTCAAGAGTTCACTTTAGTCCTTGATTTGAATGTACGAACCGAACCTGATCGAGGCAAATATCAAAATTGGAATAAGAATCTATTCAAATTTTTAAAAAGTAACTACCTGAGTTAATGTTTTAAAACTGAGAAAACATTGTCATCCTTTTTTAATTTATATTATGTAGATAAAGTTAGTAATTTAATTTTTTATAAATATTAAGAGAAAATCCAAAGTTAGAACGTAATTAACTTTTAAGTTAATGTTTTATTAAATAAAACGCTCCGATTTAAGATATGGTTAAAGTTAGACATCAGATCTTGAAATAAAAAAAAAAAACCAGAGCCTATTTTATTCTCAAAAATACATCTTAAACATAACACAACTGCAGACATTAAAGAAATAGTTTTATAACTAATAATAAAACGTAAGCAAAATTTGTTAAATTTTGCCATAAATAATCATCAGTGAGGTTTTCTTTTACAAGAATTTATCCTTTAAATCCTAACAGATTACGAAAAAAGTTAACTGGAAATTTTATTTCCACTATTAAAATCACTAATATATACATCTAGATTTATTTCAATAAGAAAAATTAATGTATTAAAATTATAACGACAAAAATCATGATCCTTGCCATGTACGGTACCCAAGAAGAGCCGATCTAAATTCTACCATGAAACCTTTTTAAAAACTGTCAAGTTTACATACTTTATGGTGACTTTTAACTGTGGTTCCGCTCTAAATTTCAATTTTGTTTTGGGTCAAAAATTTGTTAAGAGTAAAAGGACACTCTCCTGGATCGACCTTTACTTAAATGTATGTCCGGCCCAGGGGAGGGGATTAAAAAAATTGTTAAAAAGTAAATATAATTTAAAGTCCAGTAAATTTCTTTCAAATCTTTCTCGGATTACCGGGCTGGGCTGGTTTAGCGGTTATAATTCGTCCTCGCAAATCAAGTTGTTCGACAGTTGTTTTTCGAAGTCGAAGATTCTTAGGTTCGAATCCTAATAAAAGCTAGTTTCTTTTATAGGGATTGAATATTAGATAGTGGATACTGTTTAATTTGGTGGTTGGTGTTAAATAAACCATACATCTCAGGAATAGTCGGCCTAAGTCTGTATGTAAAATACTACACTTCATTTATATGTCATACATATCATCCTCATCTCACTGGGCCGTAAGGAGTTGCTTATTGTTCACTAATTGAACAGATTGCAAGGTACACACCAGGAAAATATAAAATATATTTTTCAAGAAAGTGGTGAAAGAAATTTTTTGTTGTTCAGTTTTTGATGTTTTAGGCATTTTTATTAGTTTTTAAGTATTATATATTAAACAAATATTTTATTATTTTTTAATTAAGTTTTAATACAACCACTATATTTTTCTTTAATTTCAATAATTTAGAATAAGTTCAAAATAAATAATTAGTGTACGTTTAATGAAATCCTTATAACTAATTTAAAAAAAAAGAAAGTAAAGTAGGAAAACATATAATACATTCACAAAAATGTGAATTTTTCTTAATATTTCTGATCCTTCAAACAAATACATCCTTTTAGTTTGGAAAATATTATTTTTATAATATTTTGAAGAGGACTTTGTCTCAGACGGACATTCTAGTACACTTCGTACATGAATTTGGAATTGTTATGACATATGAATGTTGAAATCATGGATTTCACTTCAAAGAGATTATAATTTTTGCCAGTATTTAATTTAATGAGACACGAGGCTTCATTGAAAATATTCAATATATAAATAAAACAAATAAAAAACAAATTATTTTGTTATTGATAAATCTTTTTCTGCTATTAAAAAGACAACGGATAGTTAAAATTTTTTAACAAATAAAAAATAGCATTGCTAAAAAATAAAACGATTTTTATTTTATAAACAATTCAACATTTCAAATAGGTAATATATACAACATTCCTGAAAAAATCCAAAGCGTGCCAAGAGACAGTGATAACTAAATTAGAAACCTACTACATTATTTGTTGTGAATAAATAAATATAAATCAGCAGAAACCGATTTATAATTCAGTTAATCTAAATTTCGATAGATTTTGCTGCATCTTTGTTTTTTTTTAAGTTTATTATCTCCACCTCCATCATCATCTTTTTTCAACCAAATATGATGTTTATAAAAATTCATTCATTCATTTCAGCTTAACAAATAACTTTAAGTCTTTTTCAGTAAAAATTTATCACCAAGTCATGATCAGTGATGACCCAGATTGTCATGCACGTCAAACATAACTCAAACTATCCTCCATCCCATTTTGCATGATAATGAACAAACGTTAGTTTTCTCTTCGACACTGCTGTCATTATAGTAATACAAAATTTCTGGTCGTCTGGGTTCCTGTTATTATTATTATTATTATTATTATTATTATATTTATTATTGCAGATCCTGCCAGCCAGTTTGAATCACTCGACTAACCAAATAGTCATTGTCTAAGTAAACAAAGGAAAAAATTGATTGATCTAAAGATTTTTAAAACAGGATCCTTTCTATACACAGTATACTATGTTATACTATTTTACAATTTTCTCTTGTACGTTTGCTTATAGAAATATACAATACGTACGTCTACTGAATTGTGGTATACTGTAAAACTAGATTTACTAATATTACACATAATCTAAATAACCTATTAATAACGTGATCTCATATACACACTCTCTCCTATCTCAATATTAACCCCCATCAGAATACAAATATTCAGTATTATCAAAAAAATCATTAAAGTACTTTCAAGGGAAAATGCTATTTCGAAACAGTTTAAAGTTAGCAGAATGCATAAATTAATCGTTTAAATTGAGTTAACTGTGGTAAAAATTAAAATTTTAAAAACTTATTTTGGTATAATCGATACTTTTTTTTTTTAATTTGGGAAAGGACGAACCGTTGGTTATTTCATAAACCTTTGTATTCTTGGAATTATTAGAGTTTCCTTCAGTAAAATAAATTTTAAACCATAAGGAATTAAAACAGAATAAGAGAAAAATAGTGATAATTTTCATTTTCTTTAATAATAATCATAAGTAATCGATAAAATGTAAAAAAAAAATAATTATTTTTCTTGTATGCTCCTTTTTCTGGACCACTTTCAAGTTTTCTATTCATTAAGGTGTTTTACAATGATTTATTTTTGTCCCGTACATTTCAGTTGCATTACGTTATTTCTGTTTATTGTTTTACACTAAATTAGAATTCTTTAGTTAATTGCCCCCTACTGTTACAATCATATATATATATATATATATATATATACACAGTACCATTACGTTCTGTGTAATTAAAGCGTTAAATAGTTAAGTTTCATTCTTTTGGCTTATGTAATTTTTTATTTATTTTTAATCTAAGAAAAGATTTTTCGTTGCGATTATTTTTTTTTAAAATTCATATGAACCGAGATACATAATGTTAAAATATATTTTTTTTAAATATTGCTGTATTATTTTCTATACAATATTTTATTTTTAAAAAGAGATTAAAAAATAATAAACCTATTCCAAAAAAATGAATAAATAATTTATTTTTAAATTGTACTGAAAAGGAAAAAAAATACTTTTTCCACTCCGCCCTCAACACAATCTTTCTTAATTTTTTTTTAAACAACCGGTCCTGCCGGTTAGACTAACTCGGTTGCTTCAGGGTGCCGTGGCAGCAACCTTCACCCTAGCTTGACCCAACCCAGAGGCCACCCATCGGGGTCCCCCCGGGATTGCAAGGACGCCACGACATCCTTTTCCGGGCAGCCAAGACGCCCCTCCTCAGGAGGGCTACCAGTCACCGTTCCTACTCTACTAGGATCCAGGTATTACGCATGCCCTTGACCCTTACTCGGACCCTCTCACACCGCAAGGGTCCCCCATGCCATCATTAGAAGCACTCCTACTTTTCCGCTCTGGCAGGCAGGCGAGCCAGGATGCCCTAGGAAAGGGGGCTGCCTACCTGACCCTACACGTCGCCACGTTTCGGGTGGTTCTTTTTCCCCCTTATTTATATATGTTTTTTTCCTTTACATTTTCCTTTTTTCTTAGACTTATTTACACGTTATTTCTTTAACTTTTAATTTACTTTTTGAAGTACGCGACAAATTCAATAAAAATTTCGTAATCCGTATCTCGTACACTCGAAATCGGTAACTCATGCAGTCGTAATTCATTTAAAACTTGGTGCGATTTCTAAATATAAGTTTCAAAAATTATATTGAGGACAGTGGACAAATTATTTTATTCCTTTTCAGCAGAATTCTTTACCAATTTTTCGAAGAAAAATAAGGTACTACTTACGGTCACATGGTGGGATTGGGGGTGAAAATGAAATTTCTTTACATTTTGAGGTATGAGGACTAAATGTATAAAATTCTGAGGCTCGAAAATCTCCAAAACCACAAAACCAATTTCATTGAAATTTAGAATGCTGTATTAGTTTATTTGAAGTCGTGCACGTGAAAATTTTATGAGGATTGGTTAGATCGTTCTTCAGTTACGCTCAAATTAGGTACAACATAACCTCAATTGAGGTTATGTTGTCATTGTGTATTTTTCATACTCGCTTGTGCAGCGAGTCATAGTGGGCGAGTGAATTTAGATTTGATGCTTGTATGTGTAGGTTGTTCTCGTTATTTTTAATTATTTCATCAAATTACAGTTATAATAGTTTAATTTTCTTTAAAGAGAAAAAATATTTTTATATTAAATAAAAAATAATTATACGTCTTTTAGTTTTCTCATTTAATTCATATTTTGTATATTTCTTGCGCAAAAAATTATACCAAATAAACATAACAAAAAGTCTGTCTTCTTGTGCAGAACTTCATTATAATTTTAATTTATTTTATCTTTTTGGAGACGGTCCAACTTTTAAAAACGTTTTAATTTTAGTATTTTTAGTTTTGTAACTTCGTAGAACTTCCTGATGTAGTGTATATATCAATTTCACGATGAAAAAATCAGACCAAAATTAAAATGGTTTAAGATTTCAAGATATAAAAAGCTTTCTTGATGTCCAACGACAAATGCTACCGTTAATTTTAAACTGGTTTTTTTTTTTTTTTTTTACACTACACAAACTTCATGGCACCACTTTGAACAAGCCTGTAATTGATCTTGGTAAGAAATATTTTGCCAAAGAACAAGTTTATGTCGCTCTTAGTCTAGTCAAAATATTAGATAACGGCTTAGCAGCGAGTGATTTTGGATTAAATTAATTACTCGTTAAATTACATAATGAAAAAGCATTAGCAGAAATTAATTCAACTCCAAAATGTTTTTTTCGTTTTTTTTGTAAATTAAAGATTACAAAAATTGTAAATAAATTACTACTTTCGTTTTTTAATAAATAACTAATTTCTTGATATATAATAAAAAATATTCCTGGATTGAATTCCCTTCCTAGTAATTATTATTCATACCTGTATTACAAGTTTGAACGTTGAATGATTTGAGTTCTAGAGAAATACTCAACCAATGTAAACCGATTGGAGATCACCCCTTTCAAATAACATCAAATACGTTAAAATCCATCCATTTATTCAAGAATAATCGATGTACTTACATTAAAAACAAAAAAAAAACCATATACAGAATTACGAATCTCCTTCTTTTTTGAAGTTGGTTAAAAAAAATGTTTAATAGAAGCTTCGCTTCTATCGATGAAAGTCTGGTTTATTTTTAATGAATTATTTTAAAAACGAAAAAAGGATAACAAATAAGTCCCACATAAAACTGAGGAAAATTAATCTTAAAACAAAGTAGGGACTTACTATCTACTCTTAATAAAAAGTTTTTTTCCCAGCTATTCATAAAATGTTTTATTACCAATATTATAAAACTGAAAATCAAAATATACGAAAGCTGGAAATGTTTTCATTTAAAATGGATAAATCAGTGTTCTTTCATTTGTTTAAAAGTTGTACTTTTTGTTACAGTTAATGAATATACCTTAAATTAAATATTTTTACGAAAAAATAAAAAAACTGTTCATCTCCGTGGTGTAACGGTAGCGTTTCTGCCTTTCACCCGTAGGTCCCGGGTTCGAATATCGATCAGGCATAATATACGCTACAAATTACCATTTTCATATTCCCAAACACAAACTACTTTGTACCCTTCGTAGTGAAATAATTTACCAGTCAAAAAAAGTATAATTATTTAAAAGCCTTTGACTAAAAGATACTTAGAAAAATTGACCCGAAGGATTATTTCTAAATTATTAGATCGATTTCTTTGTAACTGGTGATATGCGGTAAGAAAATTCGATTTAAAATCGATTTGTTAGTTTTACAGTAATTAGCAAGTTGGTTAGAAAATTGTGTAGCAGAGATGAAGGAGAAGATCTTAAGGTGTTTTACAGTCCAGGTACAATTTATTTAAATATTATTAACAACTAATATTGTATAGTAACGATAAATCCGACAAATCTTGGAAGCAATTAAGATTTTTTAAAACCAAAATTAAACCACCTAAAATAAAATCACTAATTCACTTAAATTAAATGTCTTAGGCCAAATTAGTAAAAATACTTAGGGTATGCATTTAAAAAAATATTGTATTTAACAAATAAAATTCGATTCTAACCCAAAGAAGTTACTTGAAAAATCACACTTTTTATATCTTATATAAAAACAGGTCTTCAATTAAGATTATTTGAACATTTTCAGTTCCTTTTAAAAGTGAAAAACATATTTATCACATAATGAAGATAATATCCGATAAATTAAGTTGTTAACAAGATAAATGATATGCACGAAGTAAGAAAAAAAACCGAAGTTGACAACAAAACAAACTTGAAGAACCGGAAATAGTAATTTTTAATTATTCTTTCCTGTTTGACCTCGAGACTAACAGAATAATACTTAACTACCGAAAAACATGATTGCTTTACTTTCGCTAAGGTCCGCATAGTGAAAGGATGCTACAATTAGTTACAAGTAACGCGTGAAAATCTACACTAACGGAACAAATTTTGTTTCGGTTATACTAAATTAACGAACTGTTATGAATATTTCTTACAAGTGTATATTTCCCCAATACTTTTCGTTAATTTATACAAATAACAATAATACGTAATTTAAAACAAGGAAGAATGAGAATGTAAATTGTTATTTTATAAATAAATAAAAAAATATATAAAAGTTAAAAATAAAAACTTTAAAATTATCTAACAATCTCACTGATTTAAGATTGCGTTAACTTACTTATATCCGTTAATTACAATAAAACTTATTTCTTAATAATATTTAAAATTCCTTTAAAAATAAATTACTTTTAACTGACATTATACAAATGAAATAAAATTACGAAATTTTATTAAAAACTTAACTATATAACATCTCAAGGACACTGCAATAGTTTTATTAAAGAATCCTCTCACAAAAAAATAAAAAGAAAACACACGGTTTAGAATTATTTAAAAAAAGTATTCTTTTTTAGAATTATATATCGCTGAATGACTTTAATAAATAGTTTGTTACGAAATTTTTATTTTCTTAATATTTTTACCATATTTGTTAAATGAAATCACCCGTAACAAATAAATTAAAAGTTAAGAAAAAAAAAGAGATAACAGTTTCGAATTTTGTTCTTCTTTAAGGATAAAACAGTATATTTTAATTTTAATTATTACGAAATCGGTAAACAACTCACAATTTATAAAAATAACTAATATATATGAAATAAAATACACAAAACTTTACGCAAGCGAGCTCATGATTAAATTATCAAAACTAACTCGTTTGGAAGTATTAAAATAAAAAAATATTTGTATTTCATAATATCAAAATTTATTAATCATAAAATATTATTAATACATCATATATGAAAAATAAACGTCAATAACAAACAAAAAACTTATTATTTTATTATCAAATCGTGTTCTTGTTAAGCTGATTATAACAGATTTACAAAATTAATACTCTCTTTGGCAAAGAAATTTATTCTTCATTAAAATAATATTTAATTGTTATATTATCAGTAATGCAAGAATGCATGAACTTTTTCTTTATATTAAAAAAAACATACAAAGAGTATATACGAAGAATTTAATTAAAAGTAATACGAGGTCAAACAACCTAATAATAATTCAATGATCGAACTAATAATAACGCCAAGCATATCCACTTTTTTTCTGTAATGACACATTAAATATACGCCCTTGATCCTCTAGTACATTATTAATGTGGTAAATAATTACTCTCAGATCTGACATAAAATAACGTTAGCCTAACCAACCGTCTACGTACCATTATAAAAATAAAAATTATCGAAATACTTTGCAAACGTTTTCTAAACTGATGAATGTAAAATAATATCTCTCTCTTTTTCTGTTTAACCAGCGGAAGAACCGTAAGGTATTACTTCAGATATGTATGAATGTATATATGAAGTGTAATCTTGCAGACTCAGGCCGACCCTCTCTAAGATGTGATTAATTGAAACCCAACCACCAAAGAACACTGCTATCCACGATCTAGTATTTAAATCCGAATAAAAATAACTGCCTTTTCTAGAATGCTTTATCTAGAATTTGTTATCATACAGATCTGAATCATGGATAGTTAGAAAGAAGTAAAATATATTTCAATAATTTTGAAATATGGAAAAGAATTAAAGGAGAGAAAAGGTCGCATAAAAGACGAGAAATGGGGAAATTATTATGGGAAGTAATTTTTTTTTTCCGTAGGGGGAGGAAAAGGCTTTACCAGCCGGTGCCAGGCCCGTTCTGACGGCAAAGCGGGGCTATCACCTGTTAAAAAAACCTCCCCCTCCAGTCACCCAGGGGCTGGAACTAATCCCTATGGCATGTAGTCAGCACCCGCATGATCACCCGGGCTATCTGACATCCGATTCGAAACGACCCTGTGACGTCCCATGGGGGCGATTGATGGACGGCGACTCCTGGGAGCCCCGCCGCCCGCTCCCAGAGGCTGGCCCCACGATCATTCGTCTTCGGACTCCGTACCTCGGTTCATCCGTTGATCCATATTCTGTCGAATTCTCTCCTCATGCGCCTTTTCACGTATCAAGGTGGAGACCACTGACAATGCTTTATCCCACTTGTCCTTGCTGCTAAGCATTATTCTTACTCCTCGCGTCCACTATTCCTTGCTCCACCAGTCCGATTCTTAAATCCCGCCATATTGGGCAGGAAAACACCACGTGTTCCGCGGTGTCCTGTTCCCCGTAATCATGACATTGATTGGTGATGTTTGTACCCGTCCGTTGTAAGTAATCACGAAAACACCCGTGGCCAGACAGGAATTGGATATCTCGAAGTTCGTGTCTCCAGGGCTCGTCTCTAACTTCTGGCACCCCTGATGAGCTCGTATGTCCATCTACTCTTGGGTGCCAAAAAAGCCTTTTATAAATATAATAATAACTATAATGTAAAATAACTATAATATTATTAAATTAAGAAAAAATCTTTAGTTTTTCGCCAGTAGCACTTTATTTTAATCGCATGCATAAATAAGAAGTACCAATAGATAGTTGAGGAAATTTCACAAAAAAAAAACATCGCGGGTATTTTTTTCTACGAGGAAAAGTAGGGACTCTAGCGAATTTTACAATAAGCATCAAAATCGCACTACGGTAAAGTAACTTGGAAACTGGTTTAAACCTTCTCGTATAAAGCAAGGATAAATGAATAATTTATCCAGAATTTCATAATTTTACTCGTAAAAAATGTTAGACAACTTTTTTATACGAAATGATCTTAGTTTTCTTACTGGTGGTAATTTTCTTCATAATATTAGAAATAAACAGGATATTGATGTAAAACTGGTTTTTCGTCAATACCCTGTTTTAAAAAAAGACCACGTTTTTTCCACAAACAACAAAAAAATTTGCAAAATAAATCAAATCTAAGGTTAAATAACGTATTTAACGTAATAAATGACGTATTTCTACATAAATTATTGCATAAAAATATCTGTTTTCATTAATTTTTTGTAGCATCATTTTCATATGTTTATAAAGTAAAGTATACTAACATTTATTTTCTCATTGAAAAATTAAGTTTTTGAAAAATCATTTCTGCTATCTTATACCTTAGAAATATATATATAATATTATAATATATTATAATATTATATAATATATTATA